>NC_053422.1:3914500-4220333 GCF_016859285.1 Xiphias gladius
AGGAGAGAGAAACGGAGCAAATGAGCCAAAATCAGCCGCTCAGAAAGGCAGAAATCGAACCTCCAGCAGAGACAGGGAGTCGCAGCAGTGGACTGAAGAACACCCACAAATCTTTGTCTGTGGAGAAGAGTCATAAGTAAGGGTGTTTTCTGAAATGGGAACTTTGGTCGAGCAGTCTAAATGGTCAGCAGTGTGTTCCCAGCTGTGCCCGTCGGCCGGAGTTTTCCTGCAGCAGCTTTCAACCAGGGAGGCCGGGGTTGTCTGCTGATTTTCCAAGGGGGAAGCAGCTTTTTCATTTGCTGCTGTCGCTCATTGTAATTCATTTTCACTGCCGCCACTGGTGGGCAGAAGTTGCATAACTGCTTTAATCATATATTAGCTTTTGTTTATTCCACCGTCTCATTTCTAAGACACGCACTGCAGGGTACAGCTGATGGGATTAATGTTCCTCCTGTTGCAAATTTTATGCCACTTAAGGGGCTAAAATGTCCGGGTTCCAGGAGATGGCCATCGTACGATGGTCCTGGATCAGGGCTAACTCTATGAGCACAGACCACATCCTGCGATACTGATGCTGGTTTTTAAAGCTGTAGCCCCGAGTCTCAGTAAAATGAGGGTACTTCTACTGGTGTAGGACTTTGCAGGTTTTTTTAAGAGTTGCAAAGTGACTTACATAACCTGAAAACTATGTTTCTAAAAACTACATCCCTTATTAAGATCACTTACCTTGTGATGAATGTGTTTTCTCTCTGCGTTAATGGGTATTTTCAACCGTCATGATTTTTTCCACTATTTAATCTACTTAAAAAAAACCTCCTGGGGCGTTTATGAATGTAACAGGGTGTCACAAGCTTCACTTTTAGGGTCACAAGCTAGAAAAGCTGCAAATCACCGGATTAATAGTTTGCTGGGCCGACACCTGAGAAAAAAGGGAGCGAGACTCTTCGGTTCTGTATTTATGCATGAGGAAAATCTCCGAGACGGTCCGGACCTTTGCTAAAATCATTCAGTGACGCCGGTGAGGGCGTCCTTTCGCACGTCCCGTGGAGCCTTTGTTGTTGGTGTGTCATAGCCAAAATACGAATAAAGAACAGGTTCTTGGATATTAGCTCTTTAGTCAACACAACACGCCCAGCGGCAGGTGGACAGCGGCGGAACTGATCCATATTCTGCTATTTGCTTTGTCACGGCTGTCAGACGGGAGGAACGTGAGCCGCATTGTGCTTGCTCGCCCTGAGCCCACCAGGAATATTGATTAGAGCGCAAACACACGCATGCCTGGCTCCACGCACGCACGCACGCACATACAGTATAAACAGGCCCAAAAAGGCGGAGTTACACACACGAGAGTGAAAGTGTGGAAACACAGTGGACGGGCAGAAGGGGCTGCAGGGGCCTGCGCTTACATCACATTCTACCTGGCTCCGAAGCATTCGCAACAGTAAATCCTGCACGTCAAGGTAACGGAAAAAAAAAACAAACGACCATCCAACTGCATTTCACCTGGCTGACTGGCTCACAGCCACTGAGCACCTGCAACCGCAGGACAGTGGCCTCCGCAGGTGATTCCCTTGAAAATCCTCCATTCAGCATTTCAACATGCTGCAGAGGGATCTCTTTTGAATGCAGTCAAGTTCGAGGGCGTCCGGTGAGTATACAGAAAGTGAAAACCAGTATTTCATTGGTTTGAAGTCAGTTTAAAAATTCAGTTTAAAAACCCAGAGTGTTTTTCACCAAGGGACTTTTTTCTTACCTTGAAAGTTTTAGAAGGACTACAGCTGGTTTCTTTTCAAATTACTCAAAAAACACTTTTATTACCGTCCAGGTGTTGGGATGAGAGATGAAAGTGCTGTCTCTTTAGACAAAATCTCATTAGCTGTTACCAAGGTTTTTTTTAATGTCCAAGACCCAATTTTTAGTAAATCTAGTCTTTGTTTGACAATTTAAACTCATCAAACCGGCCTCGTTAAAACATCTTTAGTACTCTTACTTCTTTCCCTATGTAGAGATGTAGTAAAAGTAACTCTGCGGTGAGGAGAGGCAGTGATCCTATGAACGCTCAACGAAGATGCCTGGACACCGGCAGAATCGGAGATTCAATTCCACATGGAGCCTAAAAACTCTGACTTCGTTATATACAACCAACAGTCACGATCAAGCACCCCTGAAAAGATTTTGCCTATGTGAGTTTTGCAATTGACTTTTTTTGATGAAACTTCCTCCCCTCAGTTTACTTCTGTGACCGACTTGTAATGGAACTGACTACTTCTCTCTTCTCTGTTGGGCCTGTGTTCAATGATTGGTAAACCGCAGCAGGTAGCTTTATTCGATGTCGTCGTTGCCAACGCCTGGAAGCCCTCTTCTAAGTATTTTTCTTCAATATTAATTGTTCACAACAAGTTTGGGGGGGGGTGGGGGGTCCTCAGTTATTATTAATCAGGTGTTTAACACTCAATGATTCCTGCTTCGTCAGTGCTGTGTGGGTATGGTTCGATCAGATGCGATGGGAGTGCACGTCACCGTCTTTTTTCAACCGAGCCCCTCGCCCACCTCAAACACGTGGGCAAAGCGAGGACGATAATACAAATACAGAAATTGTCTCATGTGAAACACAAGTGTCCACAGCCGCGAAAGCAAAAGTCAAGGGATTAAAGGACTGGATTATATTGCAAAATTGCGGTTATGCACATTTGAAATTAGGATTTACTGGAAATTCCAACATTATGGGATAAAAAATGGCCTATAATTGTTGCAGACATGCAGCTTTGCTGTACAACTATTTTCAGTAGAAATGCTATTCAAAATTTTATTGACACTATATGACACTATGCATATTATGCGTAGTTCCAACGGGCATCTATAAAGGGACGTTTCTTACGTGCAGGAAGTTTAATAAACAACATGGGCAGGATTAATCCAAGAACTATACAAGCGCCTATAAAAGTACAGTTAAAAACCGTCTTTATAGGCGCTGGCACGATGGAAACGCAGTTTGACTTGTGTGTCTGCTGCTGGACAAAAACCTCGTGTCACTGATTTCTACATGGTTTCTCAGGCCAAGGGGTGTAGCACTCACTGTGGCGCAATTTAAGATGAAATGGGAAAATTATAAAAGCTCTTACAGTGTTTTCATTTAAAAGCAACAATATGGTGAAATCACTTTAGGGAAGTTTCCAAAAAACATGATTCACATTTCAAAGCAGCTGCACCCACGGAGAATGCAATATAAGCCCATATCGCATTAGGATCTGACCGGCGTACAGAAATGTGATGAAATGTTAATATGTAATCGTCTCAGAGTCTGGTAGTGATTCATTACTGTGTGCCTGGCCCATCAGGTAACCTCACTCAGATAAAATAAGTTGATTCCACTTGATTGAAACTTGGAAATTTTGAAATAACTTTTTTATGACTTGAATAAATAATTCTCTTGTCAGCATATCCTTTCTTGCTATGAGAAGAGAAATGATTATTGATTTTATGCATTTTGCCAGTATAGTTGTTTTTTGGTTTGATCCCTGATCTCTAATGTGGGAGTGTGAAGACAGTAGACTGTGTGTGTGTGTGTGTGTGTGTGTGTGTGTGTGTGTGTGTGTGTGTGGGAGTGTGTCGATGTGACCTGGGCGTTGCTTTGACTGATAGCGTGTGAGTTTGTGTGAATAATGTGTGTGAGCACAGTGTGTGTTGTAAACTGTGTGTGTGTGTGTGTGTGTGTGTGTGTGTGTGTGTGTGTGTGTGTGTGTGTGTGTGTGTGTACATTAAAAAGTAATTTGTACAAACATTGACACATCTGAACTCCTTGTGTGTGTTTCACAAGAAAAAGAAGAACTAAACACAATGTGGGATGTATATGTGTGTGTGTGTGTTTGCGTGTGTGTGTCCAGTCGGCTGTGAGTGTGTGAGGCTGACTCAAAGCAGCGTGTGTGTACTCTGCGTTGTCTGTGTCGCATTCTTGTCATTGATGTTTCAATGAGCTGGTGTCTGTTCAAGGGAACTTCTGCTCTTCAGCCTCTGAAGAGAACACACAGACACACACACAGACACACAGAGACACACACACACACGCAGTTTACACAGCTTGTTAGGACGTTGCACTGATTTTCATTCGTTGAGGACGGCCTAACCCAAACCCTAACCTTGGCCCTAACTTCATTCTTAACCTTAACCTAAACCCGGGTCACACCTCCCCCCCCGACCTTAACCAGGACCTCAAAAGACTGATTGATAATGAATGAACATTTTGCCTCATTAGGACCCGACACTGGTCTCCTTTGAGGACTAGTGGTCCTGATTTATACCAGAAAAGGTCCAAAAGAGGTAACACACAAACACACACACACACACTCACAAACACACACAGACACCCCCATGTCATTCATACATACATATCCTACATAAAGGCATTTTAGGCTTCACAAACTTAGACCTTCCAAACTTAGTATCATCATGAAATAATGTACAGCACAAAATAATGTGCTGCTCTTCATTTCTGCTGCTGTGATGTGAACTTGAAGAAATTTGCTATAATTACATTAATTTATATCTATCTATCTATCTATATAGATAGATAGATACACACATATATATGTATGTATGCACATGCTGAACTATAAAATGATAACAGTTTATATATGTATAGTAAATTGGTTCTACACCATAAAGAAAACATTAAATAAACTTCTCCACGGCAATATGCTCAAATGATTCTTCATAGGATTTGTGTGCTGGTGTAGGCAACAATTTAAAAATTAAGCATAAAATATTGGGTATATTATAAAATATGAAACATACAGTATATCAGCACATCGAATCAGAGGGTGAGTTTATTCAATCTGACCTATTTCTAATCCCAACCAACCGTTTGAAAATTTGTGTATTTATGAACGTTTGGCAGCTGCAGGGTGCAATTTGAATACTTGGAAACGAGTGTTGGCTCTGATTATGTGTCAGTTCCTGTTGTGTGTGAAATCCTCAGAGAGAAAACTTGTTCCACTTGTTACTGTACCGTTTTTGACAGCCATTTAAATTTCGGACAACAATTTAATGCATAGGCATTGGATCTGGAACTTCAGACTTTGTATTGGTTTTGAGGAGCTAAACCTTAGTGTATGTCTTATATAAATAACTAAATAGCTTCCTAGCTTATAATTATGATTGAATGTTGTGAATTGAATGTCACATACATTATAGTTTGCTGAGTAAAAGAGAAACGGAAGTGACAGTATAAAGGCTAGGTGAATAAATCTTTTAGGTTTGCCAAGTTGAAGTATATTTGTGCAGCGGAGCATGAAGCCTCCTCTGCTTAAGAGTGCAGGAATCCGGAGTTGAATCGAGGTGGTTCAGACCTTGGAATTACACAGAAATATGTAATGCTTACATTTTGTATTCAATGGAAATACAGCTACTGAAGGCGGAAGAATTCCGAGAGAATTAGGCTCAAACCTGGTTTCGCGGCAGCATCGTTTGTCAGATATTTTTAACTGCTCCAATCTGTGTGCTTTTGTAATAGCTGAGTGAGATTTTCACTCCTGTCATAAATTTGAAATTCGAAACGAGACAAGAATTCCTTTAATAATGTCACAAATATGATGACAAAGTGGCCAACTTGAAAGTCGAACGCAGAAAAATGGCTTATGCCGGCTGAGGGACAATACTAATGTATTGTTAACATTTAAAATGCACTTACTGCATACCGTCTATGTGTTGCAAAGAGGAAAGAAGAACACAGTTTCCCAGGAAAAGGAGAACTTGCTGATGAAATCTTGACAGCCTGACTGCAGTTACATTTCATTAAAGATGGAGGTTTCCAAACTTCTTAAAGATAGACTTAGAAACCAGACACCACACACAGTAGATCCAGATCCAGAGAGTTCTTTTAGGGCATTTTATTCAAATGTGGTACGACTACATGTCTATATGTCTAGACCACCTTTAGATCCAAAACTTAAAAGAACAACCTTTCCCAGGTAGTGGGAGTAAAATCAGTTTTTGAGCTGTCTTTCGGATGTCTTTAATTTGGGAGCCGAGCTTACCTCCTGTCTAGCTGCTGAATCCCTTTTTTCCCTGATATAGTACATTTCTTTGGAGATATTTGTAGGTATTAGCATTCAGATTGATTCTTTTCATTTCAGCCGCTGTTAGTTCACACCTCCGTCTATAGCCTGCGGTCTGGACTATTTATTTCAACCTGGCTGAGTTGGCTGGCTGTCAGCTGCGTTTCTCAATCACTGCATGTGTTTCTTTTACAAAGTAATCGTGGTTAAGGAGGAGCCAGTGGCAGTAACTTTTCAATGTAAAAAAAAAAAAGTGTTAACCAGCAAGACCTGTAAGAGTTAGAGTTACCTGACAGGAGCCTGGCAGAAAAACAGGCTGGATTACGGACGACACAAGTGCAAATATCTTTATTTATACATGTGCTCCATCTTGAGTCATAGGGAAGTCATGTAGCAGGATTGGCCATTGAAGTCTGGGTACGATGCCATACTGGAAGCACCACACCTTAAACCTTCCAAGCAGCTGGTTGTTGCCATTTGCTTTAAGCCATATGTTTAGTTGAGCCATGGTGTCTTTGAGGCTGCTGCACTCCAGATTCCTTGTTCTTGAATCGTTGGACACTCAGATACTTGAATACCAAAGGGGCTTTTTGTCAGCTTTCCTTTCAGGATACACGGGCTCCTGGATTTTCCTGGGTTGAATTACATTTGCAACCATGTAGCCATCTTCTCCAGCGAGCTTAGGATCCGCCACGCTCCTTGGGTCAATGGAGTCATCACAGTTATATCGTCCCCGAAGGCTCGGCAGGCTGGATGTCTCGTACCGGCGTCTGCTTTTGGGCCTCTACGTTGCTTTCCCCCTGCACGTAGTAGTAGGTCTGTGGCCGCCACAAACAGGGCCACGGACATTGTGCATCCCGCCATGATGCCCCTCTCGAGCTTCTGCCAACGGGTGGTGAAGTTTCCCACAGTGAACCTCTTCTTCAGCGAATCAACGTGTGACATCACGAGCTTGACCACTTCTGATGTTACTTGGTAGTGCAAACGGCTGAGTGCGTTCTCGTTGCTCAACATCTGGAGTAGCCCGGGGAGTCCTCCTTTTTGGAAACTTGTGTTTAGATTGGAACGAAGTTATCGTGCATCAAATTTCTTACAGAAAAATGCCTCATAATATCCTGCCTGTAATGGTGGACATTAGTCCTACCTAAAATATCAGCCTGAAGTGGAGCTGTGCAGTGCTTTGCATGTACACAGTTATATTGTGCAATACTTATCAAAACTCTTATTTACATAAGGAGATAGTTTTCTAGCAACCAGTGCTGATAGGTTTCAATCCTTTACTGGGAAAGAAACTGTAATCCAAATAATTATAAATCGCTCCATAATGTCATATCAGCTCCATCATTTCAATTCCTTTGAATTTGCTTGGTTGTGACTCAGGCTGATTTGAGGACACACCTACAACTAGCCGCCTGACACAAACAGCACACATGGACAGAGCTGAGACAGATGGGCTGCTATTAGCAAGGACAACACAAGTCACAGTGGAAGGCAAAGAAAAAGGAAAAAAGAGTGAGACTGAGGGTAAATGCACACAGTAAATGGACGAATCATCTAAAGATTACTGTGGAAGATTTCTATAGATTATGATTATAGAGTGAAAGACCGACCTAATAGATAATGTACGAAAAGATAATGATCTGTCGGTCAATAACCTGGTTGCTTAATGAACAACATCCTGGACTGGTAATAGAAAGACTGAATGACTGTATTGTAAGATTGAATGAATGACTACATGTACTGAGTGTCCTAGTAGGTGTAAGAAGAAGAAAGAAAGAGAGAAAGAAAACAGCTACAAAATCCAAAAATCATTCAGGTAATGTTCTTTGTCTTGTTTCCTGTTAACGTCTGCTAAAAATGAGCAATGTCAGTCATTACATATTATTTAGCTTTGTTTACCGTAGAGATAAACAGTTAAAACTGCTTATTTTGCAGCCAAGTTACTCTATTTCTGCCTTACATCTCTTGCTTTACTCATTAAAGTAAGAGATAGAAGGCACACTTTAGATTAAACTTAAAAATGCATGTAATTCATCATGCATCAACAGTCCAGTGTTGCTGACATCTGTGATAGCACAAATGACTGATAGCACTAAATTAATCTCATTACATGTAACTTGTGAATCGCTAATTTCAGGGTTAAGTGTAACACAACCCAACACTTTGAGCACAGGAAACCAAAACACAACAAAAATGTTTTTCCTGGAAATTCACTGGCTTGTCAGTGTGGCTTGGAGATGCCGTAGACCAATCGGATTGCTCGTCTGAGGCAGCTGGTTGCGTAAGGGACCCGGTGTGTTTTCTACACGAAAATCACCGTTCCACACACTAACACGGCAGCACACGGTCATGAGATACAGGAATAGAGCATGACTCAAGAGAGAGAGTACTGTACACACACATACCTACACACAGACACACGTTAAAATATTCACATGCACACAAACAGGCCATATACAATCATACAAGTAAACACATGGGGCCCTGTGAAAGTTGTACATATTGTGTGAACTATTTTTGTGTCTAAGAATAAACGAGAGCCCTATTACACAGTAAGACTCCAAAGAAAGAAGCACACGATTACTGATTTCAATTGATCAACATACAGTTAGGTCCATAAGTATTTGGACAGTGACACAATTGTCGTAATTTTGCCTCTGTACACCATCAGGATGAATCTGAAATGGAGCCATCAAGATGTGACTGAAGTGTAGACTTTCAGCTTTAATTCAAGGGGTTTAACAAAAACATCGCATTAACCGTTTAGGAATTACAGACATTTGTGTACATGGTCCCTCATTTTCAGATGCTCAAACGTAACTGGACAGTTGACCGACAATCAGTTTCATGGCCGGTGTGGCCCGTTCCCTCGTTGCCTTCACAACAACTGGTCAGGTGAAGAACACTCTCAGGGAGGCAGACGTATCATTGTCAGAGTCTACAATCAAGAGACAAAGTGCAAACCACTGGTAACAGTCAAGAAGAGACAGGCCAGATTAGACTTTGCCAGAAACCCCTGTAGAAAAAAAGCCTGCCCAGGTCCAGGACAGGATTCTTTGGAAAGATGAAACCAGGATTAACTTGCACCAGACCGATGGGAAGAGAAGAGTATGGAGAATGAAAGGAACGGCTCATGATCCAAAGCAAAAACATCATCTGTCAAACACTGTGGAGGTAGTGTTATGGTATGGGCATGTATGGCTGCCCATGGAACTGGGTCAATGGTGTTTATTGATGATGTGACTGCTGATAGTACTGGGATGAATTCTAAAGCGTATAGTTCTATACTGTCTGCTCAGATTCAGCCAAAGGCTTCAAAACTTACATCTCTACTGTGACAGTGCTTCACAGTACAGATGGATAATGACCCAAAACATACTGCGAAAGCAACCCAAGAGCTTCTCCAGGCGATGAACTGGATTATTCTTCAATGGCCCAGTCAGTCACCTGACCTCAACCGACCTGAGCAGGCTTTTCACTTCCTGAAGGCAAAACTGAAGGCAGCTGTAGAAAAGGCCTGGCAAAGCGTCTCAACGGAGGAAGGTCAGCCTTTGGTGACTTCAGGCAGTCGCTGACTGCAGAGGATTTTCACCCAAGAATTAAAAACAAAATGATGGACCATGTATAAAAATGGCTGTAATTGCTAAACGGTAAAAGCAATTTTAGTTACCCCCCCCCCGGTTTAACCCTTTACATGTTGATATATGGTAGTACTGGAGGTGCAGGTTCAGCAAGATATTCAAAGCCTTTGAATGATCGAACACCTGCACCCGGACAAAGCCATAAGATCTGATGAACTTCAATGATCCCTGTGTAGCATACTGGTCAGTGCTGAGGAAAAACATAGCCAAGAAAAAGAGGTATCCACGTAAAACTGGCTGAATCTGAATGAAAGTATTTACTGCAAATTATTCAACTGAGCAGGAGGTTATGACATAACTTCTGTAAAAAAAATCATCTTAAAATGATCTCAAAATGTTAACATTGATTAAACGCGTTGTTAAACCCTTGTTAGTTGGGGTAAGGTGATTTACCAATGTGGATTTTCTGTCAGGTTTTTCAATAAAGTTCTAAAAATTAGACCAGACACAAAATGAGAGAACAAAGACACACACACACACACACACACACACACACACACACACACACACACACACACACACACACACACACACACACACACACACCTACACCTCCAGGTTCACAATCATGAAAACAAATAGTATGCATATACACATGAATATACTGTATACCGTACAAAAATACATATAGTACACACACCTACTGTGTTCACAGACTTGTAGTCACAATAAATACACATGGATACACACCCGCACACACACACACACACACACACACTCAGAGACACTCTTTTCCCTCTGTATGCGTGTGTGAGTGATGCAATGCAGTGTGACTGCAGGAATCTTGCTGTGCTGTGTGATATCACATGTTGTGATACTGCCCCCCCCAAAAAAAAAGAAAAAAGAAAAAGAAAACATCGCTCAGGCTGTTGTTTCCAAAACCTGAAAACCTGCAGCGTTTTATTTCACCAGACTGTGATTTCACACAGCTTCTAAATTTGAAGGGTCAGTACTGGAGTTACAATCCCAAAGCTTCTGGGACTGAAACACTTGACCGTCCTTACCAGAAAAACGCCCGCATCGGTTTTGCTGTTCAAACAGCTTACAATGACCGGGACTTTGCGTAAAATAGCAAAGCAAGGAGCCTGATCTTCTTTTACAGCCGTGAGTTAGGGCATCAGAGAGCATCGGGGTGGACGGCGGTCATTAAAAAGAGTCTGACTTTTTTTACCTGAGACCGCGGACGGCACACTGACTCCTGCCCACACGCGATACTGAGCCAGACCTTAGCCGCCAACGTGGAAGATGAAATATGCATGGAATTGGTGGAGTGTGCAGGAATTTGTAAGGATGCAAGACAAGTAATGCACACTACACGCAGAGTATCTGTACATAAAAGAGAGTGTAATCTGTCTGCACCCGGGCAGTGAGGTACATACTGTAGTGCACTGCGCTGCAGGCGGAGATGTAGGAAGACTATGGCACCCAGCTCCTAGACACGGAAGGAAATGCACGGGAGACGCCCTCAACTCATGAGGATCAGAACAAGATAAAGTAAGTTAGTTGATGGTTAAAACTTGCTTTAGTTTGTTTAACTGCATGAGAGTTAAGTCGGATCCGCGTTCATAAAAATGTCAACAATTTCGAACAAACCAAAAAAAGAGCGTAACGGTGTAAAGCACCGTGTGCAGTAAGGTGTCTGCAAAGTGCAGATACCTTCAGGCAGAAACAGGCGAATTAAAATATGCATCCCGCATCAGTCACAGCCAACACGGTCACTGACATGTTGCTTTTCCTAATGAAAATGACGCAGAGTCATAGTCTGAAGTCTTCAGACTACATCATCCGTAAATTATCAGTGCATTGATTAATTTGATCGGCCGAAAATGTTTCCTGAGGCTGACGCTTACATGTCACTGGAACCGCTACATGAATTGGACCAAGATTTTGAGATTTAAAAATTTGACACGTTCCCTTCCCCGGTTTATTTTTACGTCTCTTATTCTCTTACGTCTGTCTTATTCCACTCTTAGCTCTCTCACCCTCTCTTTTTCTTGCTCTTCTCCCCGAGGTTTTCTCTCTGGAACATCATGTAACTCTCTCTCACTCTTCTTTCACTGTTCTCCTGCCTCTCTTGCCCTCTCTCTCTTATTTCCTCCCTTTCTCTTTCAGCTACTCTCTCCCTCTCCCTCAGCTTTATTTTGGTGGAGAGAGATAATCCCTGAGTCACGTGGAGAGAGAGAGAGAAAGAGAGAGAGAGAGTATTTCTGAAATGTATTGCTGGATTCATGAGGCACACAAACACACACTCACACACACATAAAAGTAAGTGCAAAGAGCGAAGAGAAGCAGATTGTGTGCGTATTTTGAATGGTTATAAAGAAATAATGCCATTGAAGCCCATTTGAACTGAACTGAGAGGGCGAGAAAGGTAGAGAACAAGTGAGAGAGAAAGACGGGTTTGGAGGGTAAATAAACACACACACACACACACACACACACACACACACACACACACACACACACACACATAAGCGCACCAAACATCTGCCAGCCAATAGAAGCAGCTGTTGCTGGACGGTCACCAGAACATAAGATTAATTTGAGAGAGGGGGAAGGAAAGAGGAATGAGGAGAGAGAGGAGGAAAAGGGAGGGATGTCAGAGAGGGGAGAGGGGAAAGAGAAAGAGAAAGAGGAGAAGGAAGAGAGGAGCAGAGAGCAAGTATGAAATATAGAGGAGAGAGAGGAAATGAAAACGAGGAGGAAGAGTGGGAGTGAAGGGAATGAGAAAGAAGGATGAGTCATGTTTAAGGAGGACTGAGGAGACAAGAAAGAGGGAGTGTGTGATGGGAAAAGAAGAGAGAGGACGATTGAGGAGCACCCAGTTTTAGCCTGAACGCTTTAAAACCCTCAGCAGGCCCCCTCCACCCCACTGCAGTTACCTCCAGTCCATGTCATGCGCGTTTGAGGCTAAAATTGCACTACTCCTGAGATGCACGTGAAAAAAACACGCCTTGGGATCGACACAAACATGGGTATTATGGGTCAGATGTGAGCTGATGCGCACATCTCCTAAATCTCAGCCACACGGGGTGTGGCCCGAGCTTATTGGATGAGTTCAGTGTGGAAGAGAAAAAAAAAAATCCACATTCAGACAACCACACGTTGGCCTGAAGAGGCATGTTACAGCCTGGATGGACGGAACGCACAGGCTTCAGGTTTAACACAGCTGTCTGCGGGCAGCGCAAGAGCCCGCATTTTACCCGCCTGGTCTACCCGACGCGAGAGGCAGTGTAGTGGTGCGAGTGACCTGGGGTTGGGCCACTGTCCGTAGTTCCGTATTGTCGTATTGTCACTGTCATCGCTCATTGTAAACGTCAGTGTGGCCCAGTCTCGCGGCACAGCAGCCGTCATATACCTGTGTTCATTTTGTCAGACAGGGAAGAGATCATACAACAATGGCGTTAAGCAGCGCAACGGCTGGGTGATGACTGCCAGCTGAGGTCGCACTTACGAGCCGTCATCAAATTTCACTCTAATTCTAAATAAAAGAAAAAGAAATGTAAATGAGAACAACTATAATGTGAATTTGGCCGCATTAAAACAGGAAACTGTCTCCCACCGTCCTTCTCACGCTCTCTCTCTGTCTGTCTCTCCCTAATTACAAAAACTGGCTTTGCTGTATACGTGTTAAGACAAAGTCAGCAACAGATGAAACGGAGCGTTAAAAAACGAATGTTAAGTTAACTGTCAGTAATTACAGGCATTTATGTACACTTACAAGTGAATCTTGATGTGCAGAGCAGGTCTTCGGTAGGCGGCCATGCGGAGAAGGGAGACGCTCAGATTGCTCAGCGCACTTGTCGCGATTGGCAGAAGGGATCGCAAACGGGTTACGCTAGATTAAGGAGCAGACTCACTCGTACCGATTAACGGCTAATATCGGGCAGATTAAAAGACGCTCACTGATCGTCTCTTCGGTCCTTGGTGGATCTAAGTGCGATTCGGCACAGGCCCCCGGGTTGCCCAGACATTTACAGCCAAAAGGCCAACACGGCGGTCGAGGGCCGTAACTGCATCAACCACTAGCTAACCCCTAGCTTAACAAAAGAGCTAGCTAGCTTACAGCTCAACACTCCTAAACTACTCTTTTCAAATTAAAACTGCAAACGTGCCACACTGCTGAGACCTGTTTTTGTTCTATGTCTTAATAGACCGGGCATGCATGGATCTGACTGAACACAACACTGGCTTGTCCGTTGAGGGAGAGGAGTACAAATTAATGCCTCAGATTTTTCCACACGTTTTATTCCGTTTTGTCAATGCTCAATGTTCCACAAAAAAAAAAAATACAGAAATGCAGTCGCAACGAAGAGACCGGGGGGAGTCGACTGATGATTAACTAACTTAAACAAGTAGATTTAGTGTTCATTTACTATTTAGAAGAGTGGATGACTGTTGGTTTACTCTCCGAGCATCTAGGTCACGGGCATGTGCGCACATAAACATATGTTTCTGTCTATGCATGTGTGAGAGTGTGTGTGTGTGTGTGTGTGTGGGTGATTGGCATTTGCAGGCAACACAAATGAAGTGACGCGATCTACTGACCTGAACACTGCCATGATGAGAGAAGAGGGAGAGGGAGAGATGAAGAAGGGGAGAACAGGCGCTGAGAGGAAGATAAAGAGAGAGGGGAGGGGGAAGAGAAAAGGGGAGGGAGAGAAAAAAAGGAAATATGGGGGGGGGGGGGTCGAAAGAGAGCCAAAGGGACGGACAGAGAAATAGAGGGAGAGAGAGAGAATATTCCTCAGGCACCTGCCCCTTGCTCGCTCCATTGAGGGAGAAATCTCCCATAATTACCTCAGAGCCCACAAGACCACACACACACACACACACACACACACACACACACACACACACACACAAGCACAGGAGGGTGGAGAGAGAGAGAGAGAGAGAGAGAGAGAGAGAGAGAGAGAGGAAATCCTCATATAACCTCAGTAAATCCATTCAAAATGCTGCAAGCCGACAGCTCAGGCTCTTGCTCACTCACTCAGACAAACAAGTACCCACACACACACACACACACACACACACACACACACACACACACACACACACACACACGGGCACACACACAAACACAGAAACAAATACACTTACGTGGGAACAACAAGAAGATGCTGAGAGAGGGGAAAAAAACAAAACAGGGTTAGAGAGAGAGAGAGAGGGGTGAATAGCATGTTCAGGAGAGAGGGAGAGAGAAAGAAAAGAGTCATCAAATTGAAAAGAGAGAGTAAAAAAGAGAGAGGGAGAGAAAGGGAGAGAGGGAGAGCTGACGCTGAAATTACACACAAAAACAATCACACAGAAAAGAAAATGAACCAAAAGAAAAGATGAAGGGTTTTTCCTCCCATGCAGATCTGGACAGATTAAATAGAAGCTGGTTTACACACCGTGACAAATGTAGCACGAGTGTGTGTGTGTGTGGTCTTATAAAAAAACAAAAAAAAAAGTATGCCAAGTCAGGTTTTTCTATACACACAGAACAGTCAGGTCTGAGAACCAGTGAAATAAAACCAACAATAAAGCATTTCCTTGCTGGATTTGATTGATAAATTGTATTTACTGACATTGATCATACAACTTGTGGTTTTATTTGACTTGATATTTGCATGTTTTATTTATGAGTATTCAGATTAATGCTTTTCAACTTATTCACCCGCTCCTCAAGTCCCATATCCCCACTCTGCGAAAAGCAAGGCACTAACAGTGTCAGCAGTGGGAGTTCGATTCCCACTGGGGCCAACTGTGCTAAAAGCCACTTTGGACAAAAAGTGCACAAAATGTCTCTCACACAATCTTTGCCGCCCGTCAGGAACGCTGACAGATCCCGTTTTTCTTGGAGACTGCGTAGGTTGTCGTTACGTTACCGACTTTTAGTCTTGTGCCAAAATGTCCGGACTCATGGCCACGTGATCACCGCTTTTACAGTTCCTTTACAGAATTCCCACCGGGAAGAAGCACTTGACCCCGTCAAGTTCTCAAAGTACGTCGGCCGGGCGGTGTAAGTCGCTTCCTCTCTCAGCATACGGTAGCTGCAGAAAGCGTCACACCTCAGGCACATAGCACGGCTTCAGCAGGCTAGTCACAGGAAATCGAGACTGGCTACTATCGCTACGGTTGCTACCTGTTAGCAGAGAAGCTAACTCTCTGGGCTCACTGAAAAGGACTTGACTGGTCAAGCTCTCTGTCTGTCTGTCGTCATTTAGCCGTTTGGTACAGGTGTGCTAATACACTCCCTGTTAAAGGTACACCAACCCTGCCACCTAATTTTATATCCAACTAATTTGCAACAGCACACACGCTTTGAGGGAAACAGGATGCAGACTGGATTACGTTTTCTACTGACATCATGAGGAAATGTTTTTGATTAATGTATTTGACAAGTCGCAAAAACGGTCACTGACAACATATTTAATTTGTTTTCCTTCAAGATATTTGATTTTCAATTTTTATTTATCCACTCGTAGTAGCTCCAGCATTGTTAAACTGTTTCATGGTTCCGTTTAGACTCTCGCAGCACTTGGTTAAGCTTCGGGACAGATCCTGGTCTGGTTTAGTAAAGAAAAAGTTCACAGTGACCTCCGACACAATAAGATTTATTAACATTAATCCTAAACCGTGGTCTTTCCCTTAACCTTAACCAAAGCGCTTTTGTTGCCTGAACCACAGACAGGACTCTGGGTGCAAACCCCAGTCTCTGGTGTCAAAGTCTGGGGGACAGGGTTGAGGAAAACCGTGGACAAAACACTAGGGCCCTGGCAAGGTGTCGGTTCGCCACCGTTCTTGCGCAGTTTGCCAGGTAACATTAAACCGAGGGTAACCATAGCAACAGTACTGCAGCTTCATTTAACTTCCACTGGTGAAACAAACCTAACCATGGATTAAACGACAGACAAATTGTAACCGGGACCGGCAACTATAAAACAGCTCTGCCTTTCCCTGCGGTAGGGGGAAATTATAAAGTGGTCATTCACTGGTAGAGTAAAACAGCTGTTCCAACACGGGACGGGCTTGGCAGAGATCCCTCAAGGCAGTTACGGCCTGGCGCACAGACAATAAGTGTAAATAAAAATTAATGCCCCCTGTGTTGAACAAGTGAATAACAGCCTGGATAACTAATAAATCTCATTAGTAATTTTCTTTCATCATCTTCATCATGCGGCGTGACAAACAATGATTGCTTGGTGGAAGCTATGAGAAACCAGCCAAACATAAATCAGACACTTCCAAACTGTCACCTTGACCCTTTAACATCTCCCCTGTGTGGTTTTACAGATACTCCTACAATGATTCTATCGTTAGCTTACTGTTTATTAATGATTAAATCGGCTTTAGTTTTCAGTTATATGAAGCCTATGGGCGGCGTTATCAAGCAAATCGCTGAGCTGGTGCTAACTCAGTGTGGCTGTCAGAGCATTAAGTCATAAATGACTCCGACTTTGTGTTGGGAGATCTGCAGATTTATTGGAAAGTGTAATTACAGGAGAAACAGAATTTAAGATATTGTATATTATTTGTCTTTATGCTCAAATTTCACTCAGTTCTACATTTCGGCATAAATGCTTATAGATCAAATGTACCAGTGAGGGTTCAGGAGAGCAGTCAACAGAAAGAAAGCACTAATACATAGCTTTGATTAGAGGAATATGTGTCTAGCCCCACACTTCCACCGGGCATCGTACTGTAGATATACACGTCAAACAGAGCCTGCTTCCGCGTACGTGGCCCGATTCCTGCCTCGAATTCATTCAGAAACCGACTGTGGAACCAAAGTCCAATGGCAGCCGAGTGGATAGCACACTCCTCTAATCAGGTATAGCAAGGGTTCATGTTGATACCTACGTAAAGGAGAGAACTGTCCTTCATCTACTGCACAGCTGATTGGAAATGATGTATTGTCTCAAGCTGATTCATCCATGGCCTTGCCAGACCTAAAAGGGAAAATTGTGTGATGGTTTTGTCAGGCTAATGTGGGTCAGCCACAATTTTCTAAAACTGCAATGTTGGAAAAAAAAAAAAAAAGTCCTATAGCTGACTATTCATCAGAATATTATGGACAAATGCAATCTATCTAGGAGTGACCCAAATGCCACAACGAAATGGGCAATTACTACGCGCATTTTAGGTTATAACTTACGTTAGCACATTTAACGTTAGAGGAATAGTGGCCAAAACTGCAAAAATAAGATTCAGGTCGTTGTTGTTTTCGTTGTCTTGGTTGTACTTCCTCCTTATGTGTTGTTATGGCAATTCAAGCAACAATGTGCCCATGACTTTTTGTTGTTTCCCGCTCCCCTTAAGTGGGGGGAGAGGCTGTGAAGAGCTCCATAAGTAGTAACTTCAGTTATTCAACTGAAGCTACTATCGTGCTTTTCGTAAGATGTTCGCATTCTAGGTTTTTACCCCCGGCGCCTGTCAAGTCAAGCAGGTTAGTGGAACGGTTCGACTTGAATAAAACCTGAGTGAAAGTTACTTTGAGCAGATGTTTATTGTTGCACTTCCTCAGTGCTCACTACTGTTGGTCATGAGGCTGTTGTAAGCCCACAGTCTCTTGCCAGTTACAACAAGAACCTCACAGATTTCACTGATTGGTTGGATTATGTTTCCCCGGTTATTCTGCAAACTAAACGCGCAATACATCCATATGAAGCCAGTAGGAGAGTTCGAGTGGAAGAAAACGGAAGAAAGAGTTTAATCAACTGTTTGTTTGATTTGACATTGATATAGAATATAATTGCAACACTATTTTTTTTAACTGATTTTAAAGCGGCTCTCGAACTAAGTCGCTTACACCAAATGCAACCGAGAGTAAGGGGGGGTCAAGGGTCAGAGCCGCAGCACCCCGTGTACAATACCCTGACACAGTCATATGATGGAAGGTAGAATGTGTAACTTCCCTGCGGTCCTGACCTTTGACCTCATTACTGTAGGCCGGTGACTATATAGGTACTGAGGCAGTTGCACTTGTTGCATGTAAATCAGGATGACAGCATCGGTTCTGGCTGTCAGAGTGAAAACATTAAGTCCAGTTGCTTTGCAGGTCGTAAAAGAAATAAAAAGGACGTGTAGTGTATTTATGAAAAGCAGAGAGATAAGAATGCAAAAAAACATGTAGACATACTGAGGTGTGCCTAATGCTGTACAGTCTAAATTTTCTTGAGGTTCAAACGGTGGACTTTTCAGTTCCCTTTCATCTCGCCCTCATAACTGAAGCAGATACAGAAGGTGAGATCAGGGCAGCGTCAGATCATCACGGTGATCCCTCTGATACTAGGAATTTAAACTGCACAGATTCTGCCTTCCTCTGTCAGAATTTTCTTCTCGTTAGGGTGGAAAAACCTGTGAAGCGGCGCTTAGTCCTCCGCAGTAAAACTCTCCCCTGAAACCCAGAATGATGAAATGAGGGTGTTTGGCGGCTCCTCGCAGCAGGGGGAGGCAGTTTCATCGCAGGTTTTACAGAATGACTCCCCTGAAGCTTAGGAGTTAAATCTTCCCACACCAGAGTGATTTCTCTGGTTAGCCGGGAGATCAGAGAGGGAGGGCCTGTTACGGCAAACACGCTCATATCTGATTTGTTTCGAGAGGGGTAACTAAATAATTTATGACCTTTATTGGCCTAAACACGAGGAATTGTAACATCACCGGGCTTTACGATGGCCTGACGCTGGAGATGGTTGTACTGCTGCTGGATGAGAGCTAAATCATTCATCATTGTAGAGTCTTGTCTTACTACTGCTTTGCTTTTACATTTTTGTTATGCTACACTGTTTAGCTGTGACATTGACTTTCTATCTTGTCCTTCACCAACTGGCACCTACAAGTCCTGGACTGGGTCCCACTTTTGTGAGGTTTCCCCATATTACTTTCATATTCGTTTCATTAGTGGCACATGTAACCAAATCTCGAGCGCGGTGATTGGATATTCCTTGCCGAAAACGCCCACTGGGAGTAGAAGTTAAACAGGATTCCTGCAATTGTTAATCTTATTATGCACTTATTATTCAACCAGGAGAGTCTCATGCGGATTGAAGCCACGGAAGGGAACCAAACTATGAGTCAGATAACATTTTTTTATGGCAAAAAAGAAAGGGACTCTTACTTCTGAAACAAGGGGCTCCTCCCATTGGGCAACAAATAAGACTTACAGCATTTGGTTCCTAGTACTGTGCTGTTTCTTTTGTCGAATTGTGTCATAAATTAATGGAAAACTACTGCTACTGTAATAACTTTGCAGAGATGTAAAACCCCAGCCTGAACTTCCTGGTTTGCATTTTATCTCCCTGTCAATACCCTGTACTGCAGCGACATGCTCACACTGACACAGCCTCTTGTGTTGTTTATTCTAAAGGGCCATTATCATTCTGGATACACCCTAACGTGTGATTGCAAAATCATTTGATACTGTTAGTGTGACGTAAGCCGGAAAAAAATTAAGTCGACTTGACTTGACTTGAGGTGATCATGAACAATAACCCTATCAACAAGACGGATGGTGAGTTTGCGCAATGCAACAGTTGTTGCATTTTTTAAGGTCTAAGATCACTCTCCAGGTTAAAGTGCTTTTTCAGGTCGGGTGAGTTTTTTTCCAGGGAAAATCTGACAACAACACAGTTAGTCTCCACAATCTCCATCCTAATTTCAGCGCTGGTAACGACATTTAGGCCTGTATGTGACGTAGCCCTGGAAAAGGCGGCCTCGTCACCTCACAAATGTCAAGTAAAGTTAGCTTTTGTCATCATATGCCCTGATTACATTATCAAGGGTTCTAGAGCACCTTCAGCTGACATGTAAGACCTTGGCTTCTGATAAGCTATCGGCCCCTGCGCTCAGTGGAAGGCGAAGTGCAACAGGCACCGGAGCAACCCTTGAGCAAGGCATTCGATCTGAAAAACCCTAGCGAGGCTGACGTGAAGCTCCCGCTGGCTGAGAGCTGAGCCGCGTGTAGTCTACGAAAGGTAATGAAAATGTCGGAGTGGCATTCTGATAACACACTAGTGAATGAGCCCAAACTGGATCAGTGTTCATTTACTCTACTTTCTTATTCTTATCTAGAGCTGGAGCCGAATTAGCTAAAGGGGTGGACGCACACTATGATTGACGGGTGGATTTTGACTTGAACATGACGACTGATTGGATCAAGTCCACAAGAGATACAATCATAGCTGCCGTGCTGATTAGGGGGTAGCTGTTTACCTTCTGGTCTGGTTGTTAAAAGACGTCAGAATTAAGATCACTTGAAAGGTGTTTTTAGAACAGGACTATGGAGGTCACGTGTGTGAAGAGAAGAAATGACATATATTTTTTTAATTTTCCAAATGGAGAAATAGTGTGGGAGTGTAATACTTAATAATTCACTTTAACAGTTTTAGTGCAGAGAAGCCACTTGGCTGAAGTTCACTTTAACCTTAGTTTGTTCTCCTACATCTCCCTCTGCAGAGTTTACAGTTTGTTGCCCACATCTCTCCATCCATTGTTTCATCTAAGCTCCTTTTCAACATTTCTTCTCCTTCTACACACAAATTGCAGCAGTAATTAGGATGGCAATCTGTCTGTTGACTGATGTGCATCTCCGGTTTGGTACAGTCAAATGCAACGGTGTGTTCTTAAACTTGCGCAGGCAAATCTTTAGCTCAGTTCAGATCTCTCATCTTTGCATCGACTTTGCTGCCTTTGAAATTCAGCTCACGGTCAGTCGTACGTTGCCACAGGATTTGGGGGGGTTCCCCTGTGACAGCCCCCTGACTGTACACTACCTATCATTCAGTCACTCTCAGAAGGGCCTACCCTGACAGACACAAACACACATACACGCACAAATACAGAAAACCTGGCCGTAGTAAACGGAGCATGTAAAGCTATAAAAACATGCTGTCTGTTATCTATGTCTATCATCGAAAGACAACTGCAGGCAAAAGGTCCACTGAATGTTAAAAGTAAATTACAGCCGTTAACACACAGATAGTGGGTGAATTATCCTGCTCTGTGTGTGCGTGTGTGTGCGTGTGTGTGTGTGAGCGAGCGTGTCGAAAGAGAGTGAAAGAGAGAGAGTCATGCTTTTTATTGATTTGTGAGCTTCTTGTGAATTTTAATGAAGCTAATTAAGCTGTATAAAAACATTGTTAACTACGACTGAAAGTACACAAGGTTTAGAGTTCATAAATCAACACGAGGCAACACGCACAAACACACACACACACACACACACACACATGCTCAAGTTCATTCTGTTTGAATCCATTTAGTTTGGATCCGTTCAGTTCATTCAGATATTGGTCCAGTTTAACTAAGCCTGCTCTGTTCAGTTTTATTGCAATGCATTTTGCTCTAATCATCCGAAGAACAGAAGATAAGAGGAAGGAAATGAGGGGAAACTGGTGCAGTCGATGATTAGCAGGAGCAGAGTTGTAGAGGCAGAAATATGAAAGGTGAAGAAGAACAGAGGTGCAGAGGATGAAGAGATTCGTTGGGGAAATAACCGTAGGGATAGGGAGCAGGAGTAGGAGAAGAGGGAGGGAGCAGAGACTGGAAGAGGGGCGCTGAAGAGGAAAAGGAGATGTAGAGAGAGATGTTCAAGGAAGCGGTGAAAGGAGGTAAAATGGAGATAAATCGTGGTGGAGGAAGGACAAGTGCAAGGTGATGTCAAGGGGAGAGGAAGAGGAAGGTCTCTCTCTCTCTCTCTCTCTCTCTCTTCCATCCCTCCATCAGACTTTAATCTCTCCGGGTTGAAAGGATCAGAGGTCAACCAGAGGACTCATAGTGAACGGTGGGAAAAGGATCTGTCAGCACGCACGCACCAACGATGTAAGTAGCACACGCACGCACGGCAGACCCTCCCAAGAATGTCTCATTTGGAACAAGGTGACAACAAAGATAACACAATTTAAAATGTTCTGAAAAATGTCATAACTGTGCATCGTCACTGTTTTCAGTTTGCATCGACAAGAGATCTCTGACTTTGATGCTAATTATTCTGTGTAGTAAGAATCGAAACAAATGAACTGGGAAAAAAAACCCAGATTACAAGTTGAAATTTGGATAATAAAATACCATTTCCACTGCAAACACCCTGTAGACCCACTATATGAGCCGACCCTCAAGGGACTCAATTTATTTCATTATGAATGGAATGATTAAAAAAGGAAAGTTTAAGTAAGCCTGATTAGTCTAAGCTACAGTAAACTCTGTCTCCTCTGGAAGGAAAAGGACAAACATTTGCTGTGCGAGAACATACAACCTGGGTAAGACGATGTTGGATCTGCTGGTCACTAGAAACTAAAAATAACAGGCTTTAACATGACCAGCTTTAATACATTAACACACACACCAACATACACGACGTACATATGACCACACACAGAACAGTACAAGCGTATTAGGTATTACACGCAGACAGTATTTGCAGTATTCAAATGCAATACAGTTTTACATTGAGATGTGCCGTCTCTCTCTCCCTCTCTCCCACACACACACACACACACACACACACACACACATTCAGTGCAGTGTGTCCCCTCTCTCATGTGACTCAAGGACAAGTATCAGTGGCCGAAGGTCAGCTGGTTCCACATGAGTGGCCGGCATTCCAGTGGTGTCACTCTCAGCTGTGTGTGTGTGTGTGTGTGTGTGTGTGTGTGTGTGTGTGTGTGTGTGTGTGTGTGTGTCAGGGTTGGTTGGTTTGCATTTTAACACAGCAGGAGCCCGATTATGACTTTGAAGGGGACTCTGTCTCCCTCTCCCTCATTAGTTACAGTGCAACCGAAAGTGTGCGCGTACGCATATACATACGTGCATGTGCGTGAACCGTGTGTCTGAGTGTGTGTGTGTGTGTGTGTGTGTGTGTGTGTGTTGGCCTGGGTCTGTCGCTTGTCGCAAGTTCCCATTGGCTTTGCTATTGATCAGTGGTTGGTATTACACGTGACTGTGTGTGTGTGTGTGTCTCTGTGTATGTGTGCACCTGACAGAGTGTGTGTGTTAGTACGTAGTTGTGTGTGTGTGTGTGTGTGTGTGTAGATATGGCTTATTGAGGGCCCGCTTAGGTTTCACTGTCCATTGGTATGCACGTCTGACGGGGGCCGTGTGTGTGTGTGTGTGTGTGTGATGATAATAAGCCTCCATCTAATTCAGCTGGTACCAAGGCCATCTCAAGGCCACATCACCTTCCTCCTGAGTGTTTTCTTCTGGATCGATGCTCTCACACAGTGGAGGAGGAGGGCTGCTGTGGTCTCAGGGACAGGGGGGCGCTCGGTCTCGGCTTAACCCACTTTAATGTCGCTCACTGATGTTTGGCTTAGAGAACACTTGAAAATGAACACTTGAAAGATCAGTTGGTGAGGGAAAAAAAAAAAAAAAAATCAAGATTTCTTATCTCCTTTGATATTGAAATCAGTTTACAAATGTTGAAGATATCTGTGTGCCGTTTTCTTAAAGGGGCACTCCACCGATTTTACACATCAAGGTCAGTTCGCTTGTCACCGTCAGTTCCACTACGCACGTGAAAAAAACCATTTAATGTCTGTGGCGCTGGACGAGCTCTGTCAACACACCTAATTAGTCACCGAACAAGCCTGACTACGTCACAGTGATCGCGTCAGGGATATCGCAGCGTTGGCTTTGGGGCTACAAGTTTATAAGCGTTACAAACCGGAGGAGTGGAGTTGGGAAGACTTGAAATTTGAGAAGCAGGGAGCGTCCAATGAAAAAAGGCAATCAAGCTGCATTATGGGAACTGTAGGACCTAGATTTTTTTTTAATTTTTACTTCCACTGGGGACCAAAAGTCTCAGCCTCTGCTGCTTCAAGTCAGACAATTCTTTTTTTTTTTGTCTCTCACAAATCTCCTGACTTAACGCAGGTTCAAAACAACGTCACTGCAGCACGCTTTTGGTATGCCATGCAAAAGAGACGACAGAATTCTGTTTCAAGAACACACAGTGCAGTCAAGGGTAGCCACTACCAGCAATGATGGACGAGCCAAAATGAGCCTCGTTGAGTGCGAGGAGCGTTGTTGCCTTCAGGGGCTGCTAGCAGGGGTCCTTGATTATCAGTTCGGTTTGTAGTTTGGCTGCCTTAGTTCTTGTTTGTGAGTTAACTTTTGCAACGCGCAAGCACGCAGCTACCAGTGTTACACAGATTGTCTCTGTTTTGTGGGGTGCTCCGACACGGGGGCTTAACTCACGCAACCTCCCTTGAACTCCCTCCCAACAGTCGAAAACACTTCTGTTGACTTCCCGTTGACCTTTCGCTGCTTGCAGTCCCGTTGCATCACATGTAATTTCTTCTGAACTGATGCGGGGGTTCTTGTTTTTACCACATCGGGCCTAACGAGGGTCAGTGGGAGGCCACCGCTGCCCTCCAAGCCCTCCTCTGATGAGTAAATATGCATATCCACAGCCAGGAGGGCATTTACCGATGGGGTGAAATAACAATGAGGATATTCCTAGTGTAATTTTGGAGGCAAGGACGGGGAGTTCAGGTCCCATTCCCCATCCCCCGCCTCTTAATATCGGCTGCATGGAGTGGTCTATACCGTCTAATAAAACACCGACTCTTATCTCCACAGAGGCGATTTGAAAGGGCACGAAGATGACCGCAAATTATGAACTAGACTTTCTGTTCATTATGCAGAGGAGAGAGGAGTGTGAAAATAAATGGAGAGGTGAATAAGCATTCATAATGTATTTTTCAAAGTCTGCTCTGTCAGGGATTGAAACAGGTAGAATAATGTGTGATACTGTGGATGTAAGTTTTCCTTGGATTTCTATTTTTAGAAGGTTGTTTTTATTCGGCACAATGAAACTAATATACAGATAGAGTTCTTCAGCTTTGGTGGATGTTAAAGGGTCAGTTCACAAAAATTACCAAAAAAAAAAAGGGGTAAAAAAAACAAACAATTAAAATACATCTCCGGTGGTGTATTTTAATTACCTCTGCCTCCACAGAAAAAAAACAGTGGAGGTGAATGGAATTGTGTTCGTGCAGTTCACAGCACTGAACCATTACATTTTAATAGTAACTTAACACTAGAATCATAGAACCTTAGTTACATCTAACTGCTTTTTTTTTTTTCTTTGTAATGGAATTACACGTCTTTCCAGAAACAATGTCCCCATTTCTCAGGATGATCCACAAATCTCACTATGAGCAGTATTAATTGTGACTACTTTCTACCAAGGAAAGTAGTCACCTCCGCTCTGTGGATCGACAGATGTTGTTGCTGTTGTTGAGGCTTTCAAATGGGCTTCTTCAATCCCGTGAGCGCCACGGACCGTTACATTGTGGTGGCAGAAAGAGCGTCAGACAGTTATCTCAAAGCCTGGACGAATAGATAAATCCAAAACTATCAGCCTGTTGAGATGCCACTCAAAGGAAATCAGAAAAAGAACTGAAATCCTGAAGACCGAAATCGTCATGGATCCTTTTTGTCTTGTAGCTAAAATATATCTGAGTTTTATAAATGATTCTGTTACAGTTATATTCTGGTGACAGGACTGACTGAGATGCAGCGCGTCAACGTGCGTCCACTGACAAGAGGAAGTCGTCATGTCAGCCCGGTAGTTTTCCTCGACTCCTCCTCCACTCTCAGACTCGCTGTATTGCTCTCACACAACTCTATTATGACAGTTGGCTTGGAGGAATTCAAAACAAGCACGCCTCCAGTCCTCCCCATGGGCAACCAACCTCCATAACACACACACACACACACACACACACACACACACACACACACTCAGACCTATGCCTGCACAGGGTCTCATATGGACGGATATTCACACTCACTCAGACATGCATGTAATGGTCACACAGACCTGCAAAACAACAGACACAGACGCACCACAAGCCCCCGTTCTCATGTTTTCATAATGCAATGTAAAGGTTAAGTCTGGCTCGGCTTGTTTAACGTGCACACACACACACACCGCCGCTAAAGTGGAGAAAAACAAAAAGTCCTAACGCTTCTTTTAACCCCTGGCAGGTGCAGGGGAGGGGCCAGGGGTGGATGTATGGATGGAGGGGGCCGATAGGCTGCACAGGAGGACTGAGCCCTCGGGGGAAGGGCAAGCGCAGAGAGGGGCGGGGAGTTCGGGGTATGAAAGCGAAAGGGTCGGTTCACTCAGATATACCCCCCCCAAAAAAACCATGTGCTCCTACATCTTTAGTGAACTATAGCCCTGCATGTTGGTTTTGCTGAAACTTGTGCCGCCGCAGAAATACAATGGAGGTTGGTGGATTTTGTTTGTGGTGGTTCGGTCGTTTAAAACTTACACACAGAAAAACTCAGCAGTGTGACAATGTGTTTTTCCAGAGAACTTGTCCTGGTTACCGTGGAGGATTTTTTCTAACATGAATAAAAACGTAGTTCCAAATGAGAAATACTGACTGTGAGGCCTGTCCTTTTTGACCTTCCACTTGCCATGTTTTGTTCACTGACTCAGTCTCTCTCGAGTTTGTTCCCTTGTTTCTTGAGTTTGACTTTTTTTTTTTGTCCTTGCCCTCTGTCCGTGTTTCTGTCTCGCACAGTAAAAGTGTCAAGGACTGCTGGAGTCGCTCCAGAGAACAGCTTCCAGGTAACACACACACACACACACACACACACACACACACACACACACACACACACACACACACACACACACACACACACACACACACACACACACACACACACACACACACACACACACACACACACACACACACACACACACACACACAGAGTCATGACGGAGCCTGGTGACATTCATAATTGTGTAAGCACTCAAACATGCATTGGTACCGCACTGTAATGCATATGCACTCCGTGCAAACAAATGTGCACACATCATCATATCACATGAATGCTTGCACCACCCTCACACACAGACACACACACACACACACACACACACACACAAAGGCATAGTGTGCACTCATGTATAAAGAGCATTTAACAATAAGTTAACACTTTAACTAAAAACTTAGATCACTATCTGTGTAGTACTGACAGAGTAGAGGAGACACAACTGGAGGAAGGACATAGTCTGACTTTGATGATGGGAGGAGCGGTTTACCTTCCAGCTTCACACCTTCTCAACACAGGAGGGTTTGATACTCAGACCTTTCTGCAGCGAAACCTCCTCCGGTCTAACCACGACCAAAGCTCCCGAACATAAGTATTTCAAGTGCTTAAGTTTAAGAGTCAGCCAGCCAACATTTGTGATGTTGTCCTGTAACCAACGTAACTTTTACTCCAACGGAGTTACTCACCGAAAACTTTATGCAAATTTTGAGAGACAGTGTTGTGTCTCATGCCAAGAGAAATAGAATAGGATAAAAGAGACGAAATTAAGCTGAATAGACTAGAGGAGGAGCTGTGGGTCCCACGAGAGGACAGGCTGTTATGCATGCTGGTGTGTATGTGAGAGAGAGAGAGACAGAGAGAGTGTGTGTGTGTGTGTGTGTGTTAGTGTGTCCTGGATACCTCTCTAGACATGTTGTGTCATTTGTGTGTTTGTGTGTAGCTGGTGTGCATGTACTGTGTATTTGTCTGCATAACTGTGAGCAAATTTCAGTGTGTGTGTGTGTGTGTGCTTGTGCATGTGTGTGAAGGTCACCATGTGTGTGTTTTTGTGTGTGTGTGTGTGTGTGTGTTTCATTGTGCTCATGTGATACACTCTGCAAACAAAAGAGAGCGGACACCAGCGGCTACTCCCTGTGGTATGATAAAAATAAAACACACATACGTAATCACACACACACGCACACACACACACACACACACACACACACACACACACACACACACACAAACACACACTTATCATACACAAACTATTCCCTGGCTGAGAATGATAATGCAATGGTCAGAGGAAGGGAGGAGGCAGGTAGGTGAAGATAGTGGTGGTGGAGGCTCAGATGTAATAAATAATACATTTTCAAAAACTGAAAGAAGAGAGAGAAAAGAAACGAAAATACAAAAAAGGAACAAAAAAGTTGCAAGGAAAAGCAACTGAGGAATGGAAAAATGGAAAATGATAATGAAAGGGAAGCCTGTGTGTTACCCTGGCAGGAGCAGGGTTGAGGACCAGAATAGACCTGCTCCCTAAATCATTTATCAGCCATGTTAATGCAAACCATTAACTCTGCCCAACACAGGAAACCTGCCGCCAGGTTTTACCCTTTCAGCGGCAACATGATACAACGAGCGTGTGTTTATGTACGACGGAGTATTAGAGCCACGTTGAGCAAAAAACAAAAGTTCAGAGGTTTAGGGAGTAAGGATGTAATGTTACGAGAATAAAGTTGTAATTTAACGGAAAAGAGGTCATAATATTACGAGAATAAAGTCGTAATTTTAGGCTACGTGTTATCTTGGAGGGGGGATATCAGAAGAGCAGCCTGCCACCTGCCTTAAAATGAGGAATGTGGAGCATTTTGTGAAGTTGTACTTTATCACGTGTTTGACAAATAACGAAATACTTCTCCGTGTCTGTTCCGGAGAAGAAAGAACCTGTCGACCGATGCGCGTAGCACAGCTCGACCCCTGAGACAAACAGCAGTTGCCACGAGCAGGTTCAGGCTCTCGCTGACTGTCCTCCTGCCCATTTTATTGGCTGCTTGAGATTTTTTTCTCAAAACTTTGTGATGTAATTCTTGTAATATTACGACTTGTTTCTTGAAATACTACACCTTCATTCCCGTAATATTACGACCATATGCTGGGAATCTCAGAATTCCTTTCCCTCGATGCGGCCCGAGTACTCTGTCGTGTTTACGTGCCTGATGGTGAATGTCAGCGTCAGGTGACCAGATTTTGTATTGTGTTACCTACTCTATAGCCATGCTAGCATCTCTGTGAGGGCCGAACTCGGGCACAGTGATGCTTTGAGCTAAATGCTGATGTCAAAATGCTAACGTTCCTGTTAGCACGCTAACATTCGCTAAGTAGCGCTAACATAAAGTAAAGCTGGGTCGAAGGTCATTAGTTCTGCAGGTATTTGCTCATGAACCAAAACACTGGGCAAAGTGAAGTGTTGGTTAAATGGACTGGGATCTGAAACTCGTGATTTTGGTCTCTTCAGGGTTTATCCGGTCTCTATTTATACCATATTCTCTTCAGGATCATTCTGGCTCCTTCTGCTTTTGTCCTGACAGCGTGGGTGAAAATGTTGAATATCTAATTAGAGAAAGTCGGGCTTTGTTTCGGTACCTTTGATGCCGTTTCTGTGTCGCCGTTAATTTTGGATAGTAGGAGACAAGCGTTGTTCCCACTCACACAAACAGATGACGTGAACCCGACACGTCTTTTTTTGGGAGCGCACCTCCCGCCCCGCGTGCTTTATGGAGGTCTTGGGCCGTATTTCACTCAGAGGTTAAATGGCTGTCAAGCCTGGATGGTAGGAAGTTACACATTCACTGTCAGAAAAGGGTTCTGGTTGTGTGTGTGTGTGTGTGTGTGTGTGTGTGTGTGTGTGTGTGTGTCATGAGAGATGAGACAGCACAAGTGTTAGTGTTATGTGGTGAGAGAAGAATACAGAAAGAGAGAAAATCAGAGGGGACAGAATGTGACCAGAATGATTTTAATAATTACTGAAGGATATATTTTACGGTCGTGCCAGAAAATCTGCCGTGAATCTGTGTTGAATTTGACAAACTGATAGAGATGATTAAGTGATTAAGTCCTATTTTATATAATGAATCTTCATTGTTTCACATTGAGACACTTCACCTACCCTCTGATTCAATTCCTCAGGTACGTTTTGTTTCAGCTCCTGGCTCGCTTTCTTTCTCATTCATCAAAACGCTCAGAGCCACTATTGCGTACGCTGTAAATGGCACCTCACCATTAAGTTTTGTTTGCACGCTTTATTTCGCACAGCAGTTAGTAGATGCTCATAATGTACATGGTATTCTAGTTTCAGTTTTACGTTTTTATCTGTGCAGTGCATCTGTTCTGTAGTTCCTCTTTGCCGCTCAGACACCTTAAAAAAGCAGAAGGCCTATTTTTAACTTTCTTGTTGACCGTTTGGGACCAAAGCAAAGGCGCCGTGCCCCAGTCAACCCACAAAGAAGCAAACCGAAAGCAGAGTCGGGTGGCGCTGGCAGCCAGGTGACGCAGTGACTACTTACGCTCGTGGTTGCGAGCTGGACGGTAAGTTGTTAAAGTTAAATGGAGGCAGCACATTTGTGCTATCCAATCCTGACCAAAAATTTCCGCAAAGCAGAGCAGGGTTATATAAAGGAGGATGGTACGACGCAGCCGATACGATAGCTTTTTAAATTCTGGACTCTCCCGTCTTTCTCCGTCCCCTCAAAGGTCAGCATTGTCAAGACGGTTTACGTTTGGTCAGAGGTGTGAAGTTGCGTGGCAAAGGTTCACCATAGTTGGACTCTATGTGAAAGCACCACACAAAACGGACTTGTCCACACTCATCTAGCTCACCACTTGAACGTGGTGATTCCATTAAAAACAATGGATCTTCAGTGAGAAGTTGCGCCGCTATAAACGCTGGCGTGACCAGGCCTTGTCAACTTGTTCAGTTTAGTTAAGTTCTGCTCTCACCTGGCTGCTGGATCTACCTGTGTGCACACAATTTTTCCCCCCTGAAACACTGGCTCCATGGGAAACCCAACATGGCTGTTGGCACGTACAAAACAGGAAGTTGCATTCGCAGCACCTACGCTCCGGTCTCCCTGCCCCAGTTTCGCGTGGCGTTTAGAATCAGTGTTAAAGTTTTACTGCCTGGCCCGTTCCGACATTGCTGACCTTCTCCTTCCATACTTTCCTGTTCACACCCGGAGCTCTGCTGACCAGTTGTTGCTGACGGTTCGCAGAGCCAGGCTGGAAACAGGGAGCAGGAGGCCTCTCAGGGCCCCTCTCGACTCTCCGCTAAAGATGTTTTAAATTTCATTTGAACCGGATTTGTGTGTGATTTGACAGGTGGATCAGTACGAAGGTCAGACACTCCAGTGATCTTGAAATGAAACTGAAACACATAGCATGCTTTTGTAGTTGTGACAGCACTGCTACCGCCTCGCCACACACACACACACACACACACACACACACACACACACACACACACACACACACACACACACACACACACACACACACACACACACACACACACAGACACACACACACACACACACACACACACACACAGACACACACACACACACACACACACACACACACACACACACACACACACACACACAAACATTTCCCCGTCTAGTGAACAAAGTGCACAAATCCTGCTTCCCACATCACACTCATCTGCCCATCTCACCGTCTGACCTTGGCTCTGATTGGCTGCTGAGAACGCACCTGTCAATCTCAACAGGCTGCACCTCTTGTTTGGTTCCTGGGCAATGGCATCGGCCAATCCCAGCGAGCCCTGCACGTCAGTGCTTTTACACACATTCCCACTGACAGTCTGGGCTCGAATTACATTATAGTTACTATCCAAATAACTCACTCGCTGACTTACTTTACTGACATGCTTTATTTACATTTACAATACGAAATAATTATACACAAATTTAAACGCAAAAAGGAAGTGGAGACATGAAAGTGAAACTAATGAATGGATTTTTAAAGTAAAGATGAAATGGAAAACTTCAAAGTCAGAGTGGCCAACTTAAGTAAAAAAAGAAAAAACTCAAAAACTACGTTTACTGTTTGGTAGGATGGTTCTTTGGGCTACTGCAAAAATAAACTATTTAATATTTAATGACGGCGTTGGAATTCTGAGCCCAAAATAAAGTCATCTGTGTTTGTGCTTGTTTGTGTGTTATGAAAATCCTGCATTGCTAATGAGACACAGTAGAGACTCGTGTTATTGTAATACTCACCAGAGTGGTCTGCAGTAGTACTGCGCACACACACACACACACACACACACACACACACACACACACACACACACACACACACACACACACAGATGTACAGTCCTGCTCTGCGTCCTCTCTCTTGTCTCACTGTGGCTTCACAACAGTCTGAGTTTATATTTCAGGCATGAAAGCCACAAAGATCTCCAATCTCAGTGGTTTGAACAGTGAATAACACATACACACACACACACACACACACACTCTCTCTCTTCTTCCCACGATCTGTTTTTCAGTTAGTCATTTGTTTCTCTAACTTTCTCACTCTCTCTCTGTCACTCTGACGCTACAGCGAAATACAGCACAGCACAGTTCGTCACTTGAACCCTGATAATCTCAGAAGTCCCATTAAATTCCTCACCTAATGAGCAGAGTAATCCAAAGCAAAAGAAGACTAATGGAAACACGATTTCGATAAGTCAATCATCATTTTGGTTTGTCAAAATGCCAAAGTTTTGCTGCTGCCAGCTTCACAAATGTAAGAATTAGCTGCTTTTTTGTTGAATATCATTGTAAATAGAACATATTTGGGACCTTTGGCTGTTTCAGACACTTCTTGGGACCATGATGAGTTGGGATGGCAATCTATCATCAATTTTGACATTTTATAGACTAGACGATGACGGATCTAAAACTATTTAAGAATTCGATCAGTTAGAGGAGTCTTGTTTTTCATCCTGTGCACATATTTGCCATTTCTAGGAACATTTAAAACCGATTTCTCAAAGTTTGAAAGTGCTTCTACACAAAAGAATTGACCCGGTGATGTTTTACAGACCTTTAAGCTTGTGATTTACTTGCTTTTAACGACTGTATGTATTCAGCATTTCATGCATTCGTTCCGAGCCTCTCTCTCTCTCTCTCTGTACGTTTCTCTATCCTCCTCACTGCGAGTTCCTCTCCCCGAGAGCTGAACTTTATTACACTAAATATTTCATCTCTCTCTTCATCTGTCTCTCACTCACTCCGGAGTTTCAGCTACAGAGACTCTCACCTGCTCACCTCTCCCTCCCTATCCTCTCTCCAGTGGCGCAGTGACTCACACAGTAAAGCAGAACTTCATTGTAAACCTCAGATGACTAATGCATACACAGCAGCCCTGCTTTTCCTCTTCACCTCCTCCTCCTCCTCCTCCTCCTCCTCCTTCTCTTTTTCCTCACCTCAACTCCCCGTCAACCGCTTTTACCTTTCCGCTCCTCCTACGCCCAATTCAGACTGACAGCGACAACCTGCACAGCGTGATGAACAGTAGCACGAAAGTTCCTTTCTGTTGCTGTGTTTTGAAGAACCCACAGAAGCGTTTTCTCCAAAAAAGTGGACTTTCAGCCAGGGCAGACCCAGACGCTTTGACGCTTCTAAGCTTTGACCGTTGCCATGGTAACCAACCTCCAAATCAGTATTTGAGTGATGAGTTGTTTTGTTTTTAATTATTTATATAAGTATTACCCCAATAATCCCCAAACAGCACATGACGTACAAATAGTAATCCGACATTATTCATTATGCATCAAAATGAATTATTATTAGTTATTGTCAGATAAGGACATTTGATCTTAGCGATAGCTTTGTCCGTCACCGGGACAGTGACACGTCACCCGCTAGCAAGATGCGGAAAAAGTCAGGCGCCTGGAATAACTTCCAAATTGTTGAAGATGACCCCCACAAAGTCGAGTGCCATAGTTTTGTAGATCACCTGAAAACTGTACCTAACAGCTTAACCGTCCCGCAGCTGCAAAATATACAGGACAAACACACACACACACACACACACACACACACACACACACACACACACACACACAGACAGATTCAAAGTCATTTTCACAAGCACAATTTACACACACTCACAAATGTGCTTATAAACAGCTATGTATTTGTCATGTTCTTCCATTCTGTCTCATGAACACATGGTCAAACACACACACACACACACACACACACACACACACAAAAAACACAGCGTTTTCCCTGTAAGAGCAGTCCAATGTATTATTGAGTAGACCGCCGTCATTTCAGGGCCTGAAGGTCACCGACATCAATAACTCTGCTGGTAGCCACTACACAATCCCACTATCCACACACACATACTCACACACAGCTGGTCACATGATGGAAACTCTCATTGCCAGCAAATCCTGGTTCAACCAAAACCCAATGTAACAGCGGGAATCAAGGCTTCAACAAATGATCTTAATTTTGACTAAAGACAGTGTGCAGACGGTGTCCCCTTCCTGTTTCAACATGCACAAAACCAGGTCCACAAAGAAATGTTTTTCCTACTTTGGTGTGGAAGAACTCGACTGACCTGTCGGAGCCCTGATCTAAACCCCCATCCAACACCTTTGGGATAAACTGGAATGCCAACTACAAGCAACGCTGACGTGATCTCCTGATATCAGTGTTAGACCTCACTTGTCAGGTTCCCAACCACATGAGGCACAAAGCTTAAGCATATTTCCAGAAATCACGATGTGAATATTAGGAATTGGTTTCTCAAAATAAACAATGGGCGGCACTAATTCTCCACTCTGGTGCCTTTCAACCTTTGCAGAAGAAGAGGGTGCAGTACAATTATGCAGTTAAAAGAGCACAAGTCAAACCTCAACCAATGGGGAAAAATGTAGAGAACTTGAAGGAAATATGGCACTTATGTTTGTTTCATATATTAATTTGAGCAACGTTACAGTTTCCTCATCACTCTGCACAGATCTGATGTTTTCATCTGATCTGATCTAATGTTACCATCTGCTGCTCTCTGCAGTGAACATGCTTCATGTACATTGTGATTTATTTATTGATTTTGTTTAAGTCTGTTTCCATTGCACTTTGTCACAATTTACTTTTGCTGAAGCACCAAATGTTCCACCTCAGCCAAACGTAAAAACTTTTGTGATATTCTAAGTTTTTTTTTTTTTTTTTTTAAATCAAATTTCCAGAATTCCACCCAGGTTCGACAACCTACTAACGCTCTTGTGGCTGAATCAGAGCAAATCCCTGCAGCCAGGTCCCAAAAACTTGTGGAAAGACCTTCCAGGAAGAGTGGAGACTTCTACGGCCGCCGATCAATTCCTGTGATTCACGTGTAAAATAAGTCAAATATGCGAAAGAAGGAAAAAGGATCTGGCACAATATCGTGGCAGGGTATCGGGCCTTGTTTGGCTGTTTCTGGCTGACTTTGATCGTAGGCGACTCGGGTCGATCCCAGCTCCTTATCGTGAACCACTTGATCTTCCGACAAAGTCGTTCTTGCGCACGCGGGTGTGTGTTGGGATTTCGACGAAGTGTAGCGCGGTTATCAGGCAAACACCGTGTCATGCTGCTGTGTCGCTGTTAATGGTTTGCCTTTGAGGAAACAGACTGCTGCAGTAAGCATATCAGCGGCAGGATGGGTGAGCGACACGCCGCAGCAAAGGCATGAAGGGCGAGCAGGAGAGCAGGAGTTACAGAGTTCAGTGGTGTCTATGTGTGTGCGTACGAGAGAGAGAGAGAGATGTGGTTTATTAATTAACTCTGCCTTCCGTGTAATGCAGGTTAACATGCACACACACACACACACACACACACAGACGCACAAACACACTGTATAATAGTTATTACGGTGTCCGATGTGTCCTAATTGACCCGCTTGTTCTCAGATATGAGTGATTCCTGTTCATAAAGCAAACAATTAAAATACTAAAAAATATGTAGCACTGCAAAAGACATATTTCCAAAAATTATTAATGACCCATACGCATACATTTTTAATTTGCATTAAAAAATTCAAACACATTAAAGGTGGCAAAGGCATATTTTAAAATACAATGAAACAACAGAACAAAATGAGCAAGAGTCAATGAAATTGAGCTACTTATAGGCATGATTGAAAAGGCTAGTGTCTTTAAAGAAAGCAGATAATTCAGTTTTCTTAAAGATATGGATGGTCTTCTATTGTCATGTACAGTTAGGTACATCAAGATGTGACTGAAGTGTAGACTTTCAGCTTTAATTCAAGGCTTTTAACGAAAATATCGCATCAGCCGTTTAGGAATTACAACCTTTTTTATACATAGTCCCTCCATTTGCAGAGGCTCAAAAGTAATTGGACAGTTGACAATTGATCAATTTCATTGCCGGGTGTGGCCCGTTCCCTCGTTATTTCATGACAAATTAAGCAGATAAAATGTCTGGAGTTGATTCCAAGTGTTGAATTTGCATCTTGTGGCTGTTCATGGGAACTCTGAATATATGGTCCAAAGAGGTGTCAATGCAAATGAAGGAGGCCATCGTTAGTCTGAAAAAAACACAACAAACCTATCAGACAGATGGCAGAAACTTTAGGAGAGACCAAATCAACAATCAGTACATTCTTAAAAAGAAGGAAATGCACTGGCGAGCTCAGCAACAACAAAAGGCCTGGAAGAGCAGAGTAGACAACAAAAGTGGATGATCACAGAATTCTCTCCTCGGTGAAGAAAAAACCCTTCACAACAACTGGCCAGGTCAAGAACACTCTTCAGGAGGCAGGTGTCATTGTCAGAGTCTACAATCAGGAGCACTGGTAACAGTGAAGAAGAGACAGGCCAGATTAGACTTTGCCCGAAACCCCTGTAGAAAAAAGCCTGCCCAGGTCCAGGACAGGATTCTTTGGAAAGATGGAACAAAGATTAACTTGCACCAGACTGATGGGAAGAGAAGAGTATGGAGAATGAAAGGAACGGCTCATGATCCAAAGCAATAACATCATCTGTCAAACACTGTGGAGGTAGTGTTATGGTATGGGCATGTATGGCTGCCCATGGAACTGGGTCAAAGGTGTTTATTGATGATGTGACTGCTGATAGAAGTAGCAGGGTGAATTCTGAAGCGTATAGGGCTTTAGTGTCTGCTCAGATTCAGCCAAAGGCTGCAAAACTTATAGGACGGCGCTTCTCAAGGCAAAGAAACTGAATATTCTTCAATGGCCCAGTCAGTCAACTGACCTCAATTAGGTGACTGACTGAACCTCAATTACCTCTGAGCCTCCGAAAATGAGGGACTATTTATAAAAATGACCGTGATTCCCAAACGGTTGATGAGATATTGTTGTTAAACCCCTTGATTTAAACTGAAAGTCGACACTTCAGTCGCATCTTGATGGCTCCATTTCAGATTCATCGTGATGGTGTACAGAGGCAAAATCACGACAATTGCGACATTGTCCAAGTACTTATGTACCAAACTGTACATGACAATAGAAGACCATCAATATCTTTCAGAAAACTGAATTATCTGCTTTCTTTAAAGAAGCATCTTGAGACTCAGCTTTTGCGTATTGTTTATTTAATTCACAGCGTTTATCATCTCAACTCTGTTTGAATGTAGAAACTTGTTTGTTGTTTTTTTAAAGTTTGTGTGACTGTGTACACCACAGTGTGGTTATTAAACTGAGACAGAGGAAGGCGGCGGGAGACAGTAGGTGCATGCAAAACTGAATATAATGACTACATGTCAAAGGCTATCTGGATTCATGAAATGAGTTCTGGCTACTCTCTCTCTCTCTCTCTCTCTCTCTGTGTGTGTGTGCGTGTGTGTGTGTGTGTGTGTGTGTGCGTGTGCGTGTGCGTGTGTGTGTGTGTGTGTGTGTGTGTGTGTGTGTGCTGCGGGAGGGCTCAGATTTTAGATGTGGGATTACAGCATTATCATCTGGCTAAAAAGGGCAGAAGGTTCATCATCTGACCACTGTAGGGGCTCTGTACCACAAGCGCCACTAATACTACTGCTACTACTACTGGTACTACTACTAATACTAATACTGCTACTGCTACTACTACTACTAATACTGCTACTGCTACTGCTACTACTACTGGTACTACTACTAATACTAATACTGCTACTGCTACTGCTACTACTACTACTACTACTACTACTGCTACTAATACTAATACTGCTACTGCTACTGCTACTACTACTACTACTACTACTACTACTGCTACTAATACTAATACTGCTACTGCTACTACTACTACTACTACTACTGCTACTAATACTAATACTGCTACTACTACTACTGCTACTACTACTACTACTACTACTACTGCTACTACTACTGCTACTACTACTACTGCTACTACTACTGCTACTACTACTACTGCTACTACTACTACTACTACTGCTACTACTGCTACTGCTACTGCTATTACTACTACTACTACTGCTACTACTGCTACTACTACTACTACTGCTACTACTACTACTACTACTACTAATGCTGCTACTACTACTACTACTACTAATGCTGCTACTGCTACTGTGCTACTACTACTACTGCTACTACCTACTATCACAGCTTCTACATATACGATGTGACAACTGTGACAATTTACACTACTCCTACTTCTAGTGGCTGGCTTGCTATTAGCAGCAACTGCCAATACTGCTGCTGCTACCCACGTTATTGGTACTCCAGATGTAAGTACTACCACTGCAACAGCTGCACTACCACTAAAAGTCCTGCATCTTCTGCTGATGCGACTACTTCAGGTACACCCTCAGGTACTAATCTTACAGCTATTTCTACAGCCATACTATCGCTGCTTTCGATTCTACTCCAAGTACAACGATCCAGAACGGCATTCCTGCACCTTTGATTAATAGGTAAATAAATCTGATGGGCAGTCTCATACATAATAATGTGGGCCGGTGGACCATCAAAGACCGCATTAAGTTTTTACTGGCCCTGTCTTTCCATTTCCCAGCCGTCACCGTGTGCCTGTCATTCGCTGTGTGCATGGGAGTGTGCTGTGTGGGCGTTCTGGGACTGGGCCGACTTTGGCCCGTGTAATCACCCCCCCCTTCTATTCCTACAAGAACTACTGCTTTTCCTACCACTACTGTATTTCCATAATACCAGTACTTCTTCCGCGACCAATACCACGTGTGGTGCTGCGGCTATTGCTACCACTGCTCCTGCTTTTTCTCATTTTCTTACAAACACTCTTACTGCTACAACCGCTACTAGCGCCACTGCTGCTGCCATTTGTTCAACCTACAACTGCGTGCGCTGGCACATCGACTGTTACTATGACTATTACATCTACTAATATGCTACGCACTCAAGAAGACGTACTCGCTCATCATCATCATCATCATCATCATCATCATCATCACACCAGCAGAACTGGTCCATACGCACAGCAACCCCCCCCCCCAGTTTGTCAGCCTTTGATCCTGGCATCCAGCCACTCGCCTACCGGTCGTCCCTCCGCCTGTCTGTCATGGCTGTCAGGCCGGTGGCTGTGCACGCGCCAGGCCCGAGCTGTCAGTCACCCTAACCTTTGACCTTGAATGTGTCACCCTTCATCAGCACTGCGGTCGCCTTCTCATCAAGAAACGCGAGACGACACGCAGCTTTCACACCTTCTCTCCTCTACTTTTATTTCCTCTCTTCTGTCATTCTGTGGCTTTTTCAGCGCTCCATCAACGTTTCACTCCTTACCGGTGAGCACTTTCTTTAACCTGGTCAAAGCCCTTCCTTTAACCCGGGCTTTTAACTGAAGAATGGTCTGCAATCTGCTCAGTTGTCTTAATTATTTATCTGTTTAAATTACTCTGTGCATTTGCCCACCTCAGGATTTAATTCTCCTGTTGATTTATATATTCCTTTTAAAATTCTTTTCTTTATTTATCTATAAGGATAAAGCACATTAATCAAAATGTCTCAGATTGCGCCAGCAATTAGCCAGCATGCTAATTTTCAGCTGCAGGTCCTTGGAAAGATGTTCCTAAAACAAGTGAAATGACAGGGTAAGAAACACAAACTTGAGACAATGAGACACTGACGTGACAACAACAGCGATGAAACCAGCTCGCATAAATCACGCAGAGGCACAGGAAGATGAAAAAGATTCACGCAACGATACAGTGACCTCACCCACTATTCAGCATACCCACCCAAGGAGAGCAAACAGAAAACAAATGAATAATACTGGTAATATCTGCATTTTGCACGCTTACATTTTATTCTTCTTCCCTTTTCCTGGGTTTCAGTTTTATTTTTGCTTATTTTTTTCCCCTACCTTCTCCCAGTGCGGTGGCTTTTCGGTACGAAGCACAGCACAGAAGAAGGCAGCGTGTTTGACAGCGGGTCAGTTTTAAATATTTTTGTAGGGAATAATGGAACGAGAAGCGGCAGCCCACAGCGAGCTGTTAGATCAGGGGCTGGGGGCAACGGGCTGCACACTTCCAGCTCCTCAGGTAACCACCTTTACTGTGCCCTGCCGTTCTGCGGGAAAACTCCCAGTGCCAGCATGAAATCAGTGCACAGTTGGAATTATCACTGACTGACTTCTTTATAAAAACACAGCGAGTTTGTTTGGGAGCCCTGGGAGCAGCTGCTGTAGTGTTAAAGTGCGCTTGCTTTTACCACCAGTCATCACCAAATGAACTCAGACTGAGGCTGAACTTGAAGATTATTACTTTCAAAGATGATCCTCACTTGGCAAAACTCTTGGAGGCACCAGCTAAATGGAAAAAATATAACTGTGTAGCAGCAATTCATTTAATAATAATAATTTCTTACAGTTCTTTGGTTAGTTTTCATCCCGCGACCATGATGATCTCTCAGCATCAGTTGGTTGGTGTTTCAGCTCAGAGTCGAACCTGATACGACAACAAAAGATAAAGCGAGTCCATACACAACTTTACACACAAAACCCCAGTACACACAAATTCAGAAACTGAAACAGACGGGCACAGCTACACCAGAATACAGAAACATGCATTTATTTAACTGTATGTAGAAATGCATACTCGCCGAAACACGCAGGCGTTACAGTATGTTTGTATTGAACCAGAGGTCAGCACCCTGTTTCACCGCTGAAGTGGAATAGGAAAGCCCCCGAGTCTAATTTACAAAACAATTGATCTTTTTGGAATCAGGGCAGCACACACACACACACACACACACACACTCACACATTCATCTGTTCATTCACAAACCAATATACATGATGTAACTGGAAAACATATGGATGTTTATGTTAATGTGTGTGTTTTTATGTGTCTGGGTGTGTGTCCCTTTCATAGTATAGTATAGTAGGATAGAACCCCCCCCCCCCCCCCCCAACCCCTCGCAATCTGTCCATTAGTTCATCATCAGACTGTTTACAACCAGATAACGGGCTCAAACAGACAGCAGCCCCCACGTTTTAGATGCCTTTGACATGTTGGCAGTTTCACCAGAGAGACACTTCCTCTCTCAGTTTCTCAAATGATTCAATCTTGATAAGTGTTCGAGGCTCAAAGAGGTTAAATGATCCAATATCATATTGAAAGAAAACAAACCTTGCAGAAGAGTAATAAGTAAGTTCTGTGTAATGCCATAAATAGACGTCATGCTGCAAAACACGTCTGGTTTATTGCAACTTGGGTCCTGCTTTCATAGTTACGGCTATAAGATACAAGATCACAATATCAGTTATAATATTGGACTCACAAAGTTCTGGGAACATGTCAGACAATCTGACAGGTTGTAAACAAGCTGACACTTCAGCCATATTACCTAAACCACTTTTTTTTTTTTTTTTGAGCTAAGACCAAAAGTGAGTTACACACAAAAACCCAACATTAGCAAGAGTGCAGCTTCTCATCCAAGAAGGTAAAGCAAAATCTCTTCATGTTGTTTGCACTCGCTGTTTAGACAAACCACTCCGCAAAAATAATTTTTCCCTCCTCTGAACTCTAAATCACCCCATCACCAAACACAGCGTGGCAGAAGCTGGCAGCAGCCTGCCAGACAAATACAGATGTTCATGTTTAATAGACAACCGGCGAGGAGCAGCGTGATTGCCGTCCGGGAGACGAGAGAGCTGTCAGCACGAATACACAAACACGCGCACACACATTCGGATTGCAGTGTATTGACTAAAGTGTAAATCTTGGCAAATCACAGTCTGTCTACATGTGCAGGCATAATGTATGGGTGGACATGCACACATGTACACGCTAACACACACAAGCACACACGTACAGAGGCCCATAAACACCCAAACACGTGATGGTTGGGGATACATGCTCACTGAAAAAACTTCCTTGGCAGCGAAGAGATATCCGAAACAGCAAGAATGAATGTGTACGCGGTCGGAAAGAGAGGAGTCGGGCAACGAGGCGATGAGACAGGATAGGGAAATGGGAAACCTCAGGGCAGGAAAAATGGAGAGACGAGAGGCGAGGAGGACGAACGCAAAAAGAGGTGGAGGAGGAGGCGAAAGACAAATGTGGGGTGAATGTTTGCAAGAAACTTCTAAAAACATTGGTGGTGTATACTGTACCTGTAAAATGACCATAGTTGGTGTATTAAAGGTAACGCAGACCACCAGCGTGACATTATGGACAACATCCTTCAGCCAGTTACTGGAAACTATAAAGTGCTGTGCATTTTGTGTTTTTGTCCCAGTCACTAATGTGAAAATCCAACATTGGCCTGATTCCATATCAAAGAGAAATAGGGACAGAGAGACTGACTGGTACGGACCGGTGACCAGTTTAGCCAGTCCAGACCTGACATCATCCTATCTGGACTCAGCTTCTTAATGAAAGATTTATCTTATGGACTTTCTGTACCAGTCTCTACCAAAGCTATACGTGTGTGTGTGTGTGTGTGTGTGTGCGCTCAGCTATGAAAGTAATGTGAGCAAACGTCCTTGAAGAAAAAAAACAGAACTGGGTTTGACTGGTGGATTAATTGTTTACAAACATTTCTAGACTTAAGACGCCAACAGGCAAAATCTATTATTTATGCACTAAAAGGATAATTATTTCCTCAATTTCCATCATTATTTATCTTCTCTTTGTCACATGTTTTACAAGCAGGTTTGAAACGTCGTCAACCCAGTGTACCACAAACACTGAAGTAAAACTATCAGCGTAGCTCGGTCGAAAGGGAAGAAATCAAGAGCCAACGGCCTCGCTAGCAGCTCTGCGAGGTTGTACTTACGCACGGTGGTGTACTAATGTCAGCATGCTAACATGCTGTCAGTGACAATGCTAAGATGCTGATGTTTAGCAGGTATTAAGTTTACCATGTTCGACAGATCTTACTTTAGCGTGTTAGCATGCCACGATTAGCTAATTTCCACCTCACACAAAGTACAGCCGAAGCTGATGGGAAGGCCATCCGTCAAGTTTTGACCTGCTGGTTGCACCAGATGAAAAGGGATAACCTCGGTTCATCCTGAGGGCGGGACATGATCCATCAATATACCAAAGTACGCGCCAATCTATCCAATAGTCGTCAAGGCATTTCACTAAAAAACAAAAAACTTCAACCCCATGGTAGCACTGCAGGAAAATCGTTAAAGTCAGTAAGATGCATCCTCTCGGGACCATGAATGGCTGTACAAGAATTCCCCGGCAATCCGTTCAGTAGTTGTTGAGATATTTCAGTCTGCGTCCAAAGTGGTGGACAGAGCAGCAGAGTCATGCCAATGGCACGACATTTAAAAAAAAAAAAAAAAAAAGTTTAACAAAATGTATAAATTATGTAAAGTGCAGTGTTTTGATTGCGGGTGCAGCTACGTGTTTACATTGGCCTACGTCTCATTCAGACCCCGGGTGGCAGGCACTCGGAGAGGGCCAGTGAAGAGACACACAGAGCCGGTAAAAACGGATGGATTTTTTTATGGTCCACCGGCCCACATTACTCTGTATGAAACTGCCAATCAGATTTATTCACTTATTAATCGAAGGTGCCAGAGGAGCATTCCAGATCGTTCCATCTCACTTTAACCCCTGGCATATATATATATATATATATGTATATCTATATATGTTTATATTAGTGTGATCAATCCAACTGCACCAACAGTGTAGTTGCCTACACCGACTCACTGACAGACCCACGAGTCAAACCATGATACAAATTATGAATTGTTTCTCTCTCCAAGCACACACTCAGTGACCTATGGCTTCATCAACACATTTGTAACGCCGTAGAAGATCTTTTCACCTTTTCGAGATGATATGTTCAAACGGGATTTTCAACCTTCCTTTCACTTTACTGGCACATCTTCCTTATTTTCCGGCTATGCATTGTGTGTGTCTGTGTGTGTGTGTGTGTGTGTGTGGTGTGTGCTGTAATAGCCCATCACAGAGTGCTAATAGGAAGTCGGTGTAGGAGATTGAAACATCAAATGATGCCTCAGTGCATCAGGGAGAGAGACAGACAGACCGAATGCACACTGTTTACTGGCATGTATCAATCCGTTGAGGACAGGAATTTACAACTCCCCACAGCCCCTTAGTGGTGACAGCTGGGCACAGCAGGCGGACAGAAGAGTAACCAGAGGGAAGACAGTAACACTGACTCAAGTAAAAACAGTCAGATAAATAACTTGATTGATTGATGGATATATAAATAGCCTGTCAGACTATCTCGTTTTAACAGCTCTCCAAGTTGTTCTGGTCCTGACCGAGCTCATCTGTCAGCGTCGATGCACTGTAAACACACACGTCCTCACACCCAAAGACAGAGAACAGAGGGCACAGACTCCGGCATCACCTCGCCGTGTTGAAAGCCTACCAAGCAAGGAAATGTTTGCCTCGCCCCGTATCTGCTGAAGTTATGTGGAAAAACACGGGATTGGAAGCACAGGATCCAAAATACTCCCGGTATGATCTTTCCACAGCAACCGTCTCCCTGCTGGATAACAAAACTACACATCAGATACTCTGACTACCTGCCACGAACTTTGCACGAATACATCCTGTGCATGTGTGACGACTTTAGAAAATCATAAGGACGGAAAGTTTCTGTTGAGACATGACAGCGCGCTCCGGGCACACGCCCATTCATTCACTGCGGTTGCCATGTGAGTGACACGTACATCTACCTCACACAAAACCTTTACAGCAGTGCACTCCTTCGGACAAATGTTACGGCCTGACGCCACACCATTCATCATGATAATGTGCAGTTGGGCCTCCGAAGGCCCTCCATTACAACCGTAAGTCAATACACTGGGTATAATAACAATTGCTGTTCCATAACATGGTATGTTCCCCGCCGGCCTTCTCAGTTCCAGCCTGTTTGTGCTGTTTGCCAGACACATAATCAGCACGTGGAGCACACGTAAAATGATCAGAACAACGGGCTACAGGTGTGGTAAGACGCACAGGTATGCTGCAGAGGGAGACCTGTGCAACAACATTTCACCTAAATGCTCATAATTAGTGCTGCAAAATAAAGTCACATAATCTAACCCGTGCTCTTGACGCCATTATATCACAATTCAATTCTTCTTAACTGAGACACCATACAAATTACGCTTTGCTCTGTCCAGACCATGGAGGCATTTGTGTATCCTTATTATATTTTCAGCAGGTTTTGGCAGAACAACAGCAAAACGTGGCTCGTTGCCAAATGTCACGTTGACAGTTTAGTGGTTTCGCTGACACTAATACACAGTGTGACTTACAGTGAGCTCCGCTGTAAAATAAGCTTCGCAACCTAGATAGGAAAGCAGTGGTGTGGAGTGCATGCTGCAGGTCTAAGGTTGCAGGCTGCAAAACAAATTATAGTTTCTCTACAGCGAGAGAATAGTGGCTGAGCAATGAAGGTACAAACTATCTCTGAAGGATGAAATGAGCAAAGAGCCTAGCTGCCACAAATCAGATCCTTTTTTCTTTGTTAACTTAAAACGCAACCTGGCGGTGGCAGGCGTCATCATGTAATATTATAGTTTTGCTACGGATTTAACTGAGTAAACCCTCTCTACGGTAAACTGTTGGGTAAATATTGCAGTGCTGCTTCCCATGGACTGAGATTAGATCACCATCTCCCCTATCGGGCTCAGCACTGTTTGGCTTTTGGTTGAAATCCTTTATGTTGGCTGCTTACACTGCAAACAGTTTTGTTGTTTAGTGACAAAGTGTAAGTCTGCATCGCTGTTGACATGTAAGCCTTATTATGACAGACTCTGAACCGCTGTGTGTGTGTGTGTGTGTGTGTGGTTGTGTCCTCACATCTACATGTAGTTAAAACGATTCAGATGAAATGTGCTCTGACGGAAAACAGCCGAGTTCGAACGTTTGTTTCCTCCTTGTGCGCACAGTGCACAGGTGTTTATGTTTCTATAGGTCTATGTGCAGCATGTGATGTCTTAAAGGCCCCGACAACTTGATTTCTTAGTCAGTGTCTCGCTTTGAGCGATGGGTTCCTACATGTGCACACAATGATCGACACATTTAGAACAGTTTGGGTTATTTATAATCTAATAATACCACACCTACGCAGTCCAGATCAAGCAGATCAGGTGAGTTTTGGAGGGTTTTAAGTCTTAATAAATTATACCTAGAGGTCTTTTTGTTGTTGTTGTTGTTTTTTGCAGTGATTGTTCCTTATTTAGTTATGAATATCGAATGTAAATGTGTTTTAGCTGTGTCTTTCATGTCTTGAAGTGCATTCTTCTCTTTGTCCTTTATGTATTATGTAAAGCATTTTGAATCATCTTTGTTTATAAAATGTGATATTTCCATAAACTTTGCCTTGCTTTGTTCGGCACTAAAATGCTTTGAAAGATATGTGCATGTGTTTGATGCAATAAAACTGTGTGTCTGCTAGCGTGTGTGCTAAGGTGCTTATATCTATTTCCATCTGTCTGGGGTTGCATACCTACATGAATCGACGCGTGTGTGTGTGTGTGTGTGTGTGTGTGTGTGTGTGTGTGTGTGTGTGTGTGTGTGTGTGTGTGTGTGTGGTTGTGCGCGCGCGTGCGTGCGTGTGTCCAGTCTGGCCGGCAGCCAGCAGGAGCATGTGGCGCAGGCTCATTCCAGAAAGCCCACTGTAAGGAACGGGCTTAGCTTTAAACACTTTGAGATCCAGCTCAGATATTACGGTCACGCTCTAACAGGAGTTTACATCTCCATCAGCATTGCAGCCAATAAACAAATTCCTCACTGGAAACTAAAACACTTCGGACTGAGAGATGTGAGAGAGCTTCTGAAGATTAACTGCTCATTCGGTGGTTATAAATGAATCTTGGGAACTATCCAGGAGAAAAAAAATTAGCTACTCTTTTCTTCTCAAATAAAGAAAGTAAAACACAACAATATTTTAGCAAGTGTTTTGCTGACTAGTGCTCTGTCTGGGAAAGTGTTGCAGTGTGGTGGTGAATTGAGGTATAAGCAGACAGAATATGCTGACACACTGTCTGTGTTCACTGGCGTCAATCAGATAACTTCCTGTAAAAGGGTGCAGTGAGTTTAAAGACTTTCGTTGAAGCTGCACTAGGCTCTCAAAGTACACCTGTCTCATTAAGGTAAACCATTAAAGGCAACGGTGATATGTGTGGATACAGATTATTTGCAAAAATGAAATTCTGGTGCCAGATTTTTGATGACTTAATGTGAACCTTGGGGGCATATACATTAATTACAGCCAGTTGTAGTAGTAGTCGTAGCTGCTAGTGGAGCGATGTGTGTCAGAGCTTTGGTTTTGTGGTTTTATAATTTGGCAAAAGACGTTGTTGACATTTTTAAAGAGCACGGTTGAGGTCTAGTTTATTGATTTCTCCCTCTTTGCCTGCTGATCTAACAACATGGGGGGTTGGAGGTGTGGGCGGACATATCGCTCCGTATTTTCCAAGACCTCATGCTCAGTAAGCCACGGCGAGCTGCAAATGACGAGTGATTTGATCGACTGATCATTCTCGAAATTATACGCTGCCAACATATTTTGTTGTTGCTGTCAACTCGTAAATACACCACGTGTTGGAAGCTAGAGACGCTTTTTCGTGTCACTGGGCCATTAAGACAGACATCACAGAGTTGCTTGGATGGAGAACATGTTCATATCATCTGAAAAGTCGTCTCATTTCTTCTTCATACTTTTATGCCGGGTCGCCGTTGGAAGCAGCAAACGTCAAAAAGTGCTTTGTGTAGCTTTGACTGTACTATGCTTCTGTGGTTCAATGTGTTTACATAAAACAGAGTGACAAGGTGGGTTTTAACACTGGGGAGGGCTTTGGTTGAGGATTTGAATGAGACTGGGTCACCACAAATGTACAGGTCTGGTTAAAAAAATTGAGAGACATAAAGGGTACGCTTGACCTTTTGATAAATTTAATTCATTCCTCAAACAAAACTAAAAGACAAATAAGATTCACCTGTGCTTAATCTTCAGTGTTCACCTGAATTAACCAATGAAGGATGGTTTTACTGCATAAAAAGGGGCTGATTGTTTCCAGTTTCTTTTTCACAGTGGCGAAGACAAGAGAGCTGTCTGAGAGCATCAGAAACGCTATGATCAAAAAAACATAACAGTTCCAAAGGCTACAAGGCAATCGCCGAAGATCTAAAAATCCCTGTTTCAACAGTTCGTAATGTTATCAGGAAGTTTCACAGTCATAATAGAAGAAACTCAATGAGAGAAGTCTGCAAATGTGGATGCGGATTGTGGAAAAAACACCACGCAAGACATCTAAAGAGCTTCAGACTGACCTGGAAACCTGGAGCGCTGGTTTCAGTCCGTACCATACACTGCAGACTAAACCAAGTAGGGCTCCGTGGGCAAAGGCCAAGGAGGACACCACTATTGAAAGGCACAAAAAAGGCATGACTGATGTTTGCAAAAACTTTCATAGATAAGCCACAGTCTTTCTGGGATTTTGTTTGGGGAATGCAGTGCCTCAGTTTGTTCACAGTCGAAGAAATGAAGTCCATAAGGAAAAGAAAACCCTACCCAGAGTAAAACATGGTGGAGGTTCTATCAGGCTGTGGGGCTGCTTTGCTGCCTCTGGTACTGGAGACATTGAATGTATCAAAGGAATGATGAAATCAGAAGATTACCAAGGCATTTTAGAGCAAAATGTGTTACCCAGTGTCAGAAAAATAGGTTTGAGGTGAGGGTCTTGGGTCTTTCAGCAGGACGACCCAAAGCACAGATCCAGCAGCACAGAAGAATGGTTGAAAAGGAAACGATGGACTGTTTTAAACTGGCCAGCAATGGGTACTGACCTAAATCCATTGAAAACCTTTGTAGAAAGCTGAAATCCGCCACTGCAAGAAGGACTCCTGCAAACTTAAAAGAGCTTGAACGCATAGCAATGGAGGAGCGGCAGAAACTACCAGCAGACAGGTGCCAGAAGCTTCTAGATGTTTAGAGGCTACGGTTGCTGCCAAAGGCTCTGCAAACAAATATAAGCGAAGGATTTCAATAGTTGTGTCTGAGGTACATTTTGTGTTTGTATTATTTCACTATTATGCAAATTTTGTTTTTTTTTTAACTTTCTATTGGTCACTAACCTTGGACATTTTATTAAATATTCAGATGATACAAAATTGGTTCATTTGCATTTATTTATAACGATATTCTAAATTCTGTCCTTAAAATTCAGGGGTGCCAAAAATTTCAACCAGGACTGTAGCGTATACTCAAATTTATGGAAACAAATTTTCACTTAACTGGAAGGGAAAAAAAGTACATGTAAAAATACATGAAAATTTAAAATACATGTTACATAGGCCGAGCCCACAAGGTAACAAGGAAAGGCTTTTATGTAAATGTTATGATGGGACCTGTACTGTGAGAATGTAAATGCTTATTTTGATTTTTAATAGATAGACCATGATCCAATAACACCGGGAGTAAGGGCCCTATCTGGTGCAGTGCCCAGCAAGAAATTGACGTTTTACTGTGTGCGAAATTTTTATAATCTGGGTGACACCGCAACACATTTCAGGGAGCTTTACGAGGACGATCACTTACAAAGCTGGAAAGCAGTTTCTCTTGACTTGTTTTGTTTCTTTTGACAATCATTTGTCTTAATATTTTTCTTTTGGCTGTGTTCTCTCTGCCTCATCCTTCCCCTTCTATGCCCGGCGGTGCTGCTTGTTAAGAAACGTCAGCTGATTTCTCGGTGCGATAAAAAAATACATGTCATTATTACCCGCTGCACCAGGACGGTACCCTGGGCACTTTACAGATTTGCTTAACCAGTCTGGAATTACTTGTACTGTTCAAGGGCAACTCAACAAAAGCTGCTGAGGTAGGAAGGAAGTGTTACTCTGTACCGACTTTGGTATTCAACCAAGCAACTTCGCAGTCATAAAATTATTTCCTGAAAAACAAGACTGCTGGTGTTTACTGATAAAACAAAGATTTTCTATGCTGCATACTAGACAGTTTGACATGAGCAACAAGGTGTCTTAGCAAAGATCACTGGAGGTCTAGTGCGTGAGTGCCCTGTTGGGCGCGGAGACAAAATAAACCCCACACAAGGTTGGAGGTGACTGTTGGCCATAAACAGCAGCAGGGGGATCCTAAAATAGCGTGAATGGAGCTACTGTTACTGTATGCTCCCCTCTTGACCCTCAGCTTCCTCAGGACCTCCTATCAGCACCTCTACATGCACACGTAAGCATGCCTGTGCCCATACCAGCAGAGAGATAAGTGCACCAACACACATGTTCACAGATCTGTGATCCCCTGTGCTCTTTATACATGACATCTTTTCATGGCAGCAGCATTCTCCATGTGTCAGGCCTCTTATGGACTCGACCTTGGACGGTTGATCGACCTTGAATGACCAGCTGGCCTGCTAACTGGTATGTCGGGTTCTTGTCCGTCAGACTTGGTGGGTGATGTTTGAGTTGTGGGACGCTTGATTGGTTTTTCTAGCGGATAAACTGGTTGGGCAGGCCTTGTCCACTATGGTAACTTAACAACCAGTAGCCATTGTAACTGGTTCTGCTTTTGTTTCTCATGTCCTCTGCCCGCTTTGGAGCATTTAGAAGTCATTACGTATAAACATGAAAGAAAATCAGTTAGCCCCACTTAATCCACTGTAGCCTGTGCCACGACTGTAGTCACCTAGCTGGCAACATGTGATATACAGTATACGCACAAATATGATTGTGCTTATATAGCATATCTCTGGAGCAGTGGCCCCTCTTCAATGATGTGTATCTTAAGCAGCAATCCAAGGCCGAACCTAGAACCAAACACTTGGAGGATTTTGAAAGTTCAGGTCTTTTTTGTTAGACATAGCTCTGGCTTGATGTTTTTTGTGTGTCAAAAAGAAAAAAACAAAACAAGAAACAAGCATTACCGGCAGGTCCTCCCTGTTTTACTGATGATGATTCACTTGGTGGCCGTCCTCGTGTAACGTTAGACTGGACAGCAGAGAAAAATCTGCAGTAACGCAGAGAGTGTTGAACTTTTCTCAACTCAGGTTGGTGAGGGTGCTCATCCGAACACACAAGACGCTTGGGTGGATACAACAAGAGGTTTCCAGAGCAAGAAAAAACCTTAAAACCCAATCACATCAATCAGAAAAATGCACTACAAAAATACTACGACTGCCAAGAACAGGTCCAGTGTGATTGCTGCCTTGAGGCAAATTAATATTTTCCACACCCACCTAGCCAGGAGGGTAAGTGTTAGAGTTACAAAAGGTTGTCAGTTGCTCATATCTGACAACAGCATGCCACAGAGTATGACTCAGCAGACTGCACACGCCTACAGATGCGTAGACAGCTCTGCGCGCTCTGCTTTCTGCATCCATCTTGGTCTGTATCAGTGCTATTACCCTGTCTGGTTGGCTGATGATTTGGCTGGTTGACTGCCAAACCAGCTGAGTGTCTGGGAAGAGGGCTGGTTGTGGGTTAGCCGTACGGACAGACAGCGAGCTGGGGGAATGTTTGTCGGTCAGCTTGCTTGCTGACTGGTCGTTTCGCCGGCTGACGTCGTGGCTCCGCGGCACGTTGGGTCGTTAATTGGGTGGGTGGCTGGCAGGCCGGCTGGCATCCCGTGTAAGTACACTGGTGGGTGGATGTTGGGCTGTCAGCCTGATGTTTGCTGGTTTGCCGTTTGACCGACTGGTTGACTAGATGGGCGGATGATGTGACAGCTGGCTTTGGCGGGTAGAAGTATTCAGAGAGAGGGAGAGAGAGAGACTGTTTGAGAGACAAAGGGAGAGAGAGAGATGCCTGAAATGTTCATGATTGCAGTGATGCAGGTTGACATGTGTAACACTAAGTGTACTAATCCAGCGCACTGCAGCGCTGTCACCACGCATCTGTCCACTCTGCTGACAGCGACACCGGGTGTGTGTACGCGTGTGAGCGTGAGTGCACGTGTGAAAAGTGCCTTTGTACGTGTGTGTGCACATAAACGACATTTCACATGCGTGTGTGTGTGTGTGCTTATGTGTGAATCTGAATCAGTTCCGCCGCGGCTACTGAGTGTGTAATGTACACCAGCACGCGCCCCGGGCAGTCTCGGAAAATCTCTCTCACCCCGTCACACACACGACACCACACGCTTTTTATTGTCACCGTGCCCGTCCGCGTTTAATGCAGGAATTGCACGAGTCATACGCAGTGTAGATCGGGCCGCTGTACTCCATTTGCCGGTTGCGTGCGACATCTGAGCTACACTGAGTGCTGCTTTTATTTTCATTTCTCTAATCGGGGATTTAAACACATGATGACAGAGCGACGAAACGGATCCAGAGAGATTTGACAGCATGCGGTCGCTCCAGTTGACAATGATCATAACCGATAAAGACAATGACCAAAGCTACAAGAATATGAAACTGAAGTCCTTTATATACAAAAGAGCTGTTGTTATTTTTCGACATCTATATTGATCACGTTCAGGTAGCGAATTATTTCTAAAGCGCTTGAGAGGACAGACTTGCTTAACATGCGTCCACCGCAGAGACACGGACATAAAAGCGAGGCGGCAGTAACTGGTTCCGTATGTAGTTTATACGCCGTGGGGCGGGTTGACCTCCTCCCTTTCCCCTGCTGAAGCGTGTCGTTTATGTGCTGCTGGTTAAGGGATAAAAAAAAACGACGTCAGGAGGAGTCGGAGTGGCAGCCGCGAGTCAAGGCCAGCAGAAGAACATCTTATTGACAAAATCACTTAAGCCCCCTCCCCCTCTTTCACATTGATATACTGGAATCCTTTACTGGGCTCCTCTGCCCTTTCTTCTCGCCTTCCAATCTATTACCTTGCTTTTTTTCTCTTCTTCTCCTGCCCTTCACCCAACCCTGTCTTTTACAGTGACAGGGTCTTTATGGGTTTCCTGACAAACGTGACCTCCTCTTTCTCCTTTTCTTTTTCATATTCCGCCATCCTGTCATTTTGTCCTCCTCTGCCTCATCTTTCTCTTTTTTCCTCTTTTGACCGCCCAGTCCTTCAACTCCCCTTACCTTTTTCCTCACCTCCTCTGCTCCACTGCTTTCCTTCCCTCTACTCCGCCTCCACCTCCCTTACTGTATCTTCCCATCTTCTTCTTATTTTTCTAAAACAGATAGCCACTTTTTTATTTCAGTTTTTTTTTTTTTTTTTTTTACAGCTCAAGCTCGGAGGTGAGTGGAGCAGATCAAGGTCACAGCGGGATTTAGCTCTTTCTAGGAAATAAGGGGAAAGAGAGAGAGGTCTCGACTTCTAGCTATTGCCGTGTTGTCTATTTGCAGCCTCACATGTCATGGATTACAGGTGACATATCATGTGAGACTGTTCTCACCAGAAAAACAAAAGCATTGGTTGTTTGTTTAAACCGTTTCTCCTGAAAATCAACCTTTTGTGGATGTGCAAATGTTAACTGATCCCTTACACTGTCATGATGTTGTTGTATTCTGTAAAAACCAAATAGGAGGGAGGTCGGGGCGAATGGTTGGACATACAAAGCGTATGAGATTTTTTTTTTTTTTTTTTAATTAGGAGAAAAATACTTTTATGATGCATAGAAAAAGTTCTTCCTTCTTAGTGAGCTAAACACAGTCTTACAGTTACGTTTTTTTCATTTTGTTTATTTCCTGTAGCTCGTGCTCTTATCCAGAAGGAGGAGGCAGTGAATAAGGTCAGAGGTGAGAGGTCAGATCTCCCTGCAAATCTCCTGACAATGCCGAGTTGGAGTTTGGAAGGATGTCTGTGATTGTCTTTGTTGTTCTTAAAAATGTAACTTATTTACAAATCAGGCATTTTGTCGATGCTCACTTACAATGAGTACAGTAGTATTACAATACAATTACCATGCCACATTGGCAATATTCCTGTGACTCAAAAATTATAGAAAGAAGAGACGTGCCCAAAAAAAAAAAAAAAAAAAAAAAGACCTGTAGAGACGGAGAAGGGATGATTTGTAATAAAAAGAGACTTCAGAAGTGACATGAAATAGATGCAAATGAAACTAGATGATACTCACTGCACTGACGTGTCGGTTCCACGTGTCAGATTTTCCCTAGATGTTAATCAGGTCTTCGTTGCCCATGAGCAACCCCTCTGCAAGTTTCCTGTAAAAAATGTTTCAGAGGTTTTCTGCTGGAGGGCACAGAGACAGAAACATGATCTCCATCAACCTCTTTCAAGCATCGAGCCGATGCCCTTTTCCACAGAAAGCGCAGGGACTGATAAAGTTAACATTTTTGTTATAAATAATAACAGGTATTGACGATGGATTTTTGTGTTCAATAAATGGCTTCTTACATTACCACTTCTGGGTTTGTGGTGGGTGCTGTTGTCAGAGTTTGCTATAGAGCTCTATATTTCAACCTTCTAGCCGAACTTTGCGCGCGGTTCGATGCATGTGATGGTTCCAAAAGCTGAACCAAAGCCAGGCTTTGGCCTTTGAAACCCATAAAAGCCACTACAGTCACTCGGTGTGAGGAAAGCAGTACATCGGGTGTTAATACTGTCGCCAACATTGCAGACGTGGAGAAATGAGCCGGTGAAGGTGTCAGAGATCATACTGTAGCTACCTAAAATACCGCTGTGACTGTAGAAAACCGATGTATGATCAAAACAAATAAAGCCTCTAGGCAAGAGACAAATCAGAAGTTGTGACAAAAAAAATACACATATTGTATAAACCAAAGTAAAGTCACCTGTTATAAAATCTTATATGAGGCTATGAAGTAGCAACCGAACCAAAAGTTAAGTTTTAAAGTTGAATTCAGGTCAATTTCAAAACAGATTTTTTTTTCCGCACTGAGGTAAAAGTAAACACTACAAAGAGTGAAAAGAAAGTAAGACTGAAGACAAAGTGAGTCACCGCAGTTATTTTGAATATTCATTCAGCAATATCAAATACCATAAAAGCATCAAGGTCGGACCGTATTTAGTTTCCCCATATTTTAACTGAGATGCCACTGAGCTGCGCTCACTCTGTGTGATGTAACACACTTTTAGAAAGCTAATGAAGAGTGACAGTTCAAGCTGAAAGATGAGACAGATAAGCGCGTGTGTGTGTGTGTGTGTGTGTGTGTGTGTGTGTGTGTGTGTGTGTGTGTGTGTGCGTGTTTATGCCTTGCACAGAGGCAGAGGATGAAGTACTTGGTTCATATTCGTGTGCACTCGCATTCGTGCACCGTTGTGTGTCTGCGCGTCATCAGGACACTCCAAATTTAGTGACAACGATCACCCGATATGTTTGAGAGCGTCAGGGTCTCCGCCTAAAGTCAGTGTGTGTGTGTGTGTTTGCGCGTGCGCTTCGATTTGCCAGAAGAAGTCCAACACGGATCGGTTTACCGAGAGCACGAGTGGGTTATTTTTTAAGCTCTAAGCATTGTACTTTAGATTAACACAGTCATCGAAAAAATGTCACGCTGTCCTTTTCGTTGCAGTGTCCTCCGCCTCCCCAAACTTTAAAGTCACCTCTGAGGCTGCTCCTCCTTGAACTTGAGTACTAGCTCTAGAGTTACGAGGCGGGAGGGCCACGCCTTCCCGCAGTATTTTCTCACCTTTGTTTCTGAGAAGTCGGGTATGTTGGAGAGGGCGCGTCAGTTTGGAAAGGCAGATGGCCTGCTGCGTCCTCCTGAACTCAGCCTCCTGAACTCAGAAGCAAGGCGTCGTGGCTGCCGAGTTTGTCCAAGCTCCACCCAGAATCCAAACGGGAACTTTAAACAGATAAATGTTTCATTAGAAACTGTTACTTGGGAGTTAGATTTTCTCTCCTTACGTCCACAGGCGAGTGCCTTTGACTTGTTATCATCGAACCAGATATTTTCTAACTCAGGTGGACATCGGTTTTATGCTCATCCGGGCCTTGGAGGTGTTCCAAGGAAGCGATGGGCGGATCGATACCAAAAGTATCAATACTGGGTCTTTTAAAAAGCACGATTTTTCATAGGAGGGAAATTAAACCAAATACTGTAGATATAGTACTTGCAGCAAAATGGGAAGAATACAAAATATTTGCCATTAATGACTGTAAATCTGTAAGACATTTATTGTACACACGCATGAACGCACGCACACACACACACACACACACACACACACACACACACACACACACACACACACACACACACACACAGACAGTTAAAATGAACTGGAGTCTTGGTGCCGCATTTTGGGAAGATGAAGGTAGAGAGACATTTACTCATAGCTCTAGGGGGAAAACAGCGGCGGCGCAGCACAGCAGAGCTTCAGGAAAGAACGTGTGTGAGCATGTTTATATCTGTGTCTGTTTTTGGCTGTCTGCACGTGTGTTTGTGAGAAAATATACTGTGCACTTACACACACACGCACACACACAACAGAAATTAGAGCCACTGGGCACGTTTTACTCACATTTATTTCCGCTGATGTTTTTAACTTGACACCAACGCCCTGACCGACACTGAGCGGCAAAACAAACTCCATGCGGCTGCTACAGTATATGTGGAGCCGCGAAGGGAGGAAAACACACTCATGAGCCTGGAAAATGTAAAGGCCATCATAGACAATCAGTGGTCTGGAATAGAATTACAGTAGCACCACACCAGGGAAGCGACATTAAACTAAACGAAACCTGAAGGTGTTTTATGGACCTTTTTCACAGCAGAACAGGTGGTAATATAAAAATCACGTTAATGATGGCCGCATTTCACTGAAGTGTCTCAGTAGGCCAATCACGCTACAACGCATTATACCGGGGCCTTAGGAATAGTGAGCCGTAATGACTGCTGATATTTTCAGCTTCGTAATGTGAAAACGTCTGCTGTGTAGAAGACGGCTGAAAGAAAGAAGAAAAGCGAGGAGGACAGGGGCTGTGGAAATGAAACCAAGAGGAGGCTCACAGAAGCTGTCAGTCATCTCAGTGACGGTCTTGAAAAGAAGTTTCATCAGCCAGTCCACTGTGTTTGTGTGTGTTTGTGTTTGTGTGTCCAGTGACTTTAAACCGAGTCACTAACGGGTAACAGAGATGTGCACGGCCGTTTTGAGGGGCAACAGCTCAATTAGGGCCTCAAAAAAGGGTCTGTGTTGTATTTAAAGGGTGACAGACGAAAAGGGGACAGACGTCTTCATCCCGTATTGATGTATTCATCATTGAACGAGGCAGCGCCTGAAGTCCGTCTCTCTAAATCCTGCACGGTCATATAAACACAACCCTCAGCGTAGGCAGGTGTGACCTCAAACTGATCTATCTTAAAAATTAGCGAGGCAACCAATCAACACAAACAACGATGCGGTAACGGCGATGATTTATTAAATGATAAAATGCTGCATAAAGCTGCTGCACGATTCCTGGTGACACAGATATGGAAAGGATATTAATACCATATGTCAGTGTGTTTTTATGTGTGTGTGTGTGTGTGTGTTTGGGGTGACAGCTGATGTCTGAAATTAGGAGCAGCCCCACAGCCAAACCCCCCGAGGAGATGGAGAGGTGCTGGGTTGAGCTGACATGACACAAACACACACGCGGTATAAATATCCTTTCCACATCTGTTTGTGCCATCCTTGTTAGGACATTGCACTGACATCCATTCATTGTGGATAGCCTAACCCAAACCCTAACTCTAATCCCAACCCTTCACCGGTTCGCGCCTAACCCTACCCCTGACCCTAACCGGGACCTCCGAAATGACATGTTGCCTCATTAGGACCAGGCGTTGGTCCCCATGAAGACTACTGGCCCCGACAAGATTGGTGTTTATACCGCCATCAGCAGATTACCAATGACACACACATAATGAAAATCACTTCATATTTCAGATACAACCAACTTTTGTACCATGGGAAATTATACCTTCAGTTTAGGGAGAAGTGTTATTTAACGAACCTTTGGGTTCATTTGGTAAACCGGAGTCTTAAGAGACTCACTTTAAGGGACTTTACTTCATGTTGTCCTTTAGTTTTTTAACCATAAGAGCCTGTCACTAGGTCCACAAGTATCAATTCATCTACTGATTATGTTCTTTTTGCTTTTAATTGATTGTGCATTTAAGTAAACCGTAATGATAAACACTCATCACATGTTCCCAAAGCCCAATATGATGAGCTATGACCATAAATGACTAAGGTGAGAAAGCATAAAACTCATTGATACCAAATGGGGAAACTGAAGAGGAGTGACAAGGATGGGATAATGGGACTAATGTGAATATTCAATTATCATTGTTGTCATGGATTGTTTTATTGCCTCATCATCTCAGCCTTCAATGGCTCCTGCTGGTAGATGGATCTTTTGCTACCCTCGTACAGAGGCAGGCCAGCTGCCCCCCCGGCTTCCAGTCTTCATGGTAAACTAAGTTAAACCAGCAGCTGGCTGTATCTTCTACTGTAACTGTACAGACATGAGTCACGACATGAGACTTCAGTCTGAACGTCTAACTCTTTGCGAGAAAGCAAACGTGTGTAACGTGGTGTCAAAATTCAGCCTTGTGAGTGAGTGGACTCACACAATATGACCACCAGAGGTTGATGTCCTGTTACCCAGGACCACCACTATAATAATAACACTGTAGCTGCATTTTCCACAAATTGTTTACTCATGAACACCAGCTCACTCTGAAGATGGGTCACTTGTAAAAAATTTTAATTTTAAGTAGAACGAATCAACATGTTAAGACACAAGACTTGATTTTTTTTTTAAACAATATTTTTAGGGTTGACAATTTCAGATGGAAAATTCTGTCCAATTTCAAATAACTATATTCCACTTGCTTAAATTTAATTTTTCAGGTCTACAAATTAAAGTAGAGAAAAAATAAAAAATAAAAATCAAATTGTGTAATTCAGATTCCCCATTCAATTATTCTCTTTGTCTCTGAGACTTAGATTTGTTCAGATTGATACCACTCTCTCGTCTGCACAGTAAATAAGGAAGCAAAGCCAGAAACAGGGAACGTCAGATTAGCACAGGTCGGCTGTAGACAGGTAGCACCTCTAATGCTCAGTAATTACCAAGTTATATTTTGTTTGTTTTATCCGTTCAAAAACCGTGAACAAACTGTAAAGAGATGTCCAACAATTTGCCATTTTACGGGGGGGTTGAGGGCGCGGTGACAATGTGCCGTACTGTAGCTTGCGAAGGGGGCGTTGCCAGGCAGCCAGTGGAGACTATGGGAAGTTACTGCTTCCATAGAGAAACAGTCCAGCACACAACCCAACCCTACTTTGGTTTTATAATCCGGCAGACGTCAAATTGGTTGTAGAAGTGCTCCAGCAGGAGAAACACTTTAGAGTCCTTTCCAAGGCTTTGTATTTATGTCAGTTTTTGGGCTCATTGCAACGACTATCACGTCTTCTGTCACCGATTCATTTGTATTTATGTAACTTGTGAATGGGATCATTGCATATACTCAAATGCAACACAGAAGATGTGTGCGTGCGTGTGTTTGTCCTTGCACTTCCTCCCTAGTGAGGACCAGAACAGAAGTTTTTTTTTTTTTTTTTTTTAACCAACAGAGTGACATTTTTGGGAAGTGAGGACATTTTAGCAGGTCCTCCTTTTGTTTCCACTGAACGTGAGAGCAAAAACAGCTGTTCAAAGAAATGACCGATGCATATAAAAGCGGTAACTAGATAGATTAGATCTTCCTTGAGTAACAAACTAATATCCTACCAGATGCGTTGCAGGTTACAACTCGAGTCATTTGTTAGATGCTTAGGGTGATGCACCACCTTACTTTAGACACAAAAATAGTAACTAATGGAAAGGTATCCATGAACCTATGAACTCTAGTATGATGCCTTACTTGAGGGGACATAAAACAATTACCGCGGAGGCAGTAAGGAAGTAATGATTAGTTCTTTATTACTTAAAATTTAAGCGACAGATTCAGAATTAGTCTGGAACAATTCATTAAGGGGTCATTAAGAATATCAACAGATCATTGCACTGGTTCACTAACATTGCATACTAGTTTGGTCTTACGTAACTTATTATCTACTATATAGTGCTTGAATCAGTTATGCATGAACTACTTATTGTGTTACACCATGTCACCAGAATAAGAATCCACACTTTGGCAATCGACATTTTTTCAGTCATGCTTCGGTGACACCGTAGATAAGCGCAGTATTATTCGTATTATTGCTCCTCTCAAAAGTATATAGATTTTTCATTATTCTGGAATACATGGTGTTATCGGCTGCTCCCTGATCATCACTAACAGCTGAAAAAACGTTGTTTGACTACCATTTTAACTTTTGTACTGCCAACTTTAGTTTTGCACTACAGAACATTGGAGGATGAAGCCCCGCTCTCTGATTAAAACATATTTACACAAGGTTCTTGCACATGAAATAGTAATCCAAGTTTCCACAGCTCATGAGTTCACACGGAGACAGCAGGGGAGGACCGAAGTGTGGCGTGATTATCCTATTAACTTTTCATCTGTAGACCTCTGCTTTGCTTAGAGATGACTGGACTGAGAATCTTTGGCCTCTGCATGAAATTAAACTCCAAGGTTCACACAAATAATTAATTATAATATCTTAGGACTTTGATGAGTGTGAATGCAGAATACTCACTTTTTTTTTTTTAACTAAGGTGTTGGTTCGTGAAAAGTACTACTAACTCTCAAGGTGACTGCATTCCTTTAAAATCTTGAGTCAACTTTTCTAAAATGCTTTGGAGATAGAATGGCCCGTCCTTTTTCTTTCTCCATCCAAATGGATGTACAGTGGTGCCTCAAGGTTTGTGAAGCCTTTAGAATTTTCTCTACTTCTGAATAAATATGAGCTAAAACTTGATCAGATTTTCACACGTCTTAAAACTAGGTAAAGGGAACCAAATTAAACAAATGAGACAAAAACACCAAACCTGTTCATATATTTATTGAGGAAAACTATCCAATCGTACACATTTGTGTGGATCTATGTGCTAATGACTTCTCAAGAAGCTAATTGGTCAGCTGTTTCAATTAAGTTGATGGGACTGGAAGTGTGGGTTGCAGAGGTGTCCTGCCGGCACACAAAGTCTGGTTACTCAAGTCAGTTCTTCTCAAGAAAATTCGGTTGCTGTGAACTATGTCTCGAACACAAGAACTTTCACCGGGACCTTAGAAGAAGCATAGAAGCACAAAGCTGTAAAAGGCAACAAAAGCATTTCTAAAGATCTGGGTGTTCGTCAATCCACGATAAAACTGTCTACAAAAGGGAGTAAATTCAGGTACAGTATGTGCTACTCTGCCTAGGAGCGGGCGTTCTGCCAAGAGCACACCAACAGCAAGATGTGAAATCCTGGAAGAGGAGAGAAAGAAGCAAAGAGTAACAGCACAACACCTGCAGAGATCTCTACAGCTTGCTCAGCCTTTGGTTCTTTGGTACCAAGTTCACATTTATTCAGGACTAAAGAAAATCCTAAAGGGTTCACAAACTTTCGGGCACCACTGTATTACTAAGCCAGAGCTTGCTCTTGCGAAACTCAAAAGTTGCCGGGCAGAGGTAACTGATCCTTCACTAAGTTCGCACTTAGTCAAATTATAGATAAACCAACAGGCACACGGTGAACCCGGGCTTTTCAAACCTTTAGATGTCTGGGGCCCTGGGCCACCTCCCACTTTTCCTGGTTGATAATCCAGCCTACATCCAGCCTTGGCTTCATCAATAAGACTGGACACGAAGCACACCTGTACACACCTGACCACGACTTATGACTAGAGACACACTGCTGTTCTGTTACTGCTAAAACTTAAACTCACTCATCATATGTATCACTGTGCAGGCCACTGTTATAAAACTTAAAAGTTTAGAAAAAATAAAAAAAAATAATAATAGGATAAAGGCTTACATTTTAATGTGACAGCCTGTTCCTGGTCTGGTCAGTTTCCTGTTTTCAATCACAGAGGCTTTTATTCTGAAATCTGATTTTCTGAAACACACGGTGAAACACGCAGACACCCACACGGATGTGTACCGCTGTCTTTGTTAGGACGCTCAACGATATGATGCATTTCCTGAGCCCCTGACCCTGACCCTGACCCTGACCTAAACCTCATTCCAGCCTGAACCTTTCTAACCCAAGTCTTAACCCTCAAACAGCCCTTTGAAGTTGTGAGGACCGGCCAAAATGTCCTCGCAACGATGGTTTCAGACTAAAATGTGTCCACGCAACCACAGAAACACATGTACATACATACATACTTTACACTTTGCTGTCACAAGTGAGTTGTGATGTTGTGACAGTTGGTTGAAGCATCAGAGCCAATCCAGGGTGTGTGTGTTTCTCCTGCTTTCCTCCTCTTTGCCTATAAATCATGGCAGTCAGGATCAGCTGTAAATAAGGCAGTAACCACACAACACACACACACACACACACACACACACACACACACACACACACACACACACACACACACACACACACACACACACACTTCTTGCACGCAGAGGCACAGATGGCTTGCTCTCACCCTGAGGCTGCCATTAGCAACATGAACAGTTTGGTTGACCGTTGTTGCTGTTAGCACACACAGGCCACACACACACACACACACACACACACACTAACACACACATATAGGCAGCTGCCGCACCAGGATGAAGACACAACATGCTGGTGGAATGAAGATAAGTATTGTCCTGAAACAAACTCAAATACTGATGCGGTTTGGTTTTGCATTGTTTTTGTCAGACATGCTGTTCCCATTCAAACGTGCGCAGTAAGGCCACACTTAGACAAAGGTGCGTGTCTAACGACACTGTCATGGTATTTCCTAACTCGTCGATTGTTGATTCGATTGAAAATCTGTTTCTGCAAATTCTCCAGTGAGTTAATGCAATCATTCGGAAAATTCTCCCACACTCTAGTCCATATTATATCCCAAAGCATATCTCCAGCATTATTGTCATCTCCTTTCATTTGTCATGTTTCAGTTGCTCGGTCCCAATTAAACAAATGCTAATCAACAAAACATTCATTTATTTACGAAGGCCCCAACAAGCCGACTATCCCACACAAGCCAGGTGAGCCAAGTGATGGCGTATTCGGCTGTGTGGTGGGATGTGGATTTTGGGCCCAGATTTAGCAGCACCGGCTCCCAGGTTCTCAGGTTTTTGGCTCGGGTGCAGTTCTTCTGCTGCTCCCTGGGCGGCAGTGTGAGCTGTGTGCCTATTTTTAGCTCAGCTTCCACTAGAGGACAAGATATTTTTAGCCTGACACACACACACGCGCGCGCGCGCACACACACGCGTGTCCATCCTCCCACGCACACTGGAAGCCATACACTCGCACACACACACACTGATACCAAGACTAATTTCCAAACACACACTCACACTCATACATGCAGCCATTCAGAGGCTTTCGGGCGCCTGAAGGATTTGCTCTGCATCAAACTGCTGCGGACAGAAAAAAGGTTTTGCTGACGTAGGCGCGCATGAGCACGACACCCACGCGTCCGTGCCGCCGTTAAAACTAAACACACATGGTCGAATGGACACGTCCCGTGTGCTGAGTACATACATACAAACATACATACATCACCATAAGATATTCATGCATGCACGTCCATTTTTACACTGACACGTACAAAACACCCGAGCGTCTACACCTATGCGAACAGCGCGCCTCGATGTGCTTCCACACAGACACAGAGGCGGCGTTTGTTCCCTAAGTGCCACTCTAAAAGCCCCCAAACCAGCGCTCCAGTTCACACTCCAATGCCCACTGAATGAGAGAGCTTCCTTTTCCCCTCCATTTTCAAACCACTAACGTTTATCTAGTGCAGAAGAAGAGGAGCTTTGTGCTCACCGACTAAAACCTGTGGCAGCCTTTCAGAAGGCCCTTCGCCGCCCGCGAGGCTCAGATCGGGGGGAAAAAAAAACCACGGGTTTACTGCTGCATGGCACACTGCAGGCTACTGAGTCGTAAGATGAAAGATGAAAGAGTGTGTCTGGGGCCTACAAAAAAGGAAAAAAAGACGCACGGAAAAAATCTCAGACAACAGCAAAAGCAGAAAATTCAAGTGAACGCTGGTGTTGTGTTTCCAAGACACAAAACTCTGAGGGTGGACGAAGAACCTGAGAGATGGGAAAAGTTGAGAAAGGCACTCTGGGACGCCCTGGTGACCTCAGGGTTTAAGGTGCCGATCGTACGATCAGATATCCCCGGCTTGAGTGTGGCTGACTTCTGCCGCGTTTGAAATCTTCTGTCCCTCTACTCAAGGCGTAAATGCCCCCAAAAATACTAAAACAATGAGTGGTCCTCTGGTACTCCGCAGAGTCTTTGGCCACTAGCGGCGCTATGAGCGATGTCGTGTCCCGAGTTTTCCAACCTGGTAATCTTGATAAGTCCTGATAAGGCTGAGTTACATCTCTCCAGAAACTCAGAGATGCACAAAATGAACGTTTCCTATGTTTCTCCCTAAAGTGAACTGTTTTATTTCCACCCCCCGTTAATGTTGAACTTTGTTCGCAAAACTTTGGCGAAAGACCCGGGCAGCGTGTGGCGCTACAGTTTGCACGGCGGCCCGAGAGAGTACAGCTGCTCTCTCCAAGCAAAATAATTGCCTCGCTCTGCAAACTGTGTAACTAGCGCGTTCGACAGCTGGCGGCGGGAAGTGTCATGAAATGCAGCAGATGCGAGGGAAAAGGGTGGGGGAGGGGGGAGACCGCTACTGCATCGTGGGTAACGTAGGCACCAGGCGTTGACTAGGAGGAAGAACATGTGGAATAAAGAAAAACACAGTATCTCCAGTTCAGCTCAGTTCATCCTTCATTCAAAACTGTCCATCGTGAATCCATATATTTATTAAAGTGCAATGTTGAATTGTTGGGGTACTTTTAAGTATTGACATTTAACCAGCCTAGCTTAGCATTAAGACTGGAAGCAGGGGGAAAACGACAGGCCTGGCTCCGCCTGACGTCAAAAAATATGCCGGCACGTCTAAAGCTCAGTAATCAAAAGGTTGCATCTTAATGTGTACTCAAACAGAAAAGTATTTTTTATTATTATTTTATATTCTAAAATATATTATAAAATATATATATATATATATATATATATATTACTGTTAATCTCCAGAGAGTCTCAACCATAATGTAATTGTCAAAACTTTTTCTTCTTCCTGCAGATTTTGCTCAAACTCCTGGAAGTCATGCTTTCTCCATTATCACACCGAAACCTAAGGCTCAGTCTCTTTTTCCTCCTCGTTTGTGTTTTCATTTCATTAATATGTGTCGTCTTGCCTTTTTCTCTCTTTCCTTGTGAATCAATACTGGGAGTCATTTGTCTCACTCTCTCCATTTACAACGTCTTCGCTCGCCTCGTCATCATTAACATGTATGAAGTGAGCCTAAAAAAAGAAACTGAAATGATGCTAACGACGGAAAAACAAGCCGTTAGGGCACCTGTGGCCGGATGTTTGCCGCCAGTCTCTGCTGTCTGATGACGGCTGAGAGAACAAAACAAGTAAAATATCTGACAGCCGGAGAAAGACACAAATTAGCTGTTTGGGATTGACTCACTAACAAAATACATGGTGTGTTGGGAATATAAAAATGCTGTCACAACATTTTTCAAACTTTTCTTTCTCTGGGAAATATTTGTCTATGAGCAGCGTTACATTCGCACAGCAGGCGACGGGCACACTGAGGGGCAACTCGTCCAAAACAGAAACGCGACCAAACACAGCACAGCATATAAACGTGTGTGTGCGCGTACCTTTTGCCAGCTCTCCATTCGTTCTTTTACTCCGCTGCACTGAGGGTGTTAGAAGATGAAAGAGGTACCCGTGAGCGGTAAAAGCTCACACCTCCTGCTCTGGAAAAAACAAAAAGTATGAAGTGGCTCAGAGAATATGGGGATTTAAGAATTGTTTGTGCTGAAAAATAAGAAAGGGGAAAAAAACCAAACAAACAAAACAAAACGATCAATCGCAGGAACAAGAGTTGTGCTGATCCTGTCCTCAACTTGAGGACGGGATATGATTAAAGCCAATGAGCAGGAAGACAGTAAGAACACAAGGAATATACACAATGTCTTAGATGAACTGCAGATGATGTAGTGACAGCTGCTGTGTGAAGAATCCGACCAATTTGGGCAACAGGCCTGTTCACACTGCAGAGTCCAAAGCCTGTGGGGAACTGAGTTTACTCTGCAAACATGCTCAGTCTGTAAGAATCTGCCAGAACTAGTTTGTACACAGAGTAAACTGCTTAGTTGACACAGTCTGTGGGTTTCTGTGTCTTGCCCGAGGGGCACCACAACGGTGGTTGTTGGAGAAGCAAGAGGATACCGTCAAGTTCAGCGTCCAAATCTGCCTCGCTAGTCTGGGATTCGAACCGGCAACCTCCAGGATGCGCGCTTGCCAGTTTGTCCTCCACGGCATCTGGGAGGAAAATGTGTCGATGGATTTCCAGGCTGAGTTTTGTACTAATTCGATGAACGGTATCCATGGATGGATCATGAGAACGCGGGCCCATGGGCACAGAGAAGTAAATGATGATGGTATCTGTAACGATTTACAGGTCGATAGACTGGGATAACACTCGATTGAAAAGGTATCGATTTTAGTGATCTAGGTTACATAAATCTGTAAGATCTGCTTCACAGGGAAATAAAGTCGAGGAAATGATCTAAAAAACATGTAGGCTACTTTTCAACCAAATTTAGCCTGGTTTTAACCTAGTTTTTACCAAATCAATGTATCCTGGATAAGTTTGTAGAGCTAATATTGTGAGTCGAGCAATATAAAAAAACAATTAATTAACAACAGTTTTAATAAGTGCTTCGTCATAAGTAATTTTCAAACTCTGATGACATGTTTGGAAATGGTTTTGATTTGATGTCCAGGTCACGAGTTCCCAGCTTAAGACGACTACATACCTTCTATCAGTTTTAATTCTGGTGCTTTCTTTACACTCGCTGGTTCGGGCTGGATTTTCTACTGGTGTGAAATGACTCGAGGACACTGAGCAGGTTCCTGTTTAATTTTATTGAAGCCACGCAGTCAGTTCACAGCTGCCCCGACTGCTGCACTGCACAAGCTCTCATCTGCTGGGTGAATAACATGTGTGTGTGAGTGAGTTCGACATAGTAACTTTGGCAACACTTGAAATACTTCACGCTTCTTCTCAGGTCATGAAGCACTGCGGCGTCAAATAACTTAAAAACAACAATTTAACTAAACACAGTTACAAAGCAATAAATTATAAACAGAAATTCTGTACAGACTGTAAAAGACATGATCATCGGCATGTTAAACCTGTTACACTTCACATGTTGGTTTGACAGCAGGTTAATAAAAAAATAATTAAAAAAAAAAATCAGAGGTAAACGGAACAATATGGACAGAATAGACAGGATTTGACTTGACTGATCTCAGGCAAGCAATAATACTGGCAAAGGTAAAGATGGAGGCAACACACACATACGCGCGCACACACACACACACGCACACACACGCACACACACGCTTTCCAGTTGCACGCTGAAATACACAGGCTGGCTTATCCAACACAACCAAGGTCTCCTACTCCCTCTAGTGGTGTATGAGTGGAAAGCAACAGCTTCCTTTGGTAATGAAGGCACAAGTGTGTCTGTCAGGGTATCACCACACATGTGAGGACAACGTTTCCGCCTTGACCACCAAACATGTCCTGCATTTTATTCAGTCTCCGATCAAACAGAGAAATCCACCCTTTACTACTTACACTTATCATCGGGTGCTTTCTCAGTCTTTGCCTGGAGTGTGTGGTGAAATAATAGTTTAGTTTTTACACTACCTCCATTTTTGGGGAATAAGAACATACTTTTTTTTTTTTTTTTTAAAAACGTAAGACATTCAAAATTGCAGGGAAAACCAGCAATAGCAGCTTCACACTCTTCGTTTGTCATCAGTGGGAATTAGACAAAAATTTGCTAAAAATGACTGAATGGATCCCAAAATGAACGGTTTAACGCCATTACCTGTTTTCAACAAACATGTAATGGCTGAACTGTTCCTTTCACCCTAAACTGGCCTTTGAAGAGTTGAAAGCAGGTAAAATGTCCTCAGGTTGGAGGATTTTCTTCATTTTCCCTTCATCTTAATAACCCGGAGGACATTTGGTATTTGGCTATATAAGTACCATCTCTCTCTCACACACACACACACACACACACACACACACACACACACACACACGCTCTTTCTGTCCCTCCTGCTGCTCCGCTCCGTCCTGACATTCAGGCTGATGGGAAAAGCTAAGCTCCTGCTGAGCAGCTGTAGATCTCAGCCTCCCTCCCCCTGCTTCGCATCCACAGCAGCTGATGCAGCTCAATCCACCAGGAAAAGACTCAATTGTATAACAAACATGCTCATTTAAAAAGAAGGCTAGTTGAAGGAATGTCATGACTCAAGATTTTAATGGGGGTTTTTTTTATGTTAAGTTTAAAGCTGCATTTTAAAATTGATAAATAAATCTGTGAGCAAGCTATCGGCTGGTTTACGCATCCTACAGACACAGCTGCAAGTTTTGACCACCTTCATATAAACATACTGACCAGTCCAGCCTTAAAAAGTAGGTGGATTATTTTATTTTATTTTTTTTTAAACTGAAAGGACTGTGTTTGCCAGTACTGGGACAAATTTCTTGCTGAAGGGTTAAAGAAAAACATTTTTAAAAAGTCTCTCTATATGTAGGTAGTTGGGATTTGATTCATTCTCGCCTAAACATGTTTTTTTAACCTATTGTCAGATATGAGATGAGAGCTCTAAGTCTTGGGCCAACCACAGACTGTTTGGATATTTTGATGATGAGCTGGATCCTTCCACCATTAGACAAATCTTTTTTTTTTTTCAGCAAGAATGCACATAGCCTACTGGAGATGAAGACTTGGCTCCAACTCCGACTGGCATGTTGACAGGGTCGGGACATTATTATTCTTTAAGACATCAATGATACATTCAGATATTGCAGCAACTTGGGAGAGTTGTTTTTCCTTCCACAAGCACATCATTTAATGTGCCATGACTTAAAACCTTTAAGGCGCAGAAATAAAATGCATAGAGGAGGCATTCACCCTGGACTCTGCGTGTCTAAAACAGAGGAGGTGGTATTCGGGACCATGCCGGTCTTTTGTGAATGCAGGTCAGTAAACCTCGTGACGAGCCACTAAATGTACAGAACGCTGGGAGAAAATGAACAGGCAAATTTCCACTTCACCGACAAAAAACAACTTAACTTCTCCTGCTGTGGTTAAATGCTTTCACAGTCCAGCCAACTTGAAGAAACGCCATAAAGCGATGCGACCTGCATACGGTATCCATAGCAGCAGGCATCATCAGGTGTCTATGACTACAGTAGTAGGTCACTTCCTTCCTGTCTATACTATTTTATATCTATGATTAAACCTTTTTGAGCCAAAAACCAGATTGAGGAGTAGAATTCTTACTGTAATGAGGGCTGAGAGAATGAAAGCATAATTGTGACACTTCACCTGTACAAATACAAGAGTGACTGTAGGAATAGAGGAGTGAATTCACATCAGCTAATGGGCAGAGAGGGAAAAAGAAGGAGCTTGTTTAGGAAAAATAGTCAAACCAACAGAATAACTCTGTCTCTTCCTCTTCCGCACGTTTGTCTTCCATTTTCCCCGCAACTCTTTTCACTTCTTCCCTCCGTATGAATTCCTTCCTCTCTCTCTGTGTCTCTCTCTTCCGCTCGGGCCTGAAGACACTTCACATTTACATCACATTACACAGTCTGAGATGATGAGAGCGCTGTGTACCTGCCAGTCTTTATACAGTGTTAATCCTGCCCTCCAGGTGAGGAGGAAGAGACCGACCGACCGACAACACACATACACACACACACACACACACACACACACACACACACACACACACACACACACACACACACACACACGGACACATTTTTTGCCCTCTGTGTGTCCAAGTGTTACGGTCAGCTTGCTAACACATGGACACACTAGTAAGAACGTGCAGTCTCTCTTTTTCAGTTCAAGTGTCCCGCTGAAGACTGTGGAAAATGAGTCGAGTACAGCTCAGATGAATCCCGCTCGCCTTCAAAACTTTTGCAGTGCAACTTAAAGATCGTCCTTCCACCTTTAGATGCAGGGCTAAATTCTGTCTCCGCAAGCATACACCCTGCCCAAGTATCCATAGGCGAGACCAGATATAGCTACCAGCTCTGGGGCTGCTGCCTCCTTCATTCCCCCCCGTGTGTCAGATATATTAACACTTGTAAAGGGCAAGGATTCTGTGGAGCCAAGGCCAGAAAAACACTGTTCATAAATCAAAGGTTCTCCACCCACACGGACACTTTCAGATTGTTCTACAGGTTTTACTGCCCACACTGAAACCTTACAACAACACTACAAATGTATAAATGTTTTCTGTTGCACATGCACCAGTTGCTTGAGCCAGCACCTTTGATGCTTTTACTCCTTTACTAAGCAACTTTCTGCCATTTGTCGCGCTGTTGCACAGTAAAATGATTTTGGAAGTTTAGCTAACGTGTGGACGGCACTGCAGTGAGATGTCAGTGTTTAAAAAAGAAGCTCAAATTTGTTCGTCCGCACCAATATGCCAAACTTGCGCCATCTCCACTTCAGTGAACGCTTCTGAAAAGATACTGTATGTTTCCGGTGTCAGAAAATGAAGGCTCAGATCTGAGTTAGTGCAGAAGTGGCCTAAGAGACGGCCAGTAATCCCTTACTTGTAAAGGGTAAAGGTGAGTAAACTTAATCTTCCTTTTACTTTTCTTTCCTTGTGATTTTGAAAACCCCAACGCACTGATTTGCACACACAGGAAATAGGGAAAAGGCATGGAGAGAAATTTTAAAATTCCAGTTGTAAAATTGACAGCAGTCGACTAAGAGAATGTGGCCTGTTTAGTGCTCACACGGAGGCATTTCATAATTTAGATTATTCAACGGTTCTGATGTCTGTTTGAAAACTGATTTTGACATTGAAAATCTAGATAATTGACGGCCATGATGTAGATACTGTACATGCTATTGTTTGATGAGTTCTGAGAAGCAGGTGCAGCTTCATTACAAAAACAACGCTGTAAGCCTTCTACAAACATTATTGGTGAAACCCTTGTCACACTTCATGCTGTTTTCTTCCCCTCCACCCTTCCTTCCTTCGTTTCTCTCAGTGGGGCTGGTAACAGCCGGGTGGTCCCATCCCCATAGGCATGACTGCGAGGTAGTTGGAGGGCACGTAGCCTCTCTGCCCACCTCTCACCTCTACCAGGCTCCATTCAGGGTTCCCTCGTTTGTCGTGGGGCTCCAGGACACGGACCGGCTCGCCAGCCCCAACAGAAACTTCATGGTTTCCTCTTGCTGTGAAGTCATAGGCTGCCAGCACCTGTCAGAGAGGACACCGAGTCAAAAACAGAAAAGTAGAAGTCTACAGCCTTGCCAGCTTCCCTGTGAGGCAGAGAACAAAATGACAGGTCTGGAGGAACAACTTTGTTATTCTCTTGGTTCCTTACTACTGGTAGGGGGAAAAAAGAAAAATATGGCTTGTTATTACACTAACATGCATGCACAGCACTTCAACTGGCAGACTGTTAGTGTAACTGTTGTGTTGGAGTTGGAACTGGTTAATAAAATCTATATGAATATCATGTTTTGACTTTTGGTAGAATTCTATTGTTATGATACGATGCTGAGTTTCTGTTCCATGAATTTCTGTTGTACAAATTAATGATTCAGTCAAAGCTGTAATTAAAATTATTCCAATTAATAACAGAAGTTAATGTTACACATGTGAAGAGTTTGGTCTCATGCAATGCATAACAACAGAAGTCAATTGCTTTGAACTTTCAGGTTTCATTATTTTACATCTGATTTTGCCTACATCTGACATGTCGTGACCTAGAATGATATCAGGATACCTAATGCTATGATTTTACGATAACAATGTTTTCAACAATATCGTCCAGCCAAGTGGTCGGGATAACAGGCAAACATTTAGCGTGCTACTTTAGCTAGTTGTCCGAGTGAAAAATTCACAACACATGACTCCAAGAAACAAGCAAGCAGGAGAGAATGCATGCACACCGGTAGAGATGCAAACACACACACACACACACACACACACACTAACACAACCACAAATCATTGTAATGTTCTCTGAAAAGGTTAAGCCCACTAGTTATGTCTTGACAAATCCCATCTCATCACTTCACACACACACACACACACACACACACACACACACACACACGGACAGACAGACAGAATGAAGACTTCCTAATGAGGCCTGCGTTGGTGTGACAGAGTGTCCCAGCAGTGCTAATAGCTGAGTTTAGCCGCCTGCTCGGTGTCATTAACAAACCCTCCACCTCAGCTCACCTCTCAGCTACGACATTAGCTCTGCCCTGACGGTCTGCACCAGTTAGCATTTAATTAGCATTTTGCCGGGCAGAGACAGGGAGGAGAGAGACTAAAAAAAAAAAAAAAAAAAAAGGAAAGTGACAGTGGCTATCGGCAGCAGAGCGACTCACGTTACTGGATGTTTCTGGGGTCGAGAGAACAGCTAATCAGCACCTCGTTGAGTCAGGACATGGTGAGGCCACAAATGTGAGAGACAGCAACAGTGACTGACACTGCCTGCATATTTATAGAAGCCAGACTAAAATGGATTAATACTAATATTGTTTTCCAGGGTGTCTGCAAGCAGTAACGACACTCTGACCAAAATCCTGGAAACAGCAAACAGGAGGGAATTAGAGACCTACAATTTATATAACGACATATTCTATATAACATATATAACCACATATGACAATGACATATCTAATTGATTATCTAATTAAAACAAAAAACCCTCGTTATAAAGAGCCAGAGTGAAACCGAATTCTGTTCCGCTGGTAAAAGAAACTCATTTTAAAATCACGACATTTGTAACTGCGCTAAGAGATGATAACAGCCTTGGAACAGAGCCTCTCTCAACAGAAACTCACTTCTAAATAGTCCAAATAAGGACATTAGTGTTTTTGAAAAATCATCCAATATCGTTGTTCATTGAATACTAGAGCAGTGCAGGTTCAAAATGTGTCTGCCAGTCGGGGCTGACTGCCGGGCCTGCGTTAATCCAGCTTTCAGCTTTCTTGAGAGCATCAACCGAACAACTTCACACTCGACGCTGCGTTTCCTCTGATCCTGAGCAATACACCTGCGGGGACATAGCTGTGTCTCCTAGCAACGCTGGAGTAAACGCGTCATTTCTGGAGTCGGCCGCTCCGCTCCAGTTTGACGGTGTCTGGGTGACGGCGTAGAAGGGGCTGTTGCAGTTGGGTTCCACCTTTCTTAAACCCCCCCCCCGGTACGTGCGCCCTGTAAACTGGCTGGGTGCTGCACTGCCCTCGTAGTGTAGTCTTCCACCTTTTTCTACACGTCAAGTAACATGTAGAAAAGCAATGTCTGAAGCTTTCTTGAGAAACGCTCAACTAAAACAATTCACAGTCGACACTGCACTTCCTTGGGTCCTCAGCAACACACCCACGTAGTGTGAAGTAGATCGGATTAGCGGTTCTCGAGAAAAATCAAAATACAGACAGGCAGAGATTTATTTTCTTTATAGTTTGATTTATGGGCTAAGACATATAAACGGACAATAACACTCACATTCAGACTTTGGCTCAACTGCATCTCTGTCACAAATCACAGAGAAAGTTGAAGTCAAGACAAGTTTAGCACCTTAATGTTAGAGCTACACCTTCATGTCTTTAAAGTTAGACAGCCATCAATCTTTTCTATTTTCCTCAGCCACTAACAAAAGAACAATATTGTCAGTCTTCTGATAGCCTCAGTTTTCCCCAATGGAAAACAGTGGCTTAGTGTGAATGAAAGAACAGAAAGAAGTGAAAAATATGTGGTTTTAAAAGGTATGTACCATAGTGTGGACAGGGACCGATTGTGTGTATGTTTGGTGTATGGGCAGACTCAGGGTCATGAGGCCTGGACGTGGGGAGGAGTGGATGTGAAAAACCGCCTCTATAAAAAGGTCACTGGAGTAATCAGTCACTTTAACAGGCAATGTGGAGACATGTCTTTCTCTAAAACACACACACACACACACACACACACACACACACACACACACACACACACACACACACACACACACACACACACACACACACACACACACCTGATACTAAACGCAATCCCGCTTCTCATCCACGCACCTAAATCTCCTTCTCTCTCATGTACACAACCACATAAACCATCACAAATTTACAACCCCACAGCAGTCCCCTCTCACACTCACGTGTTGCTCATGTTAATCAATCTCTCAGCATACACACACACACACACACACACACACACACACACACACACACACACACGTACACTATCTTTCCCATACACAGTCCAGGATGCCCTCTTACAGATATGGACACATATCTGGCTGGATACACAGGGATTCTCTCTCTCTTTCCTCCTTGCGCACGCACACACAATTTCCAGATTGATGCTTCTGTCGCAGAATGCTGTCACATCGATCAGTCAACTCTTCAGAAAAACACACACACACACACACACACACACACACACACACACACACACACACACAGTCTGTAGCTTTTAATTAGGGAAATTAACACACTCTCTCTCACATACACACACACACACACACACATACAGTCACTCACTCACTCACTCACTCACTCACTCACTCACTCACTCACAGTTTGAAGTGTGATCTCAGATCATTTAAACCCAGGCCAGCGAGCTGAGGCCCATGTCACAGCCAGTCTAATTCCCATGTGTGGCCCTTTAAATTTAGGAGTCTAACATTTCTGTGGGGACAAGGAGCACTTGGTGATGTGGCACTAATGAGGTCCTAAAATAAGCTGACTGATGCTTTACTTGAACACTTCTGTCAACATATTTCGTATTTTATTTTATTTGTCAATAAACTGCGCCTCTTCAAACATTCAGGAGTTACGGTAGAATAAAAGTATTCTGTTTCTACCACATTAATATGCAAATTTATGCACCGAGGTGCTCAGACATCTAATGAGATCATCTGTGATGAAGAAGGAACCTGTGTAGTTAGTGTGAAGTTTCCATCAGGCATAGTGAGTCAATCAGTCATTCAGTTGATCACCTGGAAGCAAGGCTGGCTCCTGACTGTCACTGGCCGGCTCTCTGGGCTGTAGGAGTGTCTTCTGATTCCCGTCACGCCTTCTGGCAGGGTCGGGTGTGGCGAAGGGGGCGGGTACTCTGTTGGCTGATGATAGCGAATCAGCTTCGAGGAAGGAGCGTAGCCTCTTCTGCCTGCGTGCAGCGTACACAGAGGACGACACGTGGTGTATGTAAAAAGTATTTATTCTAACTTAAATGTAACCTTCAGTCCAATATTTTAAAGATCAAGAACTAACTTTTGATGTCTACTGACTCTAGCGGTTATTTTCAAAAATCATAGTTCTACTGTTTTTCAAGCCGATTTCATTTTCAGAATATACACTACACCCAAAACATTGCAATCTATCAGCCAGTGGCTAGTATTGTAACCTATATCAAATACTAGCTGTAACTGTTTTACTGTTGGTTCATAACCATACATGTCATCAACCACTAGATGGCACTCATGAGCTGCATTTAAGAAAAGCTTTTTTTAATACAGGAATCAACACCATCCTTTGTTTTTCTCTTAACTTCTGGATACCTGGCACCTCTTTGTTCCCCATATAAACTGTATGCACAGTAGGAAACCACTTAGTCATAGTTCTTCCTCCCCATATGTAAATGTAAAGAATTATTTAGGCTTGAGTCATTTCCACCAGATACACTGCTGTTTTCCCTCCACTCAATGGTCGTGATAACACCGTAAATGCTCCTCCACATTTCACCCAGCCATTTTCATTAGTTTGAGCACAACAGCAACGCTGCTCCCACACCGGAATCGCAGCTTGCGTTCGAAGCGCAGCACACAGCAGAAAACAGACCTCGACATAATCTCAGCATCCGCACAGAGTGAACCTATGTGCACAACTTGGTTGCATTTGTGGTAAAGATTTTGGTAAGAATGCTTCTTTTCGATACACATTTTAACCGTTTTCACAGTAAGACACTGGTTTGTACCTCCTGCATCAACCAGCCACCTCCGTTTGTCTCCACGGGTGTCGGTCTCACTGATAAGGGCCACCAGCTCCCCTTTGGCCAGGTTCAGGTCCAGGTCCCGGCTGCCCACGACCGTCCCTATCACCTGGTAGATCTTTCCAGAACCGTGCTTATCTGTTAGCTGCTTCAGACGGTGCTGAGAGGATGGGCTCAGAGGCTGACAAGGCGGAAGACAATGTAGAGTGAAATGTAATGAAACTGATTATTAATCAGACCTGACAAAGACAAAAAGGACGAGACAGGCCTGAGCAGAATAGGAAATGGTCAGTTCAGTGCCAAAGAAGTGATAAATGCATCATTTCCAACCTCTGTGAATTCAAGCGTGTCTGGATGCTTACCAGCACAACAGACTTGTACAGGTTAAACCAACTTACTCTACTTTATCAGGTATGTTTTTATCTATAAATCAAACTTCAATGTGTTTGTGAAGGCATGCAAGCTTTTAAGGGTTATATATATTTCTTACTGAAGCTAATACAGACCTAATTTCTTCTTGTTGAAATTAGGACTAAAATGTTTGTTGTCCTGAGTCATCGAACACGTTCGAAAACAAAAATGACTCATTCTCACTCAGAATGACAGGTTGGGAAAAAAACTAAACTTTTCCCGTCACTGAATGTGTGATCATTGCTGCCAAGGGATTAAGAAAACTGCAGAGGAAGAACAACAACATTCAGGATCCTGTTGTCCGCGACTGATTCACGATTACACGAGTGACGCAGAGCTGATATATGCATCACCATGATGACTTGGCAAATTATCAACTGTTCAAAGTTGATCATATCTAATCTCAGTTTATTATTACAAACTCAAACATAAGATGACGTGACTGTGCAACCTGCTCTTTCAGTGGGTTATTTATGCAAGTTGCTCGGCAGGTTTAAGGAACCTAACCCTGTTCCAAGACATCTGACAGACAGCTGAGCAGGAAATATAGTCAGCAGTAAAGAGATGTTGTTTGTTTATCCAATTGAATTCAAGAAAAATCACTCCGATTGACAGGCCAGGGGGCGCTTTGGAGATTAGTCTTTGAAGTGTCTTTTCATGAGCTGTTGCTTGGTAGCCCGGCTAAATAGAGATCTAGGAGGGTTCTGGGGGACACAAAGTTCACACACAGATATGGGCTGGGAGGGAAACGCTAAGCGGAATGCGAAGAGAAAGGATGTTTAAAACTCCCTATGCTTTAGTAGTTCTGGCATCAGTTTATATACTGATGGTGAAAATATTCAATTATAAACAAAGTAATGTCAGCTGGATTTAACATCCCTCACTTCTGTATTTTTAGTCTATTGTCATACTGTGTCTCCTGTTTTTATTATTATGGAGCCTGTAGTGTTGTGTAAATGTATTATCCTGTGTCGACGCCAATCAAACAGCTCAAATTTCTTGTGCACCTGTTGTGTTCTGTGAAAAAAAAGGCAACGTGACTGAGCTCAGGTCCCCAATAACAGCTTGTTTTGCTCGTTTTAGCGTTACTCTTAGTTTACAGTCTGTTGATCACCAAGTGTGTCTCTTATCTCTTTTAACCATCTTGGAGTTTTGGATCTAGATGAAGTAAATTATGCGTAGAAGCGGGAGTTGATCCCCAGGCCTCTTGGTCAACAACCAAGCAGAGCACAGTGTAAGGCAACAGCACTATTTCAGCTCCAACCTGGACGGCAGGCGCATAGAGCGTCTCTTCCACGCTGCGACACAAGGTCTCCAGCCTCCTCGCCCCTTCCAACACCGCAGAGTCTGCCCACTCCCAGAATGCACCAGGGCCGAGAGAGCTGTGAGGCAGCTGGGAAAAGAGAGAGATGAAACAGAGGGGAAACGGAGATAAAGAAACAAAATGAGCATGAAGATTCTATTTAAACTATTAGAGTCCTGAACTTTTATACCCTAAATGAGTAGTATACTGTAAGATAGCTCCCCTTGTGCTTTTTTAATTGACTGGCCATAAGGTGCAAGTAACTGGGTTCACCCAACTAACTTCTCAAGAAAGGTCAGCACTGTCTTGGACAGCACACTGACTACAACCTGGTGTGAAAAATATTCCTTTGCTTTACTTTATCTGCGCAGGGGCTCAGTGGATAACAATTTCACGCACATTGTATTTGATTACAGGATCGCCTACCTGTTGTGCAAAGCTCTGGAAAAGTTGCTCCATGTCTGAGGCGAGGTCTTTATGCAGACAGCTAAACGTCCCCAACATGCTCCAGATCATCTGCAGAGCTACACCGTTAAACTGGGGAAGCTCGTTGAGGAGCAAAGTATTGATTGTCCTGAGAGGAGAAGGGACGGAAAGAGAGGAGAGGTTTACACGCAAGTTGAAGTCAGTTGTCACCAGAATTTGGTTACAACTGGTTACAACAACTTTAACACCACTGCAAAAGACTGAATTGAATATTGGATTAAATAATGCTCAACCCTTTCATTAGATGTGCTTTGCAAGCTCAAATTAAATATGAAAATCACGTCCAAAAGGTGTAATTGTGTAGATTGTGCTGATTCATAGGAGGAGGCTCTAAAAATAGAGTGTGGTTTTACACTGACTATAAGAGGCTGGACTTTGAGGAAGACTGTTGGCTGGTTCATAATTTTGTAAATGTTGTACCGTGAGAAGGGAAGGTCTAGTGCGATCTGGCTTCAGCCAACAACTTTAGGTTTTTAAGTTGCTATTATAAATTTATAAATAACTGGTTTGACATTTACTCATTATTTTGTGTCTGGTTTCATTTATTTATAACTTAAAGAATAAAATAAAAAAAGTTATAAATTCATTTTTAATTGAATTCATTTGGTTAAAAATTCATTCAAGTTGAGTCAAAATGCTGAGAATATTCAACAACATTAAATGGTTCATTACAATTGAAGTGGATCTCACTCTGCTTAAAAAGGTTCATAAAATTGGTGACGAAGGCCAAACTAAAACAACTGTTGCTTACAAATCAGACAAATGAATAGAACCACAACCTCAAACCACAGTGGAAAAATTACTAAAAAGCTTAACAATGTGAAAAGTATGGTATTGTGACAACACCAGTGGCTATAAAGGGCACATGACTCATCAATACCAGAATTTCAGACAACAGTAAACTGGTTCTAGGGCAACTGCCACGGTTTTTTCAGATGTGCTCACAACCGCCTCAAATTTGTTAAGCTGGCATCCAGCAAAGAAGCCATTTGTCCTACTAGAAAATACTTTTCTGTCACTCATTGTCTCTTGCAACCCTATGCAACGTGAAAATAACCTTTTCTTTAGAGCACTCTGATGAGCGCTCAGGCTCAGGAGATCGCTAAGTAAAGTTCAGGTTCTTAGTCGAGACTCCAGTATGGACAGATGCACTCGGTGTCTCTGCAGATTGACCCTGTAACTCTCAGTTACACGACAGACCTTCCAACCACGAGTCCAGCATGTGAATTTAAAACGATCTCCGTCTCTCTCTCTCTCTCTCTCTACCTGTACGTGTTGGCCACAGCCTGTTCCTCGTAGCTCAGATTAGATTTGGCTTCTATCACTTCATAGTCGAGCAGCTTATCCAGCCGCTTCCTGATCAGGTTCCTCGGGCCCACCAGGAGGTCACGGAGTGCACATAGCGGCTTGTGGATCAGTGTCCTCATCCTCTTTTCCTGGAAGCAAGGTCATTAGAACAACATTAGAAGAATGCTGTGTTGCTATCTTTGTAGCCAGTATTGACACGATTTTAAACATTGAAATCAGGATGGATAAATATATATTCTCTATCATCGGCTTGATTCTGTGGACCAAAAACTTTGTACTGATGTCCAACACTTAGTTGCCCTGAATCAGCTTCTCAGCAAAATCTTGGATATTTGCGCAGGAAAGCAGGACAGTCATAACAACACTGGAGGAAAGCAATATGAAAATAAACAACAGCAAAATTAAACATCCCAAAACACTGCCTGTGGTGGCTTTACGGATCCTGGTTACCTCAGACTCATGCTAGATGCTGTTTAAGTGATAAGTGTGATGACATGTCCAACACCTGCACATGAAGGGCAAATCTAAAAGTACAGTTCTTGCTTCATAATGTAGGTTTAGCGATTAAAGGTCCTATTAAATGCATGAATTTTATTTTAATTGAGTTTTGTTTCACTATGGTTTTGCTGCTTTTACTTAAAGAATTTGACCACCACTGCCACCACGGGTATCTGGGTAAGAGTGTCGGGTAGGCTCACAAACGTAGGAAGAATCCACTGTCTAAGTGCCGTAGTGATTTCCTTGTAGCAAATAGGTGCCTTCTCTCCGTCCATATCAAAGTCGAACTCCTCTGTTTTGCAGGCCAGGAACCCCTGCAGACCAACAAAGGAGAAGGGGCCGTCATACCCTGCTCAGATGCCCTACTTCGGTGAGGCTGGTTTTGATTAACGAAAAGATTGTGGGGTTACTGAATTCACAAATGTGTTTCCTTTTTTAGTTTTCAAGGTACAAAGTAGTTGCCACGTCCAAATTAGAGGTTGTTCAGAGATGCTGCTTGGTGATTACGATACAAGAAAACCAATTGTCATGACTCCCAGGAGGAGGACAACTGGCTGGGCCTGGCAAAAATAACTGGCCTTTGATTATTAAGAAAATGTGAAAAAGAGGGGGGTGGGGGGCACAATGCTGATTCCTGTTGGTTAGAAGGAAACAGGAAAAAACAGTTGCCACAGAGGATAATTTCAGAGTGGAAAGGTACACAGAAACTCACACGTTGGACCTCAGGAACTTAACGAGGGTTTGAGTTTACACAGTGTGACTCATGAACACACTGTATGGCAATATGTTCCAGAATAGATATTCAGCCCTGTTCCAGTTCTCCATTACCATGACCAGAAAGTCGCAACTTCAAGTCCCTGAAATGGCTGCTAAAATTTGAAGGGGACGACACTTAACCTCAAAACATGTTGTTTATTGTAATCACAGTGAATATGAGCAATTGAATTAGTATGAAGTGGAACCATGCTGGAAAAAAAAGTACGTACGTGTAAAATTAATACTTGTGGAGCCCAAGCATCCAGGGTATGATGTTCCCCTCATATGTGATTCTGATTTTCTCATTAATGTATATAGCACAAAGTTACAAAAAAAAATTCCAATCCTAACAATGCTGACAATTAAAACTGAAGAAATGTGATGCTCATGTCAGTTTTTTGCAATTTGTTTTTCCACCTGAGACAGGTCTCAAAGTTACAGCAGCAAAAGGAGTTTGCCTGAATGGTGTCAGCATGGAAAACAAGACAAAACAAATAGAAAAAAAAAAACACAAGTAGGTGGCGTGTTCGGTATCTGATGAGATGCCTCAGTTAACCAAAATTCATATTTTTACAAACTGTAACCAAAACATGTTTGAAACAAAACAGGAGAAGCACCAGCACAGAGACATGATGGCGTCTTCAGTTGTTTTCTTTGTGTTTTATCAAAACATCTCTGTGAGATCCTACCGCTGACACATGTGGGTCACTTCCAAGAATAGATGCGAACACTCAAGCGAGATATAAGCAAGAGCAACACTTTACAGACAGTGTGATAGTCTGCAGTGCGGATGTAAGCAAAGAAAGACATGTTTACTTTCACAGTTTCCCTTCCGGCAATCTGGGGTTTAGTGCCTTGCTAAAGGGCAAATAACAGTTCCTGACAGATAAGAGGATTCTTCCCATAGCAATCCTGGATTCAAACCAGCAACTGTACACAAGCTTAGTATTCTAACCATCGGGCAACATTATAATACACACTTGTTCTTATCAACAACCCAAAGTCATAACTACAAATGAGTTTAAACAGTTTAATTATATGATTCATTAAAAACTTGAAACATCTTTTAACCAGGTTACCACCCACGCTTGTCAAATCTTCTCTTTCTTTAAAGGGCCATTGTAATATTTTAATTAAATTTAAACCATAAAAATATTAGGTTTTTAACATACCAACAGCAAAATGTTAAAGTAAATCCATTAACCATGAGTTACCATAACCTAGGACATTTGCAGCTTACCTGTAGGTGGTGCAGGTATGTCTCCACATTCTCGAGGAGCTCCAGGATCCCATGCTCCAGAACGTAAAAGAAGCCTTCCAGGGCGTCGAACTCCTCGTCAACCAGCTACAACAGAACGCACAGGGAGACATATGCTGCATGTTTGTAATATCAAGATAAAAGATAAAAAGGTAGCGGGTGAAGCTGCATGTCAGGACTTAAGAAAAGTCACAGGACTGTGATAGGTGGACTCCCAACACAAAATCATAATCTAACGACTGTAACCAGTCCGATTTCTCTAACTGTAAGGACCATGACAGCCAGAGTAATAAATTCAGAGCGCTATTGTCCAATTAGCGAAATGCTTAAAATATACCGTAATACAAACAGAAAAACTGGTTTCACATGCTGGAGCTGCATGATAACAGCTTTCTTTATGAACAACAGTTGTCAGGTCAGTCAGATCAGCACCCGTGGGATTCTGTCATAGGTTGTTTAGGAACCTATGATTTGAAATAGTCATCACGACTACTTGTACCAGACCTCAGATTCCCCCTAAACACTAGGTTCCACATGCAGTTACGTACACTGGTACATCGGTGCATTTTGGTGCATCAGCTCTTTCCAAACTGTCCTTCCAAGCTTTACCGCTTTTCAACACAACAATCATCATTTAATCATCTAATACATGCACTGTGAAGGTGCCTCTTGCCCATTCTATCCTCTCAAGCTGCGGTCGGGACTGGTGCAATGCAACTTGAACACCCAGGGATAACCAAAGCCTCCCAAAACTCAAAAGTCAGATCCCTTTATATCCTGCATAGTGTATATGTAATCAGGCTGCAACTGAAATTTGAGAAATGTAAAAAGATCAAAAGGCAAAACGGGAAAAGGATCAATCAAAATGAAGCCGCAGGAGACGTGTGAGGATGCGCATAGATGTGAACTCTTTGATCAGACCTTAAAAACCTTATTGGATTGACAAGTGTAACCATATTGTAGCGCCGTGTAGCAGACCAGAGTATCCAGCAGGTTTAATAACAGGTCATGCTGTATGTTCCCAGGTTAATCGCGAACTACTGCATCGCAGCTGCAAGGGAGGGTGCGAACTGGAAGGTTATTTACGGCTCAGAGGACTAGAAGAGTTCAGGGTCTACTGTACCCATCCTGAATTATTACTGTAATGTGCCGTTCCATTTGTTCATTTGGGTCATGTTTCCTTCTCTGATGCGTAACTTCAAACATGGGATGATGAATGTTCAGGGTCAGTTACGGAACAGCATCCTGGAGTTGGCAGGGATCCTGTGTTGTTCAAGGACACTTCAACGGAGAGCGTGTTATTAAAACTAGGGTTACCAAACTTCTGTCCTACCTTGGGTGCTATTCCAGTCTCGTGTTTGATTTGCTGGCTGAGCCTCGCGGTCTTCTTGGCAATGCTGTGGGAGTTGAAGCGGTTGATCTTGTCCTTGATGGTTAGGGTTTCTGTCTTCTTGTATTTGTCAGCTACAAAACACAAGGAGCAGTTAATCTAGTGACAAGTTACAAACACAGATGGCAACTTTGTTAGGCCTGGCTGATTTTCTCACAGCAAACGTAACAAAAGAATACAACAGAGGCATTTTATCTGTTTATGAGTTAGTAGTGGACGGTCTGGGAAGGGCCCCGTCTTACCAACTTCTCTGAAGCGTTTGTACTCGTTGATCCGACAGTTCAAGGCAACAGAGGTGTGAGCAGTCTGCTCCAGGAGTGCATAAGCTGGGTGAGCTCGGTCGGTGTGTTTCTGAATGGTCTGCAGGAGGAGGGGGTAGCGGGCGATCCGCTGCACCGGCATCACCAGGAAGAAACTCAGAGAAGTGGCGTTCACTTCAGGCCTGGAGGGATGAACGGCAATAGTCAGCACTCAGATAACTTCAGGACCGAAAGCAACAACTGTTACGTGTTACTTCTGTTGCTTATCCAGTTGACATTTTTTCATCTTCAGTTTTCGGCAACAGTTTTTAGCAAGTTTGGTCCCAGTGTGAAAGAGCAGGTAGATGATATAGACCTACGCTGAGGCCTTGATGACCCTGACAACCTCGTTCCAGAGCCCCTCCTTCTGTTTGTAGCTGTTCTCCACCACTGTAATGTGGTTGTAGTTGGCCAAGTATTCCTTATAGGCTGCCTCAATGTCTGAAGACAGGCTGAGGAAGGAATCGCCTGTCAGGAGGGAAAAACATATATTTACTCATTTACATAGAGAAATCATGCTCGGAGCACAACTTTCCTGTTTGTAAGGAGGCCAAAGAAGGTAAAAAGCAACTACTTTAAAAATATGACAAATAAATAAAAATAGTAGCTTTTCATATCAAATTAACTGTATCCTGCATATATTTGTATAATCTATCCAAATAAGAAAGATTGCTCATTTTGGTATCATGTGAAACACAATCCATGCCTTTACTGAAGTTATTGCCATTCTGATTGGAAGAACCATAGACCATGTGTAAAAAAAACAACACTCTCTTGTTGTCCCGTTAAGTGCTGTCATGGAGACAGGCAAATTTAATTAACAGCCTTCACGCTGAGAAACTATAAAATGTTGTCATGGGAAGAGACACGTCTGGACATGTTAATTTGTTTTTTTTTGTCCACGTTACCTGTTACATAATGTGAACATCAAACTTTGTGTGTTTCAGTGTTTTTTTTTTTTAGTAGCGGTGATTTTCCTCTTAACCCTTCAACTCTCAGTTTGACCAAAAAGATGAGAGAGTAATCTGTTCATAGTTATTACATGTTCATATCCAGGTATCATTTCATGGTACGAGCAGTCTACGTAAGGTCTACAAAGTGCTTGCATCCTGCAGACAGAACAGTGGGTGCATTTAAATCTCGTTAATTTAAAAAGGACATAAGGAATGTCTGGGAGTCGGATTTGTTTCATGTTCTTGGAAAGAACACAGTCACGCCTATAGTGTTTATTTCAAGAGGCTGCATGTGAGGTGTATGAGATAAGGAACACACTTTTCACCCCTTTATTATGTTGCGACACACACACAGTAAAACAGACTTACGCACATCTAAAACCGACCAAGAAAATGCAAAAAGAAACACTGAGGTTCAGAGAGCTTCTCAAGAACTGTCACCTTTCACACTAGGCTTTCAGCACATGCAAATACAAGTCAAATGTAGAGCAGACATTTCTAGGTATACAGCCTCACAAATTAGCTATACTAGCACCTCCAGACCCCTTGCTGAGACTGTGAAATACCCCATTTAGATTCTCAAGTGAATGTGAAAACCACATTAGACAATAAGATGTGTGAAGATTTTATTTACTTCCTGTCAACAAGTGTGATGAGAGGAATTGATCTAGAAAGAGAATATCTCTCTGAGACCTGCAACATTCTCACCACTTCCTGTTGGAAGTCTGAACTGGCTCATGTTGTCAAATAACAAAGAACAAACCCCGTCAATGAGATTAAGAGTTCAGGGGATGACGCCGCTTAATGGAGAAATTTAAGTGACTTTGAGTGTAAAGTTATATCCCTTACAGAGCGTCTCCAGGAAGAGAGGATCTCCAGGCCGAACATGCTTCTGGTCCAACAAGCTGAGGAGTCGACTCGACACATTAATCACCTCCTCAATGTAGAGAAACATGCTGTCCAGGTTGGCTAGAGGAGGCTAAGGTGGGCAGGCAGACGGAGAGACACGCGTGCAAATGAATTTAATGTCCAAACACTCATCACTGACAAAAATGATTTCAGAAATAACACAGAAAACATAAAAAAGGCACTAAGAAGGCTGCGTAGCGTGGCATAATTTCCATAGTTACCATTACTTGACATGTTCATTTATTGCATTTTATTATATGTAGCATATATACACACATCTGTTTGTGTGTGTGTTTGTTCTCCCTTTTTGTACAAGAAAAATGCTAATGCACAGCTGATAAAGATCCATTTTGTTTTGCTACATTCTATTCTAATGAGGGAACAGTGGGAACACTAACTGGTGAAAGACTCAACAATCTGCACATTGCCACAGCAGCGTTTCTGTCTCACAATGGCTTCATTTATCTCAATGTATTCTACTTTTCCATCCAGCCCTCCTCCACTCTGCTGCTTCTGTGTGTCCTTCTCCATCTCCCCCATCCATCATATTCCTTTACCCACATTTTCACCTCCCTCTTTCATTTTATTTCCCCACATCTGCATTTTATCTCTCAATTTTTTAAATCAGAAAACTGCCACATAACACGGACAAATCTCTTTCCTAATATCGATTTCATCAACCGCTCTCCTATTCACCAGTTTCTCTCCTTCCCTTAACAGATCATCAACCCGTAATTTAGCCCGTCCATTCCCTCTTTCTATTTTCATTTCATTCTCTTTTCCCTCATCTACCATTTCCTCTGTGTGTTATAACTTTCATTCTCATCGACAGCTCAGTCCTTGCAGCCCATAAAGCCTGATTCCCTTATGTTTTACGAGGCCTCATTTCATTACTGAAGTGATAATAAATGATAATTTAACAGTAATAAGCAATACCTCAGATGTAATGAAAAGCTAACGATAATAAACCATCAAGCGGCCTCTGCGTGACAGTACCTCTGGATGCTGGAGTGGCAATTCTACATGTAGTGAATACTTTTTGTTTAAAAAGGCACAATCAAAAGGGTTGTCCCATCATAAACAATCAAAACAAAGAAATAAACACGATACAGGGTCTAACACTAAACGACAAGAAAACCTAAGTTAATTAATGCTACTTGAGGGTTTGAAACTTTTGGGTACATGAGAGTGAGCTTGTTTTTGCATCAATTAATCTTGACCTGCAGCCTCTTTCTTAGCAAAACTGTACTGTAGACATGTGGGTAACACGCCTTGCTCAAGGGCAATGGGATGGTGGCGAGCACGGGCAGGGCTGCAACTAACGATTATTTTCAGAACCGATTCGTCTGCCAATTATTTTCTCGTCTTCTAATTGATTATTGTTTTGCCCATAAAATATAAATAGTGAGTGAAAATAGTGAAAAATGCCGTTTTAATTCCCAGTAACCCAAGATGACATGTTTGTTTTATCCGACAAACAGCTTTAAACCCCAAAATCTTCAGTTTACTATCATGTACAAGAAAGAAAAGCGTCAAATCATCAAATCTAAGAAGCTGGAGCCAGGAAATATTTGGCATTCTCCTCTTAAAAAAATGACTAAAAACACTAATTGGTTATCAAAACAGTTAGTGATTAATTTTCCTGTCAGTGAACTAAGGGATTAATTGATTAATTGTTACAGGTGTAAGCATGGGTCAGTCTCCTCCTTCATTGTTCGCATCTTAAGATTTGATACTGTGATCCTACAGCAACATATTTAGGTTAGGATCCTAAAAATAGCGGGAAAGATACTATATGAAAAATAATGGCACTTTTTTAGCTTTGCTCCAATCTTTTACATGCAAATAACTGATGATCTTGATAATGCAAATATGCACAGTAACAGTTAGACATTCATTAGGTAAAAACTTTCAAGCAGCTGCCACTTTAAGAAATATTGAAATGAAAAAGTAAAAAAGTCAAGACTTAAAAAAAAATGCAATAAAATAATTTTGTTTCCCCAAAGACTCAAAGAACTGATGAATAGTTACGATTTTGCAGCATTTTGCAAAAATAATCAAGACCAGTTTAAAATGTTTTGTTGATTAATTAATAGGAAATTAATTACTAATTTCCATATAAAGCAAAAATACCAACCATTCAGCAGACAGCAAGTCATCAAAATGTGAACTGTGGTGCTTTTCTTTGTTTTATATCATTGGCAATTGAATATATCTACATTTTGGACTGTCAATGGGACAAAGCAAGCAATCAACTGTCAATACGTAACTTTGGGCTCACAAGATTTGAGATGAATATTTTTCACTAATTTTCTGATACTATGTGGATGAATAGGAAAAATAATCAACAATGAAAGTAACCGTTGCCACCCTAACGAGGACTACTATTAATTTTGCCTAAGAATGGTACTACCACCGCATTCATACCTGTAATTTCTGCAGGTTGCTCCTGATGGTCACAGTGCTAACTTGCAGCAGTCGAAGATAATTCCTCTCAGACTGGACCAGCTCCTCTATGGCCAGCAGCTGTCTCTGGGCTGCTCTCTCTTTAGCTGCCGCTTCCTCCTCTTCAGATTTCTTTTTGGCCTCTTCGGCCTCCTGTGCCAACCTCTCCTCTGATATTGAGCTCTCCTCTGAGAAACTATCCTGTGAGGAGAGCTTTGAGTCCACAGCGCTAGCATTTGAATCTACAGGTTCCGAGGTCTCGGCTGGTGCTTCAACAAACACGGACACGTCTGACTCCTCCGCTGTGCTGAATGTCTCTTCTTCACATTGATTTTCCTCTGTGGATCCATCCTTCTCCTGGAGCTTTTCTGTCATTGGCTTTTTCATGGCGACCTTCTGTAAAGCTCCGAGGGGAGACAGCGCGGATGAGGCCGGTTTAGGGAGAGCTAGTGTGAAGGTGGAGGGCTGAGGCCTCCGGGGCACCTCCATGATGGAGCTCACTGTCAAAGAGAAACATTATTTAGACACTGTGCTGACGGAGTATGTTTACATTTTACATTAATACTTAAAAACAATGTCTCATCATAAGAAACATGTATTTTCTTTATACTAATCGTTAAAGCAACCCTAGTAGATCCACCGATGCAAGATCATTTTGTACTAACCCTTAAAAGCTGAAATTCCTCCATTGCTGATCGACTTTCTTATCAGTGTGAAGGGCAACAGATGCACTGAGCCACATTTTCTTCTCTCAATCTGAACCAGATGGACCACAGTGAATGTACGAGATAATTCGATCAGAAGGATGAAATATATGAGTTCATAATCAAACCCACATTTGACCTCAAGTCAAACCTACAAGTCAGTAAAGTTCAATGCAGAGACAGTGGAAAACAACTAGAGAGGACAACCTGCAGCAGTTGGCAGAGCTGAACTGCTGCAGAGATTTACTTTTTATAGGCCCTCCCCCTTGTATGTATCCTGTATTAGCACAGCTGTGTTGTCCAAGCAGCGCCAGACATGTCAAACGTAGCACATCTAACTTGACTATGCTACATCTGTATGTGCGCTCTCTATGGCACTGAAGCAAACGTACACACAGTAGGACCATGATACATGTTAAATGAGTCTATGACAACTTCCATGCTGTCGAAGTCATCCAGTATTAAAGAAACAACCTTTTCTAAACCTGGCTGTATTCTTAACCCTCAGTTTAACGGACCATTAACAACATCTATGTAGTATGAAGAGTTACTGTCACTCAAATTCAATTTCCACTGTCTACCATTTAACAACGCTGAGAAAACAGTTCGAGACAAGTTTTTCTAAACATCTGGTGCTGGGCAAGTCCTCCACAGGAAAATTCCTAGAATTTCAAAGCAGATTTTGTCCGACTCCTGTATTTGATTTAAGGTTTATCCCTTTAAAGTGAAGGTGAGAAACTGCAGAGCAATGAGTACTTGTTCCAAAGGGTAAGAAGATGTTAAAATTAAAAAAAAGAAAAAAAAAGAAAACAAACAAACGTGTTGAGAACATGTTTAAAAGTTGTATTAATTTAGCCTTTATAACTGCATCAACCAGCACACAGCAGCAGAGCTGCAGATGCATTGGCTTATACACAAACATGCGCCGGAGGGGGGTGCATTGTCATGGATCCTCTGAGCTGGAACACCACGTTTCACCCGCCAGGAGGCCGGCAAGCTGCTTACAGAGCGACTAATGCTGCCACTGGTGTGAAAATGAGCCATTACATGGTTCAGCTGAACAACCCTCTGTGGCTTTAAAGGACAGACTCTAATGACAGTTTATTTTTGATTCTGTGATTAAATTATAAACTGTGTGACAGGTTACTCATGACAACACTTTTAAACATCAGCAACAAGGCTCAGAGCTTCTTCCATGGATCAGAGTCCAGCCCTAATGGTCTGATTCTGTATCAACCTCAGAACATGTTGCACCACTACATAGAACTTCTTTCCTTTGTGTGAATGTAGAGTGGGTAAGTTTCGTTTCAGATGTGTTGTATGCCATTCACTTTCTTTTTGAACTGAATGTAAGGTCTTGCTGCTCCTAAACTATGAGTCACTGAGAATTTATGTCACTACATGTGATATGTTCCTGCAACAGTGTCACGCAAACAAATTCCTTTACAACTGTTGCCAATAGTGCGCAAAGAGAGTCAATTTGAATCTACTCTAAAGATCTTCAAAATATGCTCCTGAAAATTGATTCACTCATTTCTCATTCAGACAGGAAAAAAATTAAGATTTAAATCGAAAGCCCTCTGGCCAAAGAGGAAGCAAGCTGGATTTCAAACACGACCAAATTTCATGGCAATTTTTCGGTAATTGACAGTTTTCGATACCAGATGCCATGGACACATTTTGGTTTGTACCAAAAAGTCTGAGAGGTATGAGGATGTTGTTTGGCATTCTGTCTGTATTCCCATTGCCTTCTTATAATCTTGTTACATTTGATTTTGTTTTATTCCATTTCAGTGAGTACACACTGCCAGTTTATTAGGTAGAGCTAGCTAAAACTAGAGCTGCCTAATACAACAGCCCCACATAAATTCCTACCATCATGAAGGTTAAAATGCTCATTTTCCATTTTGTAGATTCAACTTTATCGAAGGCTATAGTTTGCAGTGCTGTTAAATTGTATTGGTTTATACTGTGAGGAGTTTCTAATATTTTTCATCTGATTTATATCGGTGAGGGCACACACGGGCAGAGGGCAGACTACTAGACTGCATTATTTTAGCTAGGTGCACCTAATAAACTGGCAACTGGGAGCATATGAAATTGTGTTTATACGTCTGAAACCTTTTAACCTTTTAAAATGTTTTGAATTTCTTCTGCATTATTTTTGTTATCATTATCGGCATGGCTACACTGGATTGCACTGTATTTTTCAGGTGTACAACAACTGTACATACATTACTATCAAAATAGGTGACTGTGACTGTGTGTCACTCATTTTGATCTAATCCCGCCTCACAGATTTATCTTCTCCCTCCAACAAAAGGCGGTTTACAGCAAATGGTGGTCAGACTTTGGGATAACTGAGATTTAACAATCAAGAAAGGTGTCAAAAGCTGGCGTCGAATACCTGTCCGATCAGACAGTTCCTTATTCAAATCAAAATTTTGCCTGTTTCAAACTACTTTGTTCAATCAACGTTCTCGACAAGCTGCTTGTGTTTAGACAGAATTTAACTTTAATTAATTTATTTTTATTTTTTTTTTTTTTTAATGAAAATCTAGCTTGCAGAAAAACTAGTATATAACTCTAAATATAAAAAGGTATTCATAACAGGGGTTTTTTTTGGTATAGTTACCAAAACTCAGGCATCAAATCGGCACTACCTATAAGCTCTTTCTTATCCACTACATTACAACAGTTATGGCACAAAAAAAAAACTCAGCAAGACAAATTAACCTGACATCAAAAATTTCTTTACATCCCAAAACAAGTTTGTCACCACTCCAGATTATGACATCTGCTTCTCACAGGCCAAACCATAACCACAGCAAACTGTTCACCATCCTTAAAAATAACAATGTGTGTGAGAGAGACATTAAAGAGTAACATTCAAAACCATTTACATGAGATCAGGCTATTATTACCTTGTGCAGGATCCCTGATTCAGCTGCAGTGCAGCTCGGTCTCCCCTCTCTCGCTGTCCTGTGCTCTGTCCCAACTGAGGCAGGAAAACTGCTGCAGAGGAGACACCGCTGCATGGAAAACACAAACACACACGCCTGTGTAACTTTCTCCAGTGACACACACAGCGCAGGCTGCTGCTGGGCCTCATGTGGCAGGAGTGTTTCAAAGTGTGTGTGTGTGTGTATGTGTGTGCGAGAGAGAGACACACAGTGCATGAGTGTGTGAGGGAAGGGGGGATGGGAGTGGAAAGGAGGGCGGGCTGGTTGTTTTGTACAGGAAAAAGAGGGGAGGGGTGGAAAGGGTGGCCACACACACACACACACACACACACACACACACACAAAAGCACACTCACGCTGCTGAATAAGCTGATTGACTGCAGCAGCCGGTGGTAAAACGAAGCGGCACTCACCCGGGCAGAGGCTGATTGGCTGACAAATCTTCCAAGTGGAATGAAGGACCAATGAGTCGGCACCTTGAAAGGCCTTGTGAAACCCTAAAGGGACCAATGAAACCAGAGCTTTGAAGTGATTGAAGTTTTCCTCTCACAGGAAACAAAAGCCCTGCGGGACGTACCATCCTCTTCCAATTAAAGGGATTGTCTGGATTCTCTGGTAGAAGGTAACAAAAAGAGATATATACCTCACTCCTTTGGATATATTTCAGCCGGAAATAAAAGATTTATGGCGGTTGTGTCCAAAGTCTATTTTAAACAATTAAAACAAACAACTAAAGAAACTGTAGGCCCACTAAGCAGCAACTGGTTACTAAAAATGTATTTAAATGAAAGTTAAGAGGACTGTGTTATTTGAGAGTCTGCAGCATAACCATTCACTTTCATTTAATAATAAAGAGAGTGACTTCACCCACTTTTTCCTCTAAAGGTATCCAGCCAGGTTCACACAGATTTTTTTTTATTCAGAGTTGATTAGAAACAACTGTCACCGTACAATAAAAGAGAATGGGAATTGCAGTGCTTGCAGTGCTACTGCTAAAAATTAGTTTAAAAAAAACAAACAAACAAAAAAAAAAAAAAAACATCTGAATAAGACTAAGGGCCGACATCAACATTAGCATTGTGTGATGCCGTACTAGGGAGGAGCAATGTTATGCACTAAAGGCTACTGACGGAATGCTAATGTGCATATTTTTACCACATTAAATATCTTAGTTTAACATGTTAACATGCTAACATTTGCTAATTACCACTAAAAACAGTGTTCAGATATTTCACTAAAAGACAAAAATGTCAACCTCATAGTGGTGCTATAGTGTGCAAACTTTTGTGCCAACATGTTAATTAGATATTGAGATATTTCACTGGATAAGTTTAAACCTGAATCATCGAAGTAAAGTTCATCCTCTGTGCACCATGAATATCTGTAACAAATGTCATGACAGTCCATCCAGTCACCAAAAGCCAAAAATGTCAAAGTGGTGGCGTTAGAGGAAAAGTCAGGGGCTCACTAAAGTCAGTAGACTTCAACCTCAGGGGACCGTGAATGTCTGTAGGAACTTTCATGGCGATCCATCCAAGAGTTGTTGAGAAACTTCCACCAAATGTACCAAAGTCACGGACCAACAGACTGACCTTGCCGTTTCTCAAGGCATGCCACTAGCACGGCTAACAACAGTCAAACTTTCAAGCTGTACTAACAGTGTGTCAGTAAAACTGGGACACTGTTTTTTTTTTTTTCTTCTTTAATCTTTTGGCTCCACACCACAAGATCAAGTTGTCATCTATCACAGTCGTTAAGAAAACCTCCCTTCAACACAGGAAATCTGCTTGATATAGTGCAGACAGGCGATGTTGCTGAAAATCCCAAAAAAATAACAGGGTGGAGATTTAACGCCGACAGAGCAGGCGTGATGGAATCATAAGTCCTTTCATTTGTATCACTTTCATCTTCCGTTACACTGTAAATGTTTTATCTGAAGAGGAAGACGTCAACACCAGACTTGTGTACTTTCCTGGGACGTATGAATATATTGTTGAGTTTTTCTGTTTTGTGCTGTTCTGTATGCATTTTATTGTTGAGTTTAATGCATATTAAAAAGACCCCTCTAGGGACGGGAAATGCAAATAAACTTTGCTTATAAATGCTGTGGTATGTGGCATTGGTTCATGTATGTTTTTGTCCCTTTACAATTAACATTTTATAACATTAAATACCTAATGAATGAATACTGTTTTACAGGCATAGCATTTATTAAAAGTTTGTTGTTTCTATCCACAAGTATTTTATCATTTTCCTATACAATTTTTTCTTAACCGTCAGATGACGACATGACATTTGTTCGCTATTTCTCCTCAGAAACAACAGTGAACCAAACATACAGACTCAAATGGCTCAAATTACTATGTGTCTATGAGAATAACCGGAATATGTTGATAGCTTTAACCCAGCCTCAAACAATGAAAAAATTCATTGGAGTCAGCCGCAGAGCGTCTGGAATGAAGGAGGGAGTGAGGGAGGCAGCGGCTAATCTGGTCCGCCAGATCGGTATGTCAGGGAGGAATGCCGCAGGACTGGATTCTTTTATCAGCTGACTTATGTTCATTTCATGATAACTTAAGGTGTCTTGCAGGAGAAAGCGGGTTTACAAAGAGACTTCAGGTACTCCTCCAACTCTCTACAGTGACCTCTGAGAGCAAACACCTTTCTCAGGCAAAAACCTGCCTTTCCAAGAACAAAACTGCTCCATTCCTAGAAAGCATCACTCTGCCAAGGCTAATTTGTGATTTAGTCTTACAAGATGGGTGAACTTTTCCGTAAACTGGTGCAGTTGTAGAAATTTTGCTTTACACGTGCAGTGCTAGGCACTTTCCAGGGCAGGAGAGTTGATGACATGGTAAGACGTCTAAATGCAGAACCATGTTTACTGTAATTGCTGGGGGGGACTAGTTCCTGGCTATGGTATGCGTGCCTTCACACGAAGACATAGTTCAACCTTGGAGGTATGCCGGGGATCGGGGAAGCAGAAAGGGTCAAGATCGATACGACCTGCCACAGACTGGCTCGGATTGCTTCGGTAACACTGTGATCCTGCGTCGGCACAACTGCTGTCATTTGCTGAGCTGGAGGTTGCCGAGTATGTTAACAACCCATGTTAACGTCTTCCTGCTGCAGGCTACACAAACAGCTGCGGAAACGTAACGAAGCTGGAAATGAAAGCAGCGATGATTGCATCCTGTCTGCTTAGTCAGCATTAAATACCACGGCATTACCGACAATGAGTGAGGAAGTGTTTTAGGTCGACGGTGAGTGACAGCAGATTAAGGGTGTGATCATACCCTTACTTTGCTTTCTTTGGTATGACCTGCAGGTGGGGAAAAACATCGTTCACCACTGACCAACAAGCTGAATGAAATTTTTAGTCCACTGAATGTAAATATCCGAAAGGCAGCAACCTGATTACAGTGAGTTTGTTTTTACTGTGCGCTGGAGAATAAGCAACATCTGCTAGCTAACCCACCCTGATTTCAAAAGAAGTACCTACAGGCATCTTATACTAACAGAGATAGGCTGCGGACTCAGTGTCCATCATATATGCAAGGAGCTTATGTACAAAGAAGCCATGTGAATCCAAGTCGTAAAACAACTGAGTGGAAAACTCTGGTTTTTCCACATCGACGTGAAACAAATTGGACATTTCTTTCGTTTTTCAAAATTAGAGTCACAACCTGTGAGCTAAAGATGGTGTCCAGAATGATGATAAGGATAAACTGTTCACAAATTGCGGCACTACCCACATGTCTTAGGTTTCCTCTCTCAACGTCGTCCCACTCAGGACTCCAGAAGCAGCAGAAGGCGAAGGAAACATCACGGCAGCCTCGGCTCCCTCCTCGCCGGAGATCTGAAATAAACAAATTCAGGTAGACTAAACATCACTCTACAAATGAGTGAGTGTTTACCCCCTGTCTGTCTCCGTCTGGGGTGAACCACCGGTTATCTCTCACGCAGTTATCTTACAGCCGACCTCACTGTCTGACCCATTCACTTTAAAATCGGACAAGAAAAATCTGACTCTGCGTTACGTTCGCTGAGCGGCTCCTCGTGACAAGACATATTACACACAGATTTCACAGGCAGCAAGGCATGGAGATGACACTACTGTCCATTGAAACAGCCCCTGGGAACTGGGAACACACACACACACACACACACACACACACACACACACACACACACACACACACACACGGGTATTTAACTCTGTTTCCAAAAGGATATCATCAATGTACAACTTTGAGACACACTCAGTTGTGTGTGAGAGAAATCTGTGTTAAATTTTAACAACCTGACATCTGTGTGCAACAGGTGGACAAGTCACAGGAAGGGAATTTTTAACCCCTCAAGCAGCCTCTGACCTGGTGTAGGGGAAAGGTGGCCTTCCCCCAATGTCCTCTAACAATAAAGCAGCGCCTTAGTTTAACATCATTCGACGTGTTGGTAGAGGCCTCACGTTGTTATCTCTTAGGGTGATAAATGACGCCTGCAACAGCAGCATCTGCCTGATTTGATTTCATTGTGAGTGAATGGAGAGGTGGGCGGAAACCAATCAAGACGACACTTATATATATATATATATTTCTTTATTTTATTTATTTATTTATTTTCAAATATTTCTACACTCACTCTTTCAGCTCTATCAGTCGGTAGACGTGTCCGCTGGAGGGTCTTAAAACTAGCTAGACGCCGTTCACAAACTGCCGCAGAGCAGGATTAAAAAGGCTAAAAAAACAACAACAACAACAAAAAAAAAACCCCGTTTGGTTCACGGTTAGGGCATAATGCGGTTTGTCCGCTGCCTCGTGTTCGGACTGACACAGCGGCGAATGACAGAGAAATGTAACGCGGGGTTTACCGTATCTGTACCGTCCTCTCGTCGCCTGTTTAATCCCGCCGCGACGCGCTGGGCTCCCCGCGTCTCTCTCACCTGTTGTCAGGCAGCAACCTGTCAGCGTCCCGGCAAGAACAAGCGGGCACGACGTCCGGTCGCTGCTTTACAAAGTAAAAGCCTTACGGAAGCGGCGACGTCCGTGTTGTTTTCAGAGTAAAAGCCGAAAGGCAAATGTGCTGCTCTTCAATTCACTAATAGGGAAAAAAAACAAAAAAAACAAAAACAAAAGGGGGTTGGAAAATGACTTAGTAGATTTACGCAAACACTGTATTTAACTAAAATTTTTAGGTGCTTGTACTTTACTAGAGTATTTCATATATATGTGTGTGTGTGTGTGTGTGTGTGTCTGTGTGTGTGTGTGTGTGTGTGTGTGTGTGTGTGTGTGTGTGTGTGTGTGTATATATGAATATATATATATGTATTTATAGCATATGAATCAAAGCAGACATTTTTATTTAGTACATTGCCCTAAACTAATGTTCAGTATGTGCATTTTCTGATATTTCAGATAAAGTATATTTGAAATTTCACATAAATGCGTAATATACTCAAGCATTATGTAAAAGAAATGATATAAATATAATATAAATAATAGATGTAAACATAATATTATATGTGAGACAAAGCGTGTAATATGGAACCTACTTGATGAAGTGAAGTTTTAAAGGTATTTATGGAGATATTTTCAGTTTCTGTCATGCACAGCTTCCATTTACAATTTTTTTTTTTTTTTTTGCCTGTATGGACAACAACCATAAACATAAATATGTTTAACATATACAAATATATTAAAACAGAGAGGGGAAAAAACGTAATAAATAAATAAAATCAGACAAAATACACAATGTACAAGCAGTTGTTCACATCCAGTAGAAATAAAATTGGAAGGTGAAGGGTAAAGTACAATCGAGAAGTTTTAATTTGTGGTATTACAAGTCCTAAGACTGCTTAGGGTCTTAATTCCTCTCTGATTTTGCAATTTATCCACCACAAAAGGGAGAAAGAAGGTAAAGTTGGGTTTTCTTTCTGACACATTTAGATTTGAGAATATGGAACATTTTCCAAAAAATTACAAACAGTTAAATTAAACAGATAACATCCCTCGTCATCGTGTTGTTTTTAAAAAACACATTTAAAATAATCAGCCGGTTCCCCCGGATAAAAAGTCCATGTGTTCCCATTGATGTATGATTCCTCCCCGGCGCCAGGGGGCGATAGCGCCGTGAGCTCACGCACCCGCGGCAGAGGTGAAAGGTTGTGAGTCTGACAGCGCCACATGTGTGTTGTTTTGTTGTTGATGCTGGACATTTAAAAGGTTTTACTTATTCACGCTGTTTCTTATCGGTGAGTTGTGTTGTTTGTTTCTAATATCGATCAGTTTCATAGCTGTCATATTCAGTTTGGATGTTGGATTAGCTTTGCTAAAAGCGTGTTGCTCCTTACATTTGAATTGTAAGCTAGCGGTTCCAGTTCCATTTTCGGACAGGCTGCACACTTTTAAAATTACATCATATTAGTTAGTAAATTGCGAACAAGCCTTTTACATCGTGGAAGTACTTTTAAGGTAAAGTTACACCGTCATGTAACCTGTCTGACTTTGGCGGATTTTTGGCGGTTTTGTCACTGATGCCATGAAGGAAGCAATGAAAAAAGGTAAAGGAAAGCGGCTAACAAGTTAATGTAACGTGCTAAAGGATTATTAAATAAACCGTGTAATTCAAAACAGGTTGATAAACTTGATTTTTAGATCATTGCGTAGGGGTGTTGCCACCCAAATTTTGATTCAAAGAGGGAAAGAGCTGGTTTGGTAGAGGGGTGTGTCCGATAATGGATTAATCTAACGTAGCAGTTGCGTTAACATCTAGAAAGAGGGAGAACATACGGGGTTTTTTTTCCCCGAGAGACGACTTCTAACTATTCAGTCTGACTCCCACGGTATTGAGATGAGAATTGAAGCCATGATCTTCTTGTTTACTTGATAAACTATAGACTATATCGTTTACTTGATAAATAAGTAAACAAGCATTGTTTACTTGATAAACAAGCATCTTACTGAACCAAAAATGTTCACTTACAGTTGACTTGATTTCTTGAGACAACTTTAGGTTGTGCAGTCCGTCCCAACTCATCCTCATCTGCAACTATTAACTCTCTGTCATCGGGGCTGGGCAGAGTCCAACATCCAAATATGTTTGACCGCATACCTCAGTATGATGATTTGATATATTAGGCATGGCTGTTTGGAGAAGACATTTTACACAAGGAAAGCTGAAAGGCAGTCTGCTGTTGCGTAGACACGGTGGTCAGGCAGGTAGTAGCATTTGCTGTTCATTGACAAAAGTCACCCTCAAGATGACCAACACTGAAGCCATCTCATTATTTAATGACAACCCAAGTCCTTGATGATTTCTGCTACTTTGTCAACGTATTAATGTTCCACGGATATATTGCCCAGCTCTGTCTGTCTGCGGTTTCAGGTCTTTTGCAGCCTTTGGGTCCAGACTCAGGTTCGGTGTGTTCTCCGTCTGTCCTGAGGTAAAATGAGGAACCTGAAGCTGCTGAAGAGCCTGCGCAGCTCTGAGCTGCAGGGTCCGGGCTCCCCGCAGTTTTTCTCCGTGCGGGCCGACACCGGCTCGCTGCTGGTTGCCTCTCAGTACTCCATCACAGAGTATGAGCCCCGAACTGGCCAGGTGAGCTGGTGATGACACGCTGTACTTGTCTCTTTGTCTCTGGGGGAGTCGAGGGTTTTCAGCACTGGCTGATGAGAAGAAAAATTGTGTGTAGTTGTCAGTGCTCAGAAATTCACTCGTTCATTTTAGCTTTATCTGACTGAGGAAATTTTTCAACAACTAAAAAAGGAAAGGAGCAGGACTTTAACTGGGAACCTTAGTTTTAAACTATGAGTGGGGCTGAAAGTTGGTTCGCTCATCGTTAACTCTCCTCCGTTCTCTACTGCAGGTGGTCAGTGAAGCCTCGTTGACAGCGGACGGTTTCCTCCCGGAGGATGGCAGTGGCGTGGTGGTCGGACTGCAGGACCTGGCTGAACTCGAGTCGGCGTGTTTGGCCACAGCCGGTGGCGATGTCGTCCTCTTCAACCTCAACACGTGCCAGGTCAGCAGCACAAAAAAGCTGGAAAGTGAGGACATCGTGTCCGTTCCTCACCTCTTCAAAATGCTCTTTGAGCGTAGAGAATAAGCTTTAGCTTTAAGATTAGTCTGTTTTGAGATAAGGTTGGGATAAAGAGCCAAGGAATGCATTATCTCAGTGAGACTCCTCACAAAACATCTGCTGTGATGTTCCACAGTTGGAGTGTGTTGGCAGTGTGGACAGAGGTCTGACGTCGATGAGTTGGAGTCCTGATGAAGAGCTTGTTGTTCTCACTACTGGTCAGTATTTTAAAAGAAATGGCAAAGAAAATGTTATTCATACAATTGTTAATGCGTTGTTTTAAATCAAAAGCTCCCACCTTAAGTTCAAGGTTTTGAATGATCAGAGTCAGAGAGCCCTGGGTGGAAATGTCAGTCTCTTGAGTTATACTGTCAGGTTACCTTTTCAACACTGCACACAAAGCAAAGTACAAAAAATCTCAAGATACTAAGTATAGTCTTGTTTCAACACTGGGCTGAGGGACAGTACCTGCTGAATCCAGATGTATAAACTTTTAGAGGGCCATTACCCTTAAAGGTCAGGAGAGAAGCCGGTCTTAGTGAGGTGAGTTATTATAAAGCTGAGGCAGTCATAGTGTAGGTGAGAAATTTTAACGTAGCACAATTTCTTAGCTGGACATTGGAAAGGAAGAGCCAACATTTCTGATTTCTGCATACGACTACTATAACACTGTTCTACTCTCTAAGACATACAGACATTATGTAACCTTAGGAAGAGCTCAGTGCGTAGAAAGTCCAACAAAATATATCCTGCTGTGCTAGAGATGAATAAATCCCTAATGATTTGTGCTCACAGGTCAGGAAACGATCATCATGATGACCAAAGACTTTGAGCCGATCACTGAGGTCGGAATCCACCAGGACGACTTTGGGGAAGGTACGCTGGCTCCGGTGGACCCTGTTCAGATTATTGGTTCCCACCTTGAGGGTCAAGACCCACAGAGAATCACCAGATGATTCATGGAATGTAGAAATATTTGTAATATGACCCAACGATAATGATATTTGTATAAAAATTTTGAATCTTCTTTACATTGTGTGTTTTGCAGGAAAGTTCATCACAGTGGGTTGGGGGAAGAAGGAGACTCAGTTCCACGGCTCAGAGGGGAAACAGGCAGCCCAGAGGAAGCTCCAGGTCAGTGTTCAACTAAGGAGACCTCAGTTTGAAAAAAAAAAAAAATTGATGTAAATGAATGGAAAATTAGTCTAAAATGAAAATATTCCGAACGATGTAAACTCGCAACACAGGAGGTGCAGCCAGCCACTGGGTGGGACGACTGCAGGCCGCGGGTGACGTGGCGAGGTGACGGGCAACTGTTTGCCGTCAGTGCCATCTGTCCTCAGACCGGAGCCAGGAAGGTGCGGGTGTGGAACAGAGAGGGTGTCCTGCAGGCCACCAGCGAGCCAGCAAACGGCCTGGAGCAGGCGCTCTGCTGGAAGTAAGACCGCTGTTAAAGCAGTTCTCTTTTAGTTCATTAAACTAAACTAACCGTGGAACTTTAGTTTAAGTTTTAGCAGCATTAGCAGTCGCCTGGATGCCGGCTGATTTTTGCCTGGCTCTGTTGAGTGAATGTCAGTATTATTCTCCTTGCGTTTCAGACCCTCCGGCAGCCTGATAGCCAGCACTCAACGCCATCCCAACAAACACAGCGTGGTGTTCATGGAGAAGAATGGACTGCTGCACGGAGACTTCACCCTGCCCTTCAGCAAGGACCAGGCCAAGGTGCGCGCAGCTAAATCTGACTTTATATACAACTTATAACTTTAGACACATTGATAGATACATGTCAGTCACAGAACAGATATAAAATGATCAGCATGGCAGCGATCAGTGGTGCAGTTTACGTTCCAGAGGACAGTGTTATCAGCTTATTAGACTGTGTGTGTTTGTGTGTGTGTGTGTGTGTGTTGTAGGTGAAGGAGCTTCTGTGGAACAGTGACTCCACTGTTTTAGCTGTCTGGTTGGAAGACATGACCGCTGGACAGGATGGACGGGTCAACACTTACAGTAAGTTCAGCCAAAGTTGAACTCTGGTGTGTCGTAACATTTATTGCTCGCTGCTGCAGAATATTTTTTAAAGCTACCACTCGAAGTCCGGAAAGCAAAAAAGTTTAAATCCTACCAGACATATGGGGGTTTCAGATTCATTTTAAAACCCCCATATTCCCTAATTCAGATTAAACTAACCTAAAAAAAAAAAAAAACGGTTTGCATGGTGATTAATTATCTGAAATATTGTCCTATAAGATTAATGTCAGAATTTTGCAAATAAAGTGAAAGAAAGACGCAAAAATCAGGTAATGAGGAAAAAATTCAATTGATGAGGCAGCAAATTTTAGGCTTCGACAGTTAGAAAAACAAGGCTATGAGGGACATTTTCTTTAGTCGGTTAATAAATCCACAAATGAGTTATTAAATGATTCAATAAATAAATCAAATGTTTATTATGGTCAGATTATTTTATCAGTGTGGTGAATTCATGTTGAACTTGGTGATGCTCTCTCTGCAGTCCAGCTGTGGACAGTAGGGAACTACCACTGGTATCTGAAACAGAGCCTGGACTTTGGCAGGGACCCTCAGAGGGCTCCGGTCTGCGTCTGCTGGGACCCTGAGCGTCCCCTGAGGCTCCACCTGGTGACGCGCAGCTGGACCGGCATCACTTACGACTGGGGCTGGACGACGGAGCGGAGCCCCGGGCTGGACGCCACTGACCACGCCAGCGTGGCTGTGATCGATGGAGGTGAGCAGCGATGACATGAGAGGAGGCGAAGCTGCAGAATGATTCAGCGTGATGTTAATGTTTGACTAATGCCCCTCAGATAAAATCCTGGTGACAACCTTCAGGCAGTGTGTTGTGCCTCCTCCCATGTGTTCATTCGAGCTCCAGCTGAAATCACCAGTCAACCAGGTGACCTTCCTCTGCCAACCTCAGAAGACCAATCACCTGGCGGCACTCACCGCTAACGGACAGATCTCAGTCTACAGCCAAGGTGGGTCATGCGTTGTTTCCCCTAAAGAGGGGGAACAAGTTGTCAGCTGAACTCTATCTAACCTGAGCCTTGTGAGCTCAAACCCAGTTTGTTCAGTGTATTTGTGCAGGACTTTCAGTTCAGGAAAATTAGAGCTCGGATTCTGAGTCTGAACCTGATTAAAATTGACTCAGTGTGTTTGGGCCAGTTTGAGTTATAATTCCTCTTGAGCCACACGGTTCTTGTTGTTTCTTAGAGAAAGGACATAATCCAAACTAACTACAGAAAACACCCAAAATACCTACTGGATCTTGGGTAGAAGATGACACACACAGTTGCTTGAGCAGAAGAAAATGATGTCTGGGCTGATTCTCACATTTAGCCTTTTTCTTCATGTATTTTAAAGGGACATAAACAGTCTACACGTATTGGTTCTATATATTATTGTTACCTGTGCATTCTATTTATTCTTTTTATTTTTTTTAGATTCAGGAGAACAGGCTGACAAAACAGCTGATGGGTTCAGGATTGTGTCTCGTCCCCTGGTCCTCCAGAAAACTTTCAGGTAACGCCATGACCGGCGACGCTGTACATGATACTGTTTCCTACTGCCACACAGCTGATTGCCTGCCTGAACATCACCCGCTCGGCCTGATTCGCCATTACGTCAGTAATCTGAAAAACTAGTGTCTTCATTTCAAAATGTGCTAAATCTCTCTCCGTTCAACTAACAGTTGCTGCTTTGTCCTGGTTTACCTGTGTTCAAATCATTCTCCTACCTACTTGTCCTGCAGCGTAGCGGCTCTCCGGGACGACCCTCTGGCCCTGCGGCAGCTGCTGTGGCTGGAGGATGAGCTGTTTGTGGGCGTCAGCTCCGGCCCGCTGCCGACCTCCTCCACCCTGCAGATGCTCCGCCCTGCGCAGGACGCCAGTGACGCACTCAGTGTCAGGTCGGCAAACCGCGCAACCGCCTTTAGTTACGCCTTTGTCCTGCAAAGCAAATAAATAAACATAATGACACTGAAGTCATTTAAGGTCATATAGTGAATTATTCCCCAGCTTTTGAATGCCGTTGTTTACGCCTCAGGTCTGAGATAGAGGTGGACGGTGTTGTGGTCAGCATGGTTCACTGTTCACGGAGTGGCACCGTGGCCCTTCAGCTGGAGGACGGACAGATCAGGAAAGTGCTCTGGGGTCAGTAACCAGCTTCTTTTTGGATGCTAAGAGATGTTTCATTGGAAAATTATCAACCCAAAACATATTATTTTATTTTAAACCTCCATTACAAGAGTCATTCTGCCTTCTTTACCACCGAGCAATAATTTGCTGCCTGGTAGAGTCATGCAATATAACAGTGTATCCGCGGGGGATAGATGACTGCAATTACAAAGTTACAATGATATAAATTAAATAGGTCTGACATTTTCTTCCACTTTAAATTTCCTGCACATACATTGATACTTGTTTTCACACCTGAGGAGATTTTTTAAAATCTCTGCGTAGATCGTCCCGAACCATCAGTGGAGCGTTGGCGTGACTCCAGTGGATGCAGCGTCAGCTTCCCTGTTCCCTGCGTTCAGACGGCCCTCTGCAGCATCAGCGGGGAGGTAGAAAAACGTACTGGCTTCTGATTACGCCATCAGTCATAAGTCGGATCTTTGCACACAGGCCATAATGCATACGTTTCTGTTCCGTGTTCAGGAATATCTACTCGGCCTGACGGACAGATCCCACCTGTACGCTGGAGACAAAGAGGTGGGCCGTCAGCCGTCTTTTCCCCAGCTCTCTCAGTATATGTCCGTCCAGAGGCGGGAAGACGCGTGGCTACTGGGATGTGTGTTCATTTATATCTGCTTCCTCCTCAGCTGGCCTCCAATGTTTCTTCGCTCGCCGTTTGCAACGACTTCCTCCTCATCACCACGCACTCCCACACCTGCCGCTGCCTCCAACTGAGCGCTCTCAGTGTCAAAGGTAAGGTGGGGACAGCCACACAGTGAAACGCCCAGAGTCAAAATACATTTAGGCTCATGGCCTAGGGTTACGTACAGAAATGCAAAACGTTTGTAATGAGCTGACATACTGAGATTCTAAATTAATGTTATTTAGTTCAGATTTAATACAGTTTGATATTTTTCATTTACATTAGTAAAAGTGAATGAATTATGAGTAGTAATAGTTAAATAAAAAATATTAATATCAATACTTTTTAATATCAAGCAATAAAAGAAACGCCCAGTGATCATGTTAACTGCAGGACCGACAGTAGTAAACAACAGACAGTGATACGGGGGCAACTTATTGTGCAGCTCCCAAAGACCCATTTGTACCTGTATTCCAGGGTCAGAGTAATCCATCTCAATGTGCCACTTTCGCCGACGCCACGCGCGTCCATGTAAATGAAACACGGTATCGTTCCAGTTATTGCTTTCGGCGGGGACCTGGAGGTGTTAAGTAAAGAGCTTCTAGGAAGCACAGTTGCTGTTAAACGTAAGCTTTGTTGTTGGCCCAGGCTCAGGCTGCTCTCATCGTTAATGCTAACGTCGGTGCTGTGTTCCTCCGTTCTTCTGGGACGAGGTGTTAGATGGTGTTGCCGCTGGTATGTTTTTATGGCACAGCTGAGTCGAGTGACCTTTGATCCGGCAGGGCTGCAGGCGGCCTTGGCCTCAGACAGAGGCCAGAACGACGAGACGCTGCGTCGGGTAGAGAGAGGATCCAGGATCGTCACTGTGGTGCCTCAAGACACCCAAGTGATTCTACAGGTCAGGCCAACACATACACACTTACACGCACAGACACACAAAGGCAAAAGCAAAAGCCACGGCAGCACTGCAGATTTGATCGTCCGAGACTGAGAGTCTTTTCAGGCAAATTCAAGATCTAGAACCTCAAAAGATTTTGTGTTTTCTAAAATGACAGAGTTAGAGGTATGCAGTCTCTGATTCACTTCGGTTTGTGTCCAGATGCCTCGTGGGAACCTGGAGACCATACATCATCGAGCGCTGGTGTTGGCTCAGCTCAGGAAGTGGTTGGACAGGTGACTTTGATGTTCTTCCATCATATCACATGCTTGGTTTTCAAATGATATGTTCGCTATTGAATTTGGCCAAAATTATAGAGACAAACGTTCCTTCCACTGGTCTTAACTACACCCACCTGGGATCTTAATGTGGTTTTTCTTATATTTTCCCATAAGCTTAGTCTTGTTTTATATACTGACATAATCTTCTCAACCTTCGGGTTAGGGATTGGAAAGAAATTCATTTGTAGCCTGAAATGAACAGTCCGATGCTTTACCCAGATTCCTAGCTCGGCCTAGCTGAGCACAAATACTGGAAGCAGAGAGTGAACGAAAAGTGAAAATTTTGCCAACCTGTATCTGGAGTGTTAATCTCAATTCTGCATGTTGTTTTTTGTTTCTTTTTTTAGTTTGAGGTTCAGAGAAGCCTTTGAGTGTATGAGGAAGCTGAGGATCAACCTGAACCTCATTTACGACCACAACCCAAAGGTTTGTACTGGGTTTTAACATATAGTTCTGTGACAACGGAGCCTTAATTTAGTCTGAAGCAGGCCGTTAATAAAATTTCACTTCTTCACAGGTTAATTTACAAGGGAACACTGATTTTTTTAAAGTAAAAATGAGAAGATACAGTTGAAGAACGAAGGGTTTTGGCCTGTATCATACAAGGTGAAGAAAACACTGGAACATACAGGATAGATAATTAGATGACAAGTGTGATTTCCAAACAAGATATCTAACATTTGGAAATATAAACACAAGAATTGATAGCAGTAGATTTAAATTACTTAAAATGCTTTGAGGGATAACAGCATGATGCTTTTTGCAGACTGGATTTCTCTCAGGCTACAGTCTGTTTCTGACCGTGACCAGTGGTGCAATGATAAAAAAAAATAAAGAAGGTGTTATTTTCCTCCTGCAGGTTTTCCTGGAGAACATAGAGACCTTCATCACACAACTGGACGCCGTCAACCACATCAACCTCTTCCTTACTGAGCTCAAGTAGGACTTTCTCAGAGCTGAAAGATTGGATTCAAACATTTAAATTAAAAAAAATACAATAAAAAATAAATCTATTACATGTGTTTTTTTTCTTGGTACCCAGGGAGGAGGACACAACCAGCAGCATGTACCCCCCTCCTGAGAGCAGCCCAGTCCAGCCCCAGTCTGCCTCTGGCCAGAAGAAGGTGGATGTGGTTTGCGATGCTTTACGGCACGCCATGGAATCGATGGATCCAAACAAGTCAGCGATATTGCTAATGAAGTCTTTAGACATACATGTTCACATAACAACACAACATAATGTCAGGGGTAATTTATTTAAAGTGTCTGACAAATGACGCTTGTGCATCCAGCAGATTTTATCCAGACCCCTTTTATAGCATGTAAGAGCTGTAAAAACATAGTGAATAGAGTGATTTGGTCAGAAATGTGCGGTGAATTTATCGTTTGATAGCACTGGAGGGTCCTAAAATGATCAGGGTGTTCTTCCTCCAGGTTCTGTCTGTCGATACTCACGGCTCATGTGAAGAAGACGGTTCCAGAGCTGGAAGTCGCTCTGCAGAAAGTCCACGAGCTTCGAGGTGAGAACAGCCTCAAACACACTGATGACCTGCAGGAGATGCAGTCTACAGCACGTGAACGCTGCTGCGCGCAGACACACGGACAGACGGTAGTGGAAGAGAGGAGAGGATGTTTCATCATTACCTGATTAAGTCTTGTGTGTGTATTTGTCCAGAGAACCCTCCTGCAGCTGCGGGCGCTGTGAGCGCCGAAGAGGCGTTGAAGTACCTCCTCTTCCTCGTCAACGTCAACGACCTGTATGAACACTCTCTGGGAACGTACGACTTCGACCTCGTGCTCATGGTGGCCGAGAAATCCCAGAAGGTACGAGACGGTGGCGGAGGAGAAAACACCTAACTCCATGTTTCATTTCACTTAACAAACGAGGGTCGCAAAGTTCTCTACAGCACAAATAAAACTGGAAATCCTAAGTACCGTATATATTAGACATGGTCAGTCATGCTAATGAGGTCAGTACTTAGACCAGTTCACCGTTTGACTTTAAGTGGAAGTATTTGAACATCAACCTGTTTCTCTTTGCATACGAAGTGTGATCATTCAGACCTCCTCATCACGGTAAGAAGTTTCGAGGAAAATATTTTGCCCTCATTAATATGCAGATGTATGCACCAAAGCATCAGACGGCAGTAAAAATTAAACAAGAGGCATTTAAGCTGCCAAATATCGCACATATTTACTCCTCGATGTGTTAACTTTCACTGCCAAGCGCACTAAAATCTCATCTGAATATCAGCTCTTGCAGGAGGTCATACAAGTTTTTAGAATGCATGAGTCTGTTCTGCTCTGGTGCCTACTGTTCTTAAAAAAGGAAAAAATCCCATATACTTTACTTTCCATTTTCCAGTTTTCAGATGGATTTCCTACATTCCAGGCAGCCAAACATCTAAAAAAACACCTGCGTGATCCTTCACTTATTTCTACACTCTACATGCCATATACAGTATGACTAAGGTGTAACAGGAGGATGAATTAGGCATCATGCTGTCTGCTAATGTTCCTCCATTTCTGTCTGCAATCCCCTGCAGGACCCCAAAGAGTACCTTCCCTTCTTAAACATGCTGAAGGGTCTGGAGCCAAACTACCAACGCTACACCATCGACAAACACCTGAAGCGCTACAGGAAGGCCCTGCTGCACCTCAGCAAGTGCGGTCAGTCACATCGTACCTGTCAACTCGGTGCATTTTGGGGCCGTGTGTGTTTTTTGTCTGGAAGCCACCTGTTGCATGTGAGGTTTTCCAGTTACAAGACTCGCAGCCTCAGCTCTCCATATATCAGTTTAGTAACAAGTAATTCATTCCACTTTATGTCTGAAAACTATGCCTAAGTCCTTTGTTGACCTAAAAGAACTTTTTACAGAATGGATCTGCCACAATTTAGAAATATTTAAGGAAGCATCTCAAGATTATTGGCATGTAAATCAAAGATACTATGAAGTTGCTGTATTGTATGTAGAGTATATGAAAGAAAACAACATCGTGGCTCTTGTTAGAAAAGTCAGGGCAGTCATTATCACAAGCAAAGAACAGTTAAACGTAGACATTTTTATTTGCTTTACTACGCCGAAATACACAATGCCAGTGACCAAACAGCAATAGGCTCAGAAATCTAGTAAGATCAGATTTACACATTTTTATAAAATAGAAAAATTTCAGAATAAAAGTAGGAAGTTAAACGGTGCTAGTGTTTTGCAGTTTGTTTGTTTGTTTTTGTTTTTTTTTCCTCAAAAATCCAATGTGAGCATGACACGATCTTGTTGTGTTTTATGTTCAGGACAGGACCATTTCCCTGAAGCTCTGCAGCTGGTCAAGGAGCACAAACTCTACAGTGAAGCTCTGAGACTGTACACAGCAACCAGCGCTCAGTACATGGTACAGACCGAAACGAACCTCGAGTTTGTAGCGTGTAGTATGAAACAATTAGATTAAGTTACAACAGAACACAGAAAGTTGCCAGTGTGTGTGTTGAAAACTGTCATTATTACAGAATATCAAGGATTCAAGCATCGACATTTGCTCATGAAGCTGTACGTAAAACCTGACTTCCACCTCCCGACCTTTGACCTCCAGGCTCTGAGCTGCGCCTACGCCGAACACCTGGTGGAGCAGCAGCAGGCGGAGCAGGCCGGCCTGTTGCTATGGCGATGCGGAGAGTCAGTCAGCGCCCTGCAGGCGTTCGCCAGCAGCTCCAGTTGGAGAAACGCCATCTGCGTGGCGCAGCAGATCCCGCTGCCACCTGACCAGTTAGCTCTGCTGGCCAGGGACCTGGCAGGTAACCACGACAACAGACCGAAGGGCAGGTAGACAGTCAGTCAGACAGGGAGCTGGTTAGCTGGCGAGACATGGTGTGGTTTCACCGGGGCGTCCTCAAGTGTAAATCCTAACGCCGTTTGTGCTTCCTTCCCCGATAGAGAAGCTGACTGAGCAGCGGCGGTACTCAGAAGCTGCCCTGCTGTTGGACCAGTACGCCAAAGTAAGATCCTCTGCAGCCATCAACTTCTGGACAAAATGGCTTCTAATAAAGCAGCTCGCCGCTTGAGCCGAAACCAGACTGATAAATGTTGATTTTTAAAGTTATAATGTGCTGCAAATCACCCGGCAACAGACCACTCCCTGTGTGCGGCTGCTGGTTGAGGTCTGAGGGTCTGTATTTTTGTTTCCAACAGGACTGTGAGGAAGCCATCTTGGCTCTGATCACAGGTGCAGTCTGGGAGGAGGCGCTTCGATTGGTCAGTGAGCAAAATTAGCCTCCCTTCCTTCTTTTTACCTTTTTTTTTTTTTTAATTGTCATTACCTTTTTCTGAAGTGTAAAAGCCTTTTTACTTAAACATTTTTCTTAAACATTTAAAACGCCTGAAAATTTAGACTGTAGAACAGGCCTTTTGTGTGTTTCTTTGCACGTGTGACGGTTTATTTCTTTGTCTGCTTCAGATTTACATGCACAACAGGCAAGACATCACTGAAACCAACCTGAAACCTGCTCTATTAGAAGGTAAGAACAGTTCAGACCGGCATGTTCAGCCATGTGGGCTGTGTGATGACGCTGGCGTCAGTGTGTCCAGTTTTCAGAAACATGGTGGAAAATGGCGGCAAGAAGCCGAATTAGGCCGCACGGAGAACTTCTGTCTTTTGATGTTGTCATGTTGTCTTGTATCAGCTGTCGGCACCCAGACTGTTTTCCTGGAGGCTCAGGTCGCGACGTTCACGCGGCACAGGACCCGGCTGGCTGTGGTTCGAGCGCAGAAAGAGAAGGCCAGACTGGACATGCTGGGTGAGAATAAGCCGGGACTGACGAGACAACGTGGTTGATCGTTTGGTTTGAACGTGTTATGATTGAATGTCAGATCCGTGTCTTAAAGTCAAACTTAACCCAACATTTTTCTTTATAGTATCAAATGTTCACCTCTAGTAGGCCTAAGAGGAAGTTGTAATAAGATTCATCTCTGTAAGAATAATAGTGATTTGTTTTTTGTTTTAAACAAAAAAGGGTCAAAGTTCATGAGAATTTCTCAGACCAGTCTTGCAGCATAATCTCCATCTGTACGCTCAATGTTCCAGCCATATTATCACCACAAAATGGCTAAAGAGAGTTCAATTGTAGTTTAAATGTTTCCTAGAGTGATCAATTTCAACTTCGTACCCTCTAAAGAGTATAAAGTAAAGCATACAGGTCAAGAAGGAGGCAAAAAAGGACAAGGAATTAAGAAAATGAACTCTATGGACTTAAAAACATTTTCTGATTAAATTCTTCCATTGGAATCATAATTTAAACCCTAAATCTTCGGTAACCCTCCTTCTTCTCTACCAGATGAGGACGGTCCCGACTGTCCTGATGCTGAGCTTTACTCTGAAGCCAGCAGTGTGATGACCGGCTCCAAATACTCCCAGAGTAACTCCCGCATCTCCTCGTAAGACAGAACTCGTTGTTCAAAGTCTGGTGTTTTTGTTTTTACAACAATAATAATAATAATTCAATGTTGGTTTCTGGTTTTCTGTTCATGCTCTGCCTGCAGGAGATCATCCAAGAACCGGCGGAAGGCAGAGCGGAAGAAGCTCAGTCTGAAGGAGGGAAGCCCGATGGAGGACAGAGCGCTCGTGTACGCCCTGGGTGAGATCATCACCGCTGTGGACAAGATGAGAGGTACAGACCTAAACACCCCAAGGCTCTTACTCAGTTATATTTGCTTTGCTTTTTATTTTTTGTAACTTTAATCATTCGTGTTTGATTTGTCTCAGTCAAAAACTAAGATCAGTTTGCGGCTGCTTGATGGAAAAATGGCTGCAATTCTGTAGTGTACAGTGTAGAGGTAGAAGTAAAACGGTAGGAGGCAGCCAGGGATGATGGGAAATGTGGTGCTACTTTGGAGAAGCATTCAGTTTGCATTTAAATACCTGCCCTCACAAAATCTACTTTTTTTTTGGAGCGGCTTCCTGTATAATTCGACCAGTTTGACTGACGGCTCATTTGTCCCGTCCCCCCTTGCAGAGGAAGTGCACGGCCTGCTGAAAGCCCTGGTGCTGTTCCAGTTCGACAGACAGGCAGAGAAGCTGCAGCTGGCCTACGAGGAGGCTCTGCAGATGATGGAGACAGCAGTGCCTGAGGTGTGGCCAGAAGGCCTCCTAAGCAACCAAGCCCCGGTAACTATCATGCCAGATAAATCTCAGAAATGTCAATACAACACCAGTAATATGCTTTCTTCACACTTGTTTTTATGAAATGTTCAATTTGTTTTAATTTATTGATCGATATGTTTGGACAAGCAGCGACAAATTAGCTCAATCAGAATCAAACTGGAGAAAAGCGGGATGAAATAAATGAATTATTGACATGTTCTTTCATGCAGAATTCAACTTTTTTCTTTGCACTAAAGGGGGAAAAATAGCCTGCGCTTGGACAAAACGAAACAACACTAACATAAGATCTCCCAAAAAAGTAGAGTCAGGAGTCGAGATGCACGTACGCATTCTGTGAACGTACGAGAAATAAGACTGTGCATCGTGTTTGTTCGTGTTTAGGATTATTACGTTGTTTTTGTAACCTTTTTATAATTTAATAATTTAATTCCCGCTCTTTAGCTGACTGGGCCAAACTCAACAGCAAACAGCATCATGGCTTCTTTCCAGCAGCAGCAGCAGCAGAGACCTGCAGCTTCACCACAAGGTCAGCCGCCGACTGGTGACCTTGACCTTTCTGGTCGCAGGTCACTGACGCACAACTACATTTTATTCTTCTAATGCATATCTGCTCTGTGCCGTATGTGAACAAACATTCAGAAATAGTTTTGTTGTAAGAACATTGTTTCACACTATTTTTTTTTTTTTTTAGAAGCTGAGGTCCCGACACCGCCAAAGATGAGAAACAGTGTCAAGTGGAAGCTCATTATCCTCAAGTAAATTAGTTTTATTTCTAATGTTTTTAACTGTAAAGTCAAATGTTAATTATGTAATGAATAAAGATTCCGTTAATGTCTCCTCCTACCAAATTTGTTCATTCTCTGCAGTTTAGAGACAAGACAACATGACAACAGTTCTGTGAGATCAATTTAAGTTTGTTTTCCTTTTAAAAGGACACTTCGGAAAGTAGAAAGTTTTTTTTTTTTTTTTTTCTTTCTCCTAAACCTCAAAATTGCACTTAACGTACTGACGTATGTTACTTTCCAATTTTGGTGCCGTTTTCGTACAAATCGTCTTACAATCTTATTAGATTTGTGGAAATGATGCATTTATTTTGAAAGAGCCGTCCCGTTCCATCCTGAAATTCCACGAATTCAAGCACCTGTTAAAGAACAGGAGGCGCTCTTGCTCATCTGGAACTGTGCGTCTGAAGTTAGGTCGGGGTCAAGTTTTTGTTTTTGTGTTTGTGGGGGATTTGAACGCGGTACAGGATCTCCTCCCATGTTTACTGGCAGCTTATCTGGGAAAATAAGACCAGCTTCTCATGTGAGGAGAAGCCTTGTCCTAACGTAGCCCCTGGTATTTGCTTGTCACGCCGTCAGAGCACGTTAATACTTAAAGTCCAAACCCAAGACAGCAGTTCTGGAGACTGCTGTGACTTAACAGCAGCAAAGATAAATGTGTGTGTGTCTTCAAGTAATGAATTGTTCCCACGATTGTTCTGCTGCTCCACAGCAGAGGATTAAATCGTTCATATATCCGGACAGGTGTCGTTGATAAAGAACAGAGTTTCTAAAAAAAAAAGAGAGAAATACTGACATGACTCCAGTGAAGACCGGTTGTCTCTGAACCCATAGTGAACTGAACAAGTCCTGCTTCGTTCTCATGTCGTCGTCATCGTTACACCCTCTTTGCCCGTTTGGCAGCGGCAGCACGCCTCCGGTTGATGGCCTTGGTGGTGACACGGAGCTTACGTAGCCGTAGCTGGCGGAGCCTGAGCTGCAGGTCCTTGGGGAGTTTCCCCCCCTTCGCTAAAATCTCTTCTAGCCTCTGTTTGGGCATCTTGGTGAGGCGGAAGTCGCAGATTGTGGGGTAGTGGTCGTACATGACCCGGCAGGTGCGGGAGGAGGGGAGGTACCCCTCCGCGCTGGCCGTCACTCTGTACTCACCGGGATTCAGCAGCCGCCAGTAGTCGCCATCAGCAACTGCGAGGCAAGAGACAGCAGGAGAGGGAAATCCTGAGCGGCGACATGCACTGAATAAAACACCATTGTGCTGGAATTTTACAGTATATTCTTCTCTCTACTGTTCTGCCCTTCAATTGGCAGTTTATCGGTCTAACATCCACAAAATCCAGAGGCCTTTGTACCGTAAAAGCACTTAATTCTGCTTATTACAACATTATTACAATGAGAAAAATGGATAGAGTGTGACCAAATAATAAAGAGTGAATATTTTACAATTCCCAAGATTCATGTGTGTGTTTATTTTGGATGTGGACTGAGAAAGATGCGTAAAGCTATAAAGTTATTGTATGCTAGTTATGTACAGAGCGTTTTCTTATTTTTTTTCCAACCAGATTTCATATCTGATGTGAGATGTAAAATGATACCTGATCTAATATGATGATCAATGTCGTCCACTTTTATGATGGCATCTGCTATACCGGCCTCCGTGTCTTTGTCCCGAACCACACCTTTAATTCCACGGTGAACCTAAAAAAAAAAAAAATTTAAAAAAAAGTCAAAGAAAGGAAAATGAGACGTCCCTGTTTTGTTGGGGCTGTAGATATCAAACAGCAATTCACTGTAAAAAGCAACAAACCAGAGATTTGAGAGAAGCTTTGGTGTTTTGCTCACAGAAAAAAGAACAAAAAGGAACTAGAGAATTAAAGAGAGAGGATTAAAAAATGAGCCTGACCTGCTCCATGTAAACCAGCAGAGACTCTTTGTTGTTGTCCCACTCGATGGGAAGCTCGCTGGCATGAGGGAATTTATCACAAGACAGCTCCACCGTCACCTCGAAACAGTTGGTGTGGAGGTAGCTGAAATCATTCATACCTGCAAGACAAACACAATACACGCGGGTTAGTTTTCCTTCCGTCATGAAACCTCTGTAGTTCTGCTGCCGCTGAGGGGTTTCATTCCTACTGGCCTGCGTTTGTTTTCCGTATTCTATCCGTTGCCCCATTTCAGGCTTAAAGCTGTAATCTCTCACTTTCTGGACATTTGCAATGGAAATGCCATCAGCTGTGACCAGATAATATGGTATTTACCCTTTCGTTCTCAGGCCGAAAACTCTGTTTTTGTGCCACTTTCATTTATCTGCCTCTCAAAGTCCCTTGTTAGCTTCAAACATGGATGTATCGCACGCGTTCCTTTTCAGTTACAGTGGCTGCTGCGACTCGCCAAGCACAGAAACACATGATGTGAACAGGTGCATTCAGTCTTCATGGGAAAAAAAAAATTTCACGTAACGTAATGCATTTATGAAAATTCTGAAGGTGTGGAACAGGTTAACTCATTGCGGAACAGTCTGATCTAACCAATCACCGAAATCGGTGAGGTCTTCGGTGGAACTGACAGCAACCATGGGCTAACAACAGCACCTCGATGCAGTGTTAACAACCAACATTTAACTCAGAGCAACTTGTACTCAACTTTCGCCTCCGTTAAACTACACCACTAACCTTTCTGACTTCATAGAGGTCAAGGGTGAACCCCTACATTGTGCTTTTTAATTTTTTTTTTTTTTAGCAAAAGCATCATAACCAACGGGTAATATCGGCAAACTATTCAGTGATATCATTCCAGCCCCTTTTCCCACTTAAAGACAGTGACACACAACCAAACTTCGAAGCGTACAAGCTGCTTAGTTTGCTAAAACAGCAGCTAGAAGGCGGGGCTAGGGTGAAGCCTGGCAGTTTGCTCTGCTCAGAAGGAACGAGACTGTTGACATGTTGACTGGCAGCTGGATACACCAACTGGTTAATCTACAAACTCCACTTCAACAGTGGGACTGACAGGGTTAATAAAGAGATGAAGTTAGAAGGCTCTGGCAAGTCCTACCTGAATAAAGACAGCAAATCAAACCATGTATTGACCATATACATGAATATGAAGAGGATATAATACTTTAAAGGCTTTACGGATTTCAGCCAAAACACTCTGGATTAAAGTAACTTTAGAAAACACACATATTCTTACTTCCTGGTACGTTGTGCCAGGCGGCTCCATTGATGATGTTGTTATATCTGAGGAAGTCCTTGTTGTGGCAGGGCCGCCGGTCTGGGTTGGACATCACCTGGTTATGAGACGGTATGAGACGCGACAACATGTTAAGTGCATGGTTGGGGCATCCAATCCCCCATTCAGACTCTGTGCTGCAGATGTTTTAAGAATGAGGGCAGTGTGTGCCAGTAGGAGGGGGACTGACCTTATTGGTGCTGGCGTACGCTGTGGCCAGCCAGCGGAAGAAGCTCTCGTCAGCGGTCGGCGTGTGCTCACGAGGTGCCCAGTCCCGGGTCATGTCGTACGGGTAGGTGACCACCAGCTCTCCGCCGTGGAGGTTGGCGCTAAGAACAAAGGGGATGTTCTGCATCCAGTTGATGACAGCTCGGGTCTCTGACGCCACCTAATGTTGGAGGTGGAGATTTAGTCAAAGGTGTACAGACACAGGGGATAGACTCAGCGCTGTCAATACAGACTTTTTTGAAATTTTAGACATTTTGCTAATGCTTTCCCCAAGAGCAACAGAGAGCCAAAGTCCTGCCCGTTTTTAATTAGCCAGACAATGTATATTGCCATACAGGGTGTCCTTAACTGGTGTCTCTGAAAATCTAAAATCTGTTTTAGGGTTTTATATCCATGTCGATGGATCGTCTGCTATTGAACCTTACAGTTAAAACGATTTAACAAAGGTAAAAAGATGTTTTTTCCAATGGGCTTTGTGACAGTGACAACATAAGTCAGCCAGAGCAGCGCTGTCAAAGCCTCGTAGAAGCTGCAGTGAAATGACGAACGTCTGCTCCGTCTCACTGAGGTCAAATGAGCCAGGATAACTGGCCGGGCCACGCAGGTGCTCATCCTCATGTTGCAAGATTTTGCTTGTAGAAAAGTGAGACAACCCCAGAGGAGACGCTTTCAGTCCGTCCATGCCGGGGACGCTGTCTGCCATAGTGTCATTTACATGACATGTCGCATGCAGGGGCTTTAATGTGACACATAGCAGCACGAAACCCCATTCATCAGTTTAATTGTCAGGCTACAGTCTAATCATCAACTGCAAATGAGTTTATCTAGAGATGATAGATGCATTTCTACAGCACTGGTACTAAAATTAATAAATAAAGACCAATTTCTTGACAAACCCTGTTGCTTCATATTGAGATGTAATGGCAGAGTAACAAATAGATTGGTCAAGAGCAAAACATACAAATATTCCTTTCACCCTAAAGGTCAAATATGGAAGCACGACGGGAAAAGAAATTTTACAAACAGAAGAACATTGCTGGTTTTGTATTATTATTGTACCTCTTCTCAAAGTGTGACGTGTGTCTACAAAACTTACGAAGGCTTCCTCGGAGGTGTACTGCTCGGGGATGGGGAAGTAGTGGTTGATGAGTTTGGACCGGTCCGTCTCCAGCTCGATGGCAGTCCACATCACTGAGTTGAGGTCAGCAAAATTGTGGTTCATGTCTATGCCTTCGTAGCTGTAACGTCCCAGGGCCCAACCTGCCAGCTCCGAGCCCTGTGGATTAAGGAAAGGAAGAAGGGTGGGTGGAGCCCGTGCGGTCAGGGGTATTTATAATCATTTCAATTTAGTTGCTTCAAATTGGTGTCTGATCACTTTACCCATCTACAAAACGAAACCTTTGACTAAAGGTAGTCCCAGGCACCTTTTTAAAGGCTATCTCATAGCCATCAGGGTTCATGGAAGGCAGGAGGTGGATGCGAGTCTCTTTGACCAGGCGGACGATGCGCTGGTCGCCCCGCTTGTATTCCTGGCACATGTGCTGCATCAGATAGAGCAGAAGCTCCCGGCCCAGCACCTCGTTCCCGTGCATCCCTGCGACGTACCGGAACTCTGGTTCTCCTGCAGGGGGCGCCAAAACAAAGACACAGGTTCTAGTATACCGGACCGGCGGACATTTTAAGTCTTCTGCTTGTCCTGTTGCTCATGTTCAGTGTCCAAAAATGTCCAGATGAGTTAGTACTGTTAAAGTGAGGTCTGATTAAGAAGATAAATCAACACGTGGCAAGAAAGACTCCAAAAGACAAGTGTTGTTTGAGAATGCTTCTTGCCCCCCAACCTCTGACAATAACAAGATGTCTTTATCATATTAGCAGGTCATATGTTTGTCTGTTGCTCCATTATATCAAATATCCTCAATGTGCAGTTTATATCGTAAGCTGTGAGGATGAGGAGCCCATCGGCAAATCTTAATACACCTGCGGTATCTGGGTTTTTCAAAATACAGCTGCACAGATCAACCTCTCTCGCTGACCGCCATGAAAGACCTGCATCTGTATCCTGTTTGGTCCACATACGTTGCACTAACAAGGAGCTCTGAAATCTCACACGTCCTCCTCAGAACTGTTTATGGGGAGGAATTCCAGCTCTCCGCTCTGCTAACGCAACACTGAAGACTGAGATGAGTTTCTTACACCGTGGCTCTGAGGGTTGGCTGATCTGGGTTTGTCAGGGCTTTTTTTGCATACAAAAACCCGAAGGCCTGCACACAATGAAACGTTTTGAATTCACGAGGTCTGTGCAGTCAGCAAATCCATATTTATTTCGACGTTTTGAGTTTGAAAATGGTTTGGAAGTAGAAAAAGCAAACTGTCCTTGTCAATATTGGAGGAGCTCCCTAAACCTGGCTCCAGAACCTGGAATCACTGCCCATTTTAATGGTATTTTTCTTGATTTGAGAAATGGTAATATAGACGGGTTTTGCTTCAGTGACTGGAGCCGGAAACACTAATGAATATCTTGAGTCCGTGTTCTGGTCATTTATCATCGTTTGTCATTGATGACTTATCCAAGTATGTTTAATGGTTTTGCAGTAGCCAGCAATGTATGATGGAAACTTGAGTCACTTGAGTCATCATCCCAGTCAGAAAACTGACACTGGGACTGGGCAACGGTTTCATTAAAACTCATCAGATCTTGGGAGAACTATGGGGGACGTGATCAAATCGGTGCTGTTTTTGCTCAGGACATGGTAGCTAGGTAGGCTGTTTGTTGTTGAAAGATTATAAGGTTATAAGCTTAAACGCCAGAAGCAAACAGTGGAGTGTTCATTTTCTGACAGTTAGAAAGCCAAGTAAGCCCGAAATTCTCTGTTTCACCGGTGTCCCAGCTAAGGCGGCAGCACGAGACCAACTTTGAGACAAACGCTGTGCAACACGCTACATGGTACTGCTGAGAGACGGACATCCGTGGAGTTAAATAACCTGCGGAGAGCGAAGGGGCAGAGGGAGACATTTGACTTCTTTGAGTCCAGCTTGCGTGCTCCTCCTGTAGCCACAGAGATGGAAGCGAACATGAAGAAGCTGAAAGCTCAGTCAGCGGAATAAATCAGGTCACAGACTGAGCAGAGTGGAGGGAAAGAACTGATCTTTTCCTTTGTGACGGCTGCCGATTATTTGTGGTCCCGAGAGGAAATCCTAACAAAGCCGGATTTCGGTGATTTTTGAGATGTGTTTCTCTACAGGTAGAAATCAGCTACCATTGCCTTCAGTTGATCCCTATCTATCTATCTATCTATCATCTATTTATCTATCCATCTATCTAAAAAATATTGAAACGTAACTGAACTTTTTGCACCTGTGAGAGGATTACATTTGACAACTGAAAATAAATTTGAAAGACCGAACGGAAAGGCACGATCCTCCATAAACCTTTCCCCTCCGCTGCCATGTGGGCTGAGCGGAGGAGGCCAAAGAAAACATTTGTGCACCTCAGAATAAATGAAGAGAGGAACTCTGGCCTGCGCGGGTCTATGCTTCACACAGTGCTGGACTGTCCGATTCAGAGTTTGGGATACAGTGGCAGCCACTGTCGAGGCCCCCTCTGACCCTCTGACCCCTCCGATCACTCTGCGAATGCAAAAGCTGGATCTGTCCCTCGGTAGACGAAAGGATCCCTCTCACTGGAGGAGAAGCAGTGCGGCAGCAGGGCAGCATGCGGAAGACTGCACTTGTAGTCAAGGAAGGATTTTTTTTCTATGTTGAACTGCTCTAAAGGCAGAAATAATCCCGCAAGCTTCTCTAATTCAGAGCCTTTGACCTATGGACTGGCGACGGATAGGGAGCTCAGAGGAAAAACGTAATATGAATTATTTTGGAATAAGTGATTCATAAAGAAAATTATAAAGCTGACGGCAAATAATGGCACCTACCAAAGGTCAGGACAACATGTTTAACTTTTGCTTGATGAAAATGGTGAAACTTCAGTCCCCTCATCGTGTCTCACCCAGTTCGTGTTTTCCGGGGTTGTCAGAGATCTCCATGACGTAGAGCTTCAGACCCGTGTAGCTCTTTCCGATGCTGTAGATGCGGGTGATGTCAGGACAGGCCTCGTTCACTGACTTCATCAGCTGGGGGGGGCAATTGTGTGAGTGATGTTTGATCTTTATTGATTTAACATGATGAAAAAAATGATGGACTAAATAAACGTTAAATGAAGCGCGAGCTCAAATCACGGTTGGGACAAGCTGGGACCAACTTCTACACACACACCTCTGACACTTAAAAGGAAAACAAAACTCTGAGAAAAAATAAAGTCAAAAACTTCAAATTTTTTGACTTAAAATAATATTTGCAAATTCAATTTTTTCAGATTTTATTACGTATCTCCCTTTTCTTTTCTGTTGGGTCTCTGTAAATATAACCATAAAGAGTACGGTGTAGACCTGCTGTATATGAGAAGTGTCCTTAGGTTGTGTTAAAATGCCAAATGCATGTCCCAACGTGGATTGGTGTGCTTGTTTCTGTGGCCGGTTTCCTGACCGTCAGATCCAGGACGGTGTCTGTGAACTGACCGCAGGTAGTGGCAGCCCAGTGAGGACACTGCCATGATGGAGTGAAACCTCCCATAATATTTGCTTTTTGGTCGGACTAAGACCCGACCACACACACTGTGGGAGCTTTCTAGGGCCACTGTGAAAACTAAAAACTGGTACATTTGTCAACATGAGACTGGACTTTTATTATGAAAAAAGTTTCCTGACAACCGAGCTTCTTTTTTTTGGTCTTTTTAGCACCATTGTTCAGATGTTGTGATCACCATGACTGCCGTCTTCCCATCGTCAAAATCATCGTACATACTGTACCTCATCCTCTGTCCTACCTTTCTCATCTCCTTGTAGTTGTGGTGTCTGAAGTCCAGTTTGTCTTCGGACTCCGCTGGCTCTGTCTGCCATGCGTAGATGTTATTTGGATCTATGAAATGGGAAAGGTGGGCGTTACTGCAGCTAAACATAGTGTAAAAAAAAAAAAAAAAAAAAAAAGGACATAAAACATGTGTCCAGCTGTTGGCAGCCTGTACCTGGGAGTGTGCAGCCCAACACCTCGGCTCTCAGGCAGATGTCCCCCTCCGTCCCGTTCTGGTACCAGGTCTGCGGGTTGATCCGGATGTAACGGGCCACTGTGGAAGTGTTGAACAGGGCGAGGACAGGTGACTCAGTATCCTGGTTCCCTTCGAATACCTTTAATGCGGGGACACGTGGTGAAACATTGGCAAAGACCCTTGTGGACAAGACACGAAACCACCATGTTCGGCTCTATAGCCGACGGACCTTTGCTACACAGCCATCCCTCTTTTTTCTTCCACTGTGGACCATGTGATGATACACTTGGCTATGAGGCTCAAAAACAGGACTTCGCACTTACTGCTGCATCAATGCAAATCATGAATTTTCACTTCCATTTGTGGATTCTTCCTCAGCTTTTAATCTCTCTTCCCTGCCCTCGTTTGACCACCTGAATTATGCTCGACAAAAATACAACAACAAGCTGTGAACTGGCTCATGAATATTTTTCTTTCATGCATTTGCCTCCATAAAAACTCTTCTTAAATTTTTTTCACTGACACCATTGAGTTAATAGTTACAGTCTGGTAATGGGACAAGGCTGCCTGGCCCGCGGAAAAACCGAATTGAAAAAAATAAAAAAATGGAAAAATGCATGATGGATACATCATGGTCATCTGTGGCCGTGGCACACATGCCAGAAAGACCGGCGAAATAAACAAACCCAACCAGAGCTGTACAGTTTCCAAACCCGTTTTAGCAACTTCAATAACCATATGCTCCTTAGGATTGATAAATAATACAAGTCTGTCACCGTGGAGATAATGGAACAGCATGTTGCTTTGTTACCACTAATTCCTTCCTGACAAAAAAAAAAAAAGGAGGAAATTCCAACTGTTTGCTCACCGGTAGGACGGATACATAACAACATCTTGTACAGACCTGCAGTATCTCCTCTTTCATCGGTCGTCCGACGTGGCAGCACGTCCCGCGTTAAGCAGACTTTCCTTTACAGGCTTTCGTCGGAATGGTGGTAACAGCTTGTGGGTGACTTACACTGTAATGACTTTCCCTTTTATTTATTATATTTTTTTTTTTCTTCCATAAACTGACATTTAGCATCCGCCGCATGAGTTTCGACGTGAAACGTTCCCTTAAATTGTAAGAACGTTTTTTTTAAAGGTTAAAATGTGACTATTTTACATGAAAGCATACATGAAGAGCAACCTGACGTTCCCCTTCCGCAGTGGACAGTAGTATAATGTATTAGTTCATAGGTACAAGTACTGACTCAACTACAAGACGGTTTGCAGGATACTCACTCAGGGTCGAGGGTTTTTAACATCTCTCAGTAACGCTCTACCTCACGGCTCGTGCAGTTTCTTACTCATTTCCTGGAGATTTTCCCAAGATCCTGCTGATACTTAATTGTTAATTAAGTGATGATAGTTAATAGTTAGTAATTCTTAGGAAATAGAGGGTGTTTAACTGGTAGCCTCTAGCTAGTAAGTACTCATTCATCATATTTAGACATGTTGCTATACCAACTACCAAGCTGTGCTGCAAGATTTAGGCCTGCAACCAACTGTTTTTCCATCAATCTTTTAGTCTATAAAATGTCTGGAAAATGGCCAACGTCTGTTTTTGTGGCCCTGGTCTTGTGGAGGAGCCCTGTGTCAAAATCTACTTTTAAGAAATCAGGTCACTAATCCTTTACCATACTTTACAGAGTGGACTTCTGGGTCTGACACCCATCCACCTGAACTCAATCCTACAGGCTGACGCTCCTTCTCGGCCACCGCGTTCCTCCAGGGAACACCGCCTGGCCACAAGGCGATCAGGGTCCGGGCTGTTCTCGTTCGTGGTTCCCCGATGGTGGGACGAGCTGCCACGTGTTACCGGAGCGGCGGCGTCTTTATCTTCAAGAATCTCTTGAAGACTCATCTCTACCGAGGGCACCTCCTCTCTGCTAACACCTCTAACACCCCAACGTGCCTAACTAGCACTCACCGCGCACCTTCGGTGCACCTCTTTACCCGATCTCTTTGCACTTTGTCTTATTTAACAGGTTCAGTACTTGCTTCAGTTTCTCCTACTGTACTGGGGCTTTAGTGTCGTCCCTCACTTGTAAGTCGCTTTGGATAAAAGCGTCTGCCAGATGAGTAACTGTTAATGTAATATAAATGCAGCACCTAATTATTTTAGTTTATATTGAGCTCATTTGTTGTGAAGTTGTGTTTTATCAAAAACAACTTTATTTTTCCTGTGTCAAGTTATATGCGATATACATACAACCTCAGGCAAGGCAGCATTATTCCATCATAGAAGAACTGTAAGGCTGAAACTAGCAATTACTTTCATTATCAATGGGTCTGACAACTATTTTCTTTAATAACCATTTTACCGTTCAGTCTATAAAAGGATAAATTTGCTGATCCCCTCAAACGGTCAAACTGGAAAACTAGCAACTTTTCACATCTGAAAATGTTTTGTCATTGCCGCTTTAAAAATGCCAGCTGTCGTTTGGCTCGAAAACAGCTGCCTGTGGTTAGTTCCCGGAACCAGCTCAACACTTTAACTTTGACCTTAAATCACAGCGTCAAACGACACCAGCACATTAGTAGGAACCTAACCGCCGGTTAAATAAAATATTAACAAAAGTTCTAACAAACCTTAAATGGGTAAACTGCAAACCGTCTTCTAATGGTTATGTTGACAATACTTGTCCTCAATATAATTTAGCGAGCTATTCATGTGTTTTACTGGCTTTGAGTAAATTTCATTTCAGCCTTTTAACCGTAAAATACATTTTGACGCTTTCTGACTGACATTCGTAAGCAAATGCTTCATGTTGCAGCTCGTGCATGAGCTGCCATCTTTTTTTAAAATCCAAAAATGTGGTAAGGGGAAAACCATTACAGTGTAATACACGCGCCGGCCGTCACCACCATGATAGCAAAATCCTCGAAAGACAGATGAGGGAGCGTGCGACAAGGGCGTCACTGGCTCGAACACCAGATCAGCTTAGGAGGTGAAATGTGAAAGTGGGGAAAAAAAATGGAGGAGAGAGATCAGAATTGAGCTAGAAAGGTGGAAGAGAGCAACTTGTTCACTCACAGCCTCTTGGGTCCCGTTCATGCATGGCTTCCAGACATACGAGTCGTTACTGAACTGCACCTTGTAGGTGTGCACCATGTCCCAACTGTGTGCGAGCAAGACAGTACAGATTAGGTTGCATGTGATACGCACAAAGAGCCCTGCAGACGAGCAGAGGTCTAAAATAAGAGATATTTTCATTTTTGCTCTACCAAACACCATTTCCCGTCACTTTCTCTAATGCTGTAAAAACCTTCGACCCTCAGGACTGACCTCCAGATGGAGCTGCGACCCTGCAGGATGACACCGGTGAAGCGAGTCGGCCGCCGCGCGTCGACCTCCAGCCACTGCTTCCTGTCTCGGTACTGAGCACACCAGGCTCCATCATAGATGTCTCCATCCTCTATCCCAGACTGAGACACACACAAGAAACACACACACACAAGAAACACATAGTGTTAGTGCTGCTCTGCAGGCGGCACGTGTTGTGCTAGACTGAGCTTCGGATTTGCTGTCGGTCCGCGCGGTTACCTGGATGTTGAGACGGCCGCGGTGAGGGCCCAGGCCCCTGCGTTTGTAGGACGACGCTCTCAGCTGAGTGTCTTTGACTTTTAGGGACTCCAGACCCAGTGGAGGACATTCTGACACAATCAACAGAGATCTAGTCACCATTTCAGGATTTTTATAGACTGGCAGTAGAGTGGCAAAGCAAGTGGGAACCAGAGTTCCCGAGCTGAAAGTTGGATTGATGTTTTGCATTGACAGTGGTAGATGATTAGCTGAGCGCTGGCATTCAGACGGGCACCAAGTTCTATCCATTCAGTCCCCGGCAAAAAACACTGGCGCACGTTGTTGAAAAGAAAGCAAGTTTCTTTGAAAGGCTTTGTAAAACATCTCCCAACAAGCTCCGGAGAGCCCCGTGGCATGAGTAATCACACTCCTGTGCCACTTTACCGGTGGTGTGAATTTCAAATGTAAGCTTTTTACACCTTGTTAAATGCATCCTACTTAAAACCGATTCACTTTTGGATTTTTGATGAATCCCGGATGAGTTCCACAACTTTGGTTCAGCGTTTTGTTGCCGATTACAGCTCTGGCTGGCATCCTCTCCGTAGCAAGGGCCGTTGAAGGTTTTTAGTTCCGCTAGACATACAACACTGAGGGCAGAAATGGTTTCGGAGAGTACATTTAAATAATTATAGCCAAAGTCAACCTGGAAGAGTCCTGTGTCTCTGTCCAGTGACCCGTGAGTTTATTGTTCAAAGTCAAAATTTCGAATGTAAACTAGGAAAAAGAAAACTCATGGAACCAGTTTCTTTTCCACACACTTTGCTGCTCTGTATACTCCAGTAATTGTATGCAGATCTGCATACTGCAAGTACTGTAATTATACAAACACATACACTCATATGTACATATATAATACTGATCATATGTACACCCCCCCTTGACCTTGTGAGGGAATAGCTGAGAGTCTAGACATTGCAAAAGCACGTGAGTAAAACAGAAATCACTCGAAAGAGAGTTTGCCCGTTTACGTCTTTAGGTATTTTAATGTTATATAACGCGCACGAATTATATAACATCCTATCAACGTGACGAAATTACAGACGGTTGATTGAAGAAAAAGAAAACTGAATGAGTGTAGAAACATGACAAATGCAGATGGGATGAGTACGGAAACGATGTGAATCATATGCTGCCACATTTTCAGTCACCAGATGTCACATCAACTGAACACCTATGGGAGAGATTCTGGGGGTCTCCACCGACGCCACCATCAGATCCATCAAATGAGGTTTAACTTCAGGTTTTCGGTTTCAGGTTTTTATTGTTCACGTTGAGGAATTGCAACTTTTTTTTTTAGTAAGCAAAAGTAAAAGGTCTCAACACTTTTTTCCACCACGGACATATTTATAAATCAAGCCAAAGAAGTAAATTGAAAGCGAAGTGAAGAGGGGGGCAGGAAATGGAGAGAGCACAACTCTCTTGTTTCTGGTGATGTTTTTTTAAACCAGTCCAGCGTCCTCTGCTGCCGAATTAAAGCCCCAGACAGGCTCTCATTGTCTGGAGGGTTCAGCTCGGTTCAAACGGCCTCTTCCTGCCGGGAAGCTTTACTGGCTGTTAAAAAGTGTCCGGCCAAGGTATAGACACAGTATAAGTGAATGCTGACTGTAGGTGGCCTTTCCTTTAAAGACCCTGTCCCCCTTTTGCCTTGCAGTCCGGCTGGATCTCCGCTGAGCCGCTCGTGACCCAAAATGTTGCTCAGCCTTAAACAGCAATGTCTCTCTTCGTTGCTGTTGACCACTGGATTCCTGCCAAACTATAAATTTCTTCTGAAAAAAAAACTGAGCCTGAGCCAGAGAGACTTGGCGAACCGACAAAGACGCCCAGAAGACAGAAACGTCCCATTTATTGTAAATTCAAGCCGCCCCCCAACCCAGCTGATTATCCTATGAAGTTACAGGGAACACGGACCATGACTCATACTCCAACCTGTGCTCAGGATGTACCGTATTTCTAAACCCGTGTATCTCTGCTTTTTTTTCTCTGTTCCCCATAAACCCCTCTCCATTTCCTTTCACCTTTTTTTCTCCCTCTCTTTAAAAAGGGGCCACGGGGGGGGCATCAAAGAGATGTTGCACCCACCCCGGGGTCTCATCTCCCCATGTTCCTCGACATGATCTTACAGCTTCATCCGCTCATGACCCCCACTCTTAAGTGGCACAGTCTTTGTCGGTGACACAAGAATATCCTGTGAATATCGAGCCTTTGTGCAGGCAGGTTCATTGTGTTCGAAAAGAAGAAGATCACTCGCTCCTGAGACTGAAAACAATCTTCTTAGCAGAGGACGTGAATATTCAGAGAACAAATCACGTAGGTTGGTTGCAATGGAGCGACCATAGCGATGTCCTAAGTTGTTTCAGCTCTTGTTATCAGGTTTGAACTGCCAACAGTCAGTCTGATTAAAGCTCATCATCATCCGAACTGCTTGCGACACTTGAAATGTTGTGCTCAACATCTCTTCTACCTTTCCTGCTCCCAGGGTCTCAAACTCTTTCAAACTCAATTCCTCCACTGTTCCTTTACCGGAGGGAAGAGAAAAACAGGTGACGTCTAGCAGGTGACGTTTCAAATTTCAGCACACGGACTGTTGTGTTTACAGATCTTCTCTCACGACAAACACTGTTGTTCTGCGATTTGACATTCTTAAAAAAGAGACAGCGCCGTGGCCACCGAACCACTGCACAGAAACTAAGATTCTCCGGACGATGCCATCGTTAGTCTGTACTTTCACACTTACTTTTCCAACATGGCAGCTTTTCGGGCATATCACTCATAGCTAATCTTACTCCAGCACTGGCTCGACAGGCCTGAGTGGATTTTAATGAGGCTCGGCCCTGATTTGACATGACACGACAAGCTGCTTTTACTAAGCATTTATTTCCAGCCGACCTCCACGGGCTAATCTCTGCTTCGACCCTTCCCTCTGCATACACGCATTATATATACAGACGCTCTGTATACACACACTTCCCACAGTGGGCTCAGTTCCCGGTCCAGTACACACACAGATATACGGTGGGGTCCAAAAGTCTGATAAAGCGGTCTCGGACTTTATGGACCCCACTGGACACGCATACACCAAGAATGTTAGAACACAAGATATGTAGATATGCACACATACATTTACGAGAACTTGTGCTCAAAGCAGCTGGTAGACCGGTTGCAGCTCTCTGAAGGCTGAAACTGAGATACGCAGAGACGTATCCCCACAAAGTTGGTAATTACCAAAGTCGGGACTAGATTTTAGGGTTAGGGTTAGTAGAAATGTCACTACAAGGTTCAAGTTTGCGTGTGCGAGAGAAAGAGTGAGCCACAGACAGCGAGAGACTGGCCGGAGTGAAGCACTTCAGATCGACCCCAATTTCTTTATTGTGCAGAAGTTTAGATATACAGTATGCGCTGCCTCACAGCATGGAACCCACATGAATCAGATCTGGGTCTGAACTTAGCGTTAAATCAGCAAATGGTTTTTTGCATTTGTTTCAAAGCTTTCCTGGGTGGGTTTGCCTCAACCGATAATTCAGCGTCCCAGTGGGCTTCAAATTTCCCACTTCGCCTGAAGCAGGTGTATTCATAGGCCGGAAAATTACCTGAGACCACTTGAATTGTCCCGTTGCAGTAAACCACGCCTTTTTCGAGCTGGTGAAAGCACTAAAAACTATTTGCCGCCAACATCTGACCCTTGACCGATTGACATACTGTATACTCTAGGGCTAGTCCCGATACATACGCGGGACAGTTTCCGTGCTGGCCACTGATGTGCTCACACTTTTTTTGGCCTTTGGTTTGGCTTTCTTGACAACCCTCGGCTTCTTGGCGATGACTCTGGGTTTCTTCAGGACCGTTTCGGGCTTCTCTCCTACGTTAACGCTCCTGGCGGACCTCCTTGCTATGAAAAGGCAAACCACTTTATGCACCGGGAAACATGCATTTAGAGCTTGACTTCAGGTAAGCCTCTTTTTGGATAAACTCTTCTTTGGCATTGGTTGCAAAGCTATCGCTCCATCTAAGAGAACCAAAGGACACAGTGGAGGGCTGCAAGCCAACTTTAAAATCTGAGACTGCATTCATGTAAATACTGCCTGGAGATTTTGGCTGTACATGTTTAAATTTAAAGATTAGTCTTTTGGCTGCAGCCACAGCTACAGTGAGTAAACGGCTCACTTCAAGCCTTCATTGCAACACTATACAATACTGGTTTTAAGGAGTGTGAGGGGTCATGTTTTTTTTGTTTTTTTGGGTGTAGGCATCTGACCGAGCATCTGGTTTTCATCTGGTTTTTCATCTGTAGAAAGCACATGGCCTAGTTCTCTCACTGCACACAGGATAGAATGTAGCACATCCTCCCCCCAACCCTCGGACAATGACTCTCTGACCGCAGATATGCAAAGACCAACGGAGCTCTTTTTACACCCTGGGAATCTAATCCGGGAGGCTTTGAGGAACCCTGAAGGACACGTTAGGGTTGAGTTACTAGATAGCTTGATGCATCTAACTTACATTTCCTCCTCAAATGAAAGTCTTGGATACTTTTTTCCCAGAGGGTGATCCTTAAAGGAATATTCAGTGCATGTTTTAGTGATCAATTCTACCACTGTAAAGTAATTACTTCCTGCAGAAATGTTTATATTAAAAAAATATAAATATAAAACCCAATGATAAAAATATCAATTCTCTATCCACTCACCAAATTCCAGAGGACCTTCCTCTTCCTCAGCTTGTTTTCTGGGAACTGCTCTCTCTGCCGTTTTACCAGTTTCTTCAGCCAGATGTTCGGCAGTTGCGGTGATTGCGGGAGGTTTAGTTGTTGACTTACTATAGCTGGTTGTGAATCCTGTGGTGGGAACATCAGTGGTGTTTGGAGTGTTGGCGGTTTTTCCTGCAGAAAGAAGGCTCACAGTTGTGGTAAAAGCCGCATCCGAGTCCAAGGTGGATCTCACTGGACTTGTGTCATCGGCAGGCCTGGTTGAAATGAGGACAAATGATCCATAATGCAAATACAAAAGCAGTATGAAGTGCAGAGCTCCTGCCATAGTAACTCTTCCCTGCAGAAACACCACTAACACTAGACACCCATTCAGCCTCCTTGACCCGCGCTGTCAACGCACCCATCATGCAAAAACAACTTCCACTCAAGAGATTTGGAAAATAAAACTTGGGTCGACATTTTCCGTGATAAATAGTTGTAAGGAAGACAAGCGTGTTTAAGACTCAGAAGTGGAGCTGAAAATACAGACAGACAAGTAGAAAATTCACAAGAGATGAATCGCTTCCGTCATTTTGTTATGCAAAATGCCAAAACTTCTGTTTCCAGCTTCTCAAAATGTGAAGATTTTTTGCTTCTCTTGTCATGAAGTATATGATACCAAACGGAATATACTAAGGTTTTAGACAAATTTCTGATATTGTACAGAGAAAACAATTGCTCAAGAAAATAATCAGGAGATTAATCAATGATGAAAATATCCGTTGGTTTCAGCCTTGGTAAAAACTACAGTTGTTTTCTCCCACAAAGTACAATACAGAAAGCCGTATGTAAGGCATGCCAGCTACCTAAAAATCCTACCGCCAGTTTTTTGCTCAAAAATTAAAGCTTGCAATGTTAGTTGGGTCTGGCAAGATGGAGAAATCGCCAGCCCCCTGCTTTCTTAAATTTCATATACACTTTATATGCACATCATAAAAAGGAAAAAGTTGCCAGGAAACGAACTAAAGTTGCCAGTTAACTAACATTAACTGAAACTTTCACACCCTAAAACATGCGTGGTATCAAGTGACACACACATGCCTTTATTTTGAAGGTTTAATAGAAGCCCTGGAACTTCCCTTGCTGGCTGACTTGACTCCACTCTCTGCAGAGTTGCTGTACTAACAGCCAGGATTCAAACTCAGTCAACCCTCCTCTTCATCGAGGAGCAGAGTTTTCAAACCTCTTTCTACTACACGAAGGCCGCAAGCACGGCTGGAAGTTCTTAAATGTTCTTCTTGAAACTCCTACACAAGATATTTAGTGGCGGTTGTACGGTGACACCTGGTGTCCTTGTTTCTTTAAACCTTGTGAAAAGTCCAGAATTTCTTTGAAAAACTCGTAATAATTCAGATTCATTTAAATTGTGTCTATAAACTTTAAACTGCGTATTTCACTGTTCTGGTTAAATAGCTTTAATGACACAGACAAGAGGTATTACATGGGACATTTGGAAATCCAGTAAGTTATAGAACCTTTAATTTGAGCGAACTACTGGTAATTCATGCATTTAAAATTTGAGAGAAGTTTTCAAAATTAGCCAGGGACTATCAGACTCAGGAATAAGAAAATAAAAGATGGTCTTAGTGATGAAAAAAGATATATAAAGTAAATATAAAATCTCTTTCCAACAAATGACATGTATTCAACAAGAAAAATACCTGACAGTAGGCGGAAGTATAAAAGTGAAATGCATTATTCTATATTCCGAAAGTTACAGGACAGATTGAAACTTCTGCTGACAAAACAGATGTTTGTGACAGTAGGATCATCCATGTTTGGAGAAGGGAATAATTCCAGGAAACACATTTTTTGCAGTGACTTCTTGCCATGACTTAAACAAATACACACCAACACAAAACTACACACTATTTAACCAGGTCTTCTTGGAAAAAAAAAAAATTATTAAAAAATATATTTACACAAAAATTGAATTTTCAAAACAAGAATTAAAGTCTAGTATCTACACTCCTCACCCCAAACATCTGGCAACTCCCCTCCTCTCGCTGAAGTAAGAGGGCTCTGAAAAACGTCTGCAGAGCTCAAGTGTGGTGAACAGCAGAACCTCACCTATGTGAACAGGAACTGAAAATGTGTAATGGATGACTGACGGGTTTTGTTTTTTTTTTTTTTACACTTTATGGACAATTACAAAAGCACCTTTCTTGAGTACAGTTAAAGAATATTTGCAATAATCATTGGTGTCTGGTTCAGAAGTTTCTTTATCCAACTCTTGAATAACATGACACCGACCCAAATGAATAGAGTGTCAAAGTAACGAAAGTGTTGTTTTGTAAAATACACGTTAAATAAATTTCTATGTTTGTGAACAAACTGAAAAAGTATTTCATAGACTGAAAATGTAATATTTTAGAAACTGAATGACACGTTTCCAAAAAACTGAGACTTGACTCTTGTACAAAAGTGAAAAATCTAAAAACTCCCCTTTACCCTCACAGGTTGAGGTAAATAAGGCTCTGCTGTGAAAACAACCCATACTGACATAAACTGTCAACATTCAGCTGCATGCTTTCAATGATACAAAAAGTACCTGTACACTCTCCGCATTGTTATGCATAACACACACTACCAGTTTCAAATGGAAACATGCAGCTAAATGTGTAAAACTGATGGTTTAACTGGGATCATCCACATATACATCCAAACCTTTAAGTCCACATGGACCTGGGAGTGATTCACCAGGGCTGCAAATTGACAAAAACAAATAGAGACGGGCAGAGCAGTGTCCAGAGTGAGGAGAGCAGCTGCTGAGCGAGAACGTCCAGTCTCAATTGGGCGTCAGCACCTCAAGGCTTCCAGAGCTTCAGCAGGCCGTCCTCGCTGTAGGTGCCGATGAGGTTCTGGTGGGGGTGGTGGGCGATGCCGATCACATCCTTCTCGTGGACCTGGAGGTGGGGGGGGTGAGACATGAGAAAGATCCTGTGATTTACATTGAAAGATGCTGTACAGAGGAAAGCTCATCAAAAAAAATGCTCATTTTAAAGCTATTTAAAGTTTGTAAAATGCTGGATGTACAGTTAAATACAGATGTACTGTATTTAACAATGAATGAAGTTACCAGCTACAGTTCCAAAGTGCAGTAAAAGAAAACAAACATTACTTACTTTAATTACAAAGTTGTGTGTTGTGGCACAAGGTGTCACCATTAAATCATTTAAGATTTACAAGGTCATCTTGAAATTCAGGATTAAACCATATCAGTGCAATAAAAATGAAACTATGATGAAATAACTGCTGTGCATCAAAACAAAAACAAAAACAAAAACCCAAAACAATTTATATAATAATATAATATTCTTTTTGTGGTTATTAATTTTACTCAAAACAAAGCAAGACTAGATCCTCTAATTGTTCATAAACAAGCTTTAATATGCACAACATGGGATTCCACTAAAAACCTGATAAAATATGAATTAATAGCATATGAGCAAGTGAACTATTTAAAAAAAATCATGGTGCAAATACATGCGTTGTAACATTGGTGTAACTGTCACTGTATAAAGGTAAATATATTTATAAAAGTGCACCAACAGCGTGGTTACAAACATCTGAGTGACGTCGGCACAATTTGGTCAAAATAAAAGGAAAACCATACGAGGCTTGTTTGCCACACATGAAGAACATTTTGTCATTTATCTCCTTGTTGATCGTGGGGTTATTCTATTACATAAGACAAAGGAGCCGCACATCCCACCTTCAACACGTAGATCAAAACCTCAGTCAGAATTTTTGAGTAGCCGAAGCAGAGGAGTGAACAGGCTGTGATATATCTGGACGCTTTGATCTTGTGCTCCTGAGTGCAGGAACGTACCGTCAGCGTTCGCTCCAGTTTGCCGGTGACTGTGCTGAAGCAGTAGAGCACAAAGTCTTCACCCACGCAGTAGATCCACTCGCCCCGGGGCGACAGGGTGCAGCACACAAAGTCACCACCTTCCCTCTTACCGGAGCTGAAACTCCTCACGATCTGCACGGGGACACACACACAGATGCATTCAAGCACACACCGAGCACAAATGTGAGAAGGCAGGCGGGTAGGCAGGCAGTTTTATAACCCAGGTTACATAATGAAAACACTTTCAAAAATCTTACTATTAAACTCTGAACTACATTTTGTTTGGAAATTAAATGTGTTAAATGTGTAGTATTTCAAGGAAAACTAATGAGCTCAGAGTTGCTACTGATTTTTATCTGGCATAGGTGAAGGTGTTTCAAGCAAATAGTCGTAACCCAAATAACAAGGGATCTGAAAATACAATCTTATTGTTAAAAATGCGTTTGTGTGTGTATAACCATTTAAGTCCCTGCTGATTTGTTTAATTTTCTCTCGATACAGAATATACTGTAGTAAACGCTTTGTTTGACTTATTTCTTGATATTCTGTGTGTTGTTGCCTGTGGCGAGGCATCTTGTCTACAATGAAAACTGAGAAAATGATCTCCACAAAACAATCTAGGCTTAAATAGTGTGTGTAGTTATTCATGAGCTGCCTTTAGCATCATGCAGTAGATCACGAACAGAGTGTTGGGATGCTGATTGCAGTGATGATTTGGACCGACCTGTCCCTGCATGTTCATGATGACCACTGTGTTGGAGCGGTTACACACTACAAAGTGCTCCGGGTTCTTGGGCAGCAGGATGACGTTGTTGACGGTGATGTCGGTGCCTGCTGACGTGCCCAGAGGTTTGAAGGTGTTGGAGCACTCAGTGGTCTTCATGTTCCACACCTGACGCGGGTTGAGCACAAGCAGGAGAGACACGGGGCATTATGAAGCAGACACATGATACTGTCCGTTGAAAGTAAGAGAGGAGGGAATGAAAGCAAGGGGTTTTTTTGTTTTTTTTTCCAGCATCTGCTTCTCCTACCTTCACTGTACCGTCGGAGGAAGCGCTGATGATGTGGTGGCCATCTGGAGTGAAAGTGGCCTCGTTGACGAATGAGGAGTGACCGCGGAACTCCTTAAGGGTTTTACCTGACTTCAGTCCGTGGATTCTTAGGCCACACACACAGACACACAGACACACACAGAGGGACAACGTTCACAAAAATTATCCAAAAAGTTAAGAACACAATTGTCCCGTCAGCTAGAGGACTTAGTTACTTCCACAGCTGACTCCCATAAAGTTTGGAAGAAACGAGAAGGTTGAAGGTGTTCGGTCTGATATGAGCTTACCTGATTGTCTGGTCGAAGGAAGCACTGAGGAGCTGGCTGCTGTCTTTACAGAAGCTGACACATGTTACTCCTTTACTGTGGGCACGTTCAAATCTCCTCAGACACTGACCGCTCTGGATCTTCCACACCTAAAACACACACAAAAACACAAACGTAAAGTTTTAAGGGCATTCGAAGTTGCTTTCTTCTTGTTGATACTGGCACGCAGCAATTAAACGAATACTCTCACCAGTTGAAATGTTCTACTGCCTTGATTTTATGTTCAATACAAAAATAAGATTTATGTTTTTGTACAACAGAAAAACTTAAACAATAAATTGAAAATGCGTTTAACTCAAATTAGTAGAATACTTTTTTATTTTTAATGTCAATTAATGGATAATTTCAGGTTGTACGTAAATAATTCCCCTAAGAGCAATGGGAGGAGGAGAAGTAAAGTTTGTCTTTTACCTTGATCTTTCCATCTTGAGCTCCGGTGGCCAACATCTCTGTGTCCCGACTGAAGCCCATACACAACACTGCATCGTCCATCATCATGAAGTTATCCTGAGCCTGGTACTTCAGATCCTGTAGAGCACAGTGCATAGAGTTATTTCCACAAAGCTGAAGTCCTTTTTGAAATGACAAGTGTAAATACAGTGTTCTATTCAACCACACAGCAAATCCAGTTTACGTGTCTCTCTTACCTTTCTGATTTTGCCGGTGGTGAAGTTCCAGACCTCGATGAAGCCGTCCACAGAGCCGGTGACCAGGTACTGACCATCGGGGGAGAATCGAGAACACTCCACATGAGATTTCTGTCCAAACTGTGGAGGGGAAAAAGACATGCCACATGTTTAGGGCACAAAACTGACCATAACTTATGGAAGTGGGAAATTAAAATGAAAGTATGCTTGGTTGAATGCACAGTTTGAAACAGTGAAGCAGCCCGCTAACGTGGCTTTCTACCATCCATACTCTAGGACATTGTTGGCACCTTGATGTGTCTGCTGAGCTGGGTGGGGAATCGCTCCTCCTCCACATCTTTGACGGCAGCTTTACCCCTGAACAAGTCAATGGTCATACCGGGAGGCAGGAGTCCCTGATGCTGCTGCCACTTCAGTGACTGCAGAGGAGAATGTAGAAGTGGACAAAATCATCATTGGCACTTTATCTGGACAGAAGCATAACGTGTATGGATCGGGAATATTAATAAAAAGAAGCAGCATGACTATGCACATATGTTAGACTTAAGATGCAAATGAGTTATTTTATGGTGAGTCTCTTCTTGAGGAATGAGAATCATCACACCTGCAGGTTTCTAGAGCACTTACCTGTCCCAGCAGAGCCATGAGACGAGAGGGTGGCACCACACTGACCTCCCCTGCCAGGGCCTGGGCGATGGCTGCTCGGCGCTTCTCCTTACTGCTGCCGTCTGGATACGCCTGAATGATAAGACACACAAAAATAAGAAATTCCACTCCAGATAAATGTAATCTTTCATGTGTTCTCTTCAAACAACATTTAGAATTAAAACAATGAGTTAAAAAGGCATTGCAAATCCATTCAATAATTATGATATTACATTCCCGTATGTTGCTTTTGTAAAGATGAAGAATCCTGTTAAAAAGTACAAAAGGGTCTTTGGAGTTTAGGAGCCAAAAGCAAAATGACTGGCCAGAGCTACTGATCTTAAAATTATCCTTCATGGATGAACGAAGATTGCATTTCGTTCCATGACGATTTGGACTCACCTCTCTGGGATCGAAGTAGGAGCGAGCCAGCAGGTTCTCCAGGTGGATGTATCTCTCTGGTTGGGTTTGTTTAAGCATGATCATGGGGTCGGTCTGCCTGAGAAGTGAACGAGCTGCGCCCAGCTCTCTCAGCTCGATCAACTCCAACACAACCTGGTCAGGAAACAACACAGGCACTCTGATTCTGAGGAAACGAGACTTCATCCATGATCCACCTGTTCTTTTAATGGGAAGATCTGCTGTTATCAGTCATGACAACAGCAGAACAAATGCTGGGTCAAAGACAACAAACTAAACATATGCATTCATAAAAGATTAAGATTTAGATTAAACAAACTGCTTCCTTGAATATAAACACAAATAAAGTTTAAGACTTCAGAACAGAGTTTAAAGATTTCTTTACAGAAATTAAATGGGACAACAATCATGCTTAAACCAACAATACCACAAAACGACCAAGGAAAAGACATCAGCGGAGATGGACGGCTAGATGACAAAACTACCAGTTGCCATGGCTACAACATACTGAAATATCAACCTATCAATCACCTGGTGAATTCAGTTTATGAAGTGGAAGAATTGGTGGACTGTAGAAAAACAAAAGAAGACAATAATATGTCTCCGAAACACCTTATTGATACACTGGGAATGTAGGAGCATATCAAAAATCCAGCATGAGCATTATAAACATAAGCTGACAGGGAGACATGCTGTAGACCACAACTTGTCCGAACCTCACCTGTTCATAAAGGTCTATCAGGGTCTTATCTGGCAGCTTGAGGGACTGGATGGCCTGCAGGACAGTATCCCAGTGGCCGCTGTTTATGTCTGCCACAAAGCTCTCTATGCTGTCCACGGTGTTCAGAGACACTGTGGTCTCCTCCTGCAGGGTGGCTAGAGTCCGGTGCAGATTGTTTTCTTTTAGGTACTGCATAATCAGACGGATCACGCTGTGGAAAACGCAAACTGATGTGAGTCGTTAGGATAAGCAGATCTCGCAAGACATTAAGGTAGTTAAGCTGAAGCAGTTTAACTTACAAAGTGTTGAATAATGATTCATAGTTAGATGTCAGTAGATCATTTAACAAGAGTAACATGAAAAAAAAACAATCAATTCATTTTTGGACATCGGTTTTCCTCTTGCCACCGCCAAAGTGAAATAAGTGGTCAAGAACACACCTGTTGGTGAGAGGTAACGCCTGCCTGATAACTCAGCCGCCCAATATCATCGGCTAATCTAACCTTATTACAGATGATTGTTACTGGCACATACAGTACTGTGCAAAAGTTTCAGGCACTTTAGATGTTTAGATTCTTATCAGTCACGGACACCGTCGGGGAGGCGTCTGATCGGTCCTAAATTCATTCTGCGGCAGGACAACAAGCCCAAACCAGTCCTGCAACAAACAGTCCGGCCCCCACGGAGCCCTGATCTCATCATCATGGAGTCAGCCTGGGATCCCATTAAGGGGCAGGAGACAATGGCACAGACCAAATCCACAGAAGAGCTGGGGCAAGTTCTCCAAGATGCCCGGAACAACACACCTGCCAAGTACCTTCAGAACTGTTGGTAACGTGTGCCGAGGAGAACTGGTGCTGTTTGATAGGCAAAGGGGGGGGGGTCACAGCAGAGACCAACTCTGAAAGCATCCTCACTTTAATTTTGGTGCTTCAGACTTTTGCACAGTGCTGCATGACAATCTCAAGTATCAAGAAACTGCGGGGAGTACAGAAACGCCATAGATAAAGTTTGTGATTTAAGAACATTGACACCAATAAGCACGTACTCCGCAAAGTTTATTTCTCTAACGTAAACTGTCCCGACGCGTGTACATACGTTACAATTTAAGGGATGTATGTCAAAAAACGGATAGACTGCTTGGGATTTTTAAAGGCTCAAATATTGATATCAACGTCGAACATCCGGTATCGATCGGGCCTCAGTGCGAGCCCAGTGTCCTGCTGGCGGGCGCATCGGCAAGGGAGGCAAGGTGCACCGGTCTCTAATGGCTCGCTCGCTGGATCAAGTGTGATCAACTCACCTCAATAACCAGAGCAGTATCTATAGCAACTGCCCGTGCACCCTTAGCTAATGCTAACTCAGTCTAGCTTCCCCTATCCCGCAATTCTGCCCGCTCCACGGTGTTGTACTGAAAACACGAAAAGCGCGGATAATGTCATACTTTAAATAACACAGTCCAAACCGAGACGGATTTCACCCCGCTACGTCGAAAGACAGCCGACAACATCTACACGGGGACAACTGTAAATGAGCTTGTCGTAGTTTAGCTTGTGCTAGCTTAGGGCGCTAACGCTAGCGGAGGATGAGGCAGGCCTCGTTGACGCGAAGTGTGGTCAAATGCGGAGTTATAAGCGGAAGGTTTATTATAAAAAAGACCCCGCTTTAAGAATAATCAACTGGACTACTTACTCTGCGGATTCCACCTCCAGAGACATGATTATATATCTTAAAATACCAGCCCGAAGACACTCTTGAGTCTGCAGCGAAGGCCAGCAACACGCAGGAGGTGCGCAAACACGGAAGTAGTGGGAGGACTCAGGCGTCTTCAAAATAAAAGTCTCATGAGGGAGAACGTTATTTTATTTTTATCTTTTATTTTTTTGGCGTGGTTCAGTCCGCGCGTTGATGCAAAGATTCGGGTTCAGGTTCGGACCTGTGAATCAACACAGGACATCAGCATACGGTGCTGAACCGTCAGCAACGTCTGAACGTTTCCTCCCGGCGAGATGTCTCGTTGTAGCTCTGAAAGTGCCACGACTAATTAAGAGGCCGGTTTATGGTACATACGAGATTTCTGTACGTACAAAAGTCTACGGGCAGACTTCATAAAAGCAACATCTGCACGCGTCACACAACAAAGTGCACGAGCCTTGCAGATGACCTCCGTAAAGCCAGAGGTGTGGGTTTAATCGTAGGACGTGGAGCCGTCGGCGCATTACTCCTCCATCCCGCTGAACGTAGCTCTTCCAACGTGCACGTTGTTTCGTGTGTCCGGACAACGGGCCTTTCGTGGCGGTTACCTAACGGTCCCTCGGACTTGAGACACGCCTGGCATCAGTTATTCTCAAAGCGGAGTCTAGGGGCCGTCAAACGGACTCAAACAGAATTCTTTTTTCGGCTGGAAATCACTTTACCCAGAGCATATATCAGAATAACTATTTCGTCAGTATAGGTTTCATTTGGACTGCCCCCCCCCCGCCTCCTTGTGTGAAGTGAGCGCACAGGTAGGTTTGCGTCCCCCGGGACAAGGCGGTCTGTAATGTGATTGCTGCGGGCCCCGTCCCCCGTCCCCGCACGCATCCGTACGTGCACAGCCATCCCCATCTGCTGTGGTGCCATCCGTTGTTTTTCCCGAGACGGTCAACAGGGGGTGCTGTCTGCGCAGCCGTGGCTCAGAGGCCCTCTCGACTCCCTCCTCTCAGCCAGTGAAGGTCTTTCAAGGTTATGATGATGATGATGCTCGGTGCGGCACCACTTCAGTCTGCAGTGCCGCGGCCTGGGTTTGATTGTCTTGGGCAGTCGTGACATAATCCCGCCATGAGCCCGATCCACACTGGAAATGAATTTGGCACCCACAACACAGCAGACATCGCTTGGTTTCATTTGCCTTTGCGGATGGAGAATTATATTTGGAAGCAATGAGGAGAGGCAGAGAGGATGGGGAGGGGAGGGGTGGTGTTTTCACACAATGCCATAGCACCGCAGTCATCCTGAATATATTAACATGAGAGCAGAAGAAAGATGTCAATATAATTTTGCTGTCTCCTGGCATGACAAAGCAGAGGCTGGAGAGTGCTTACCAATGAGGGAGACACCACCGCGCTGGAAGAATGACAGCGACACAAAAGGCTGTAATGTAATCACTTCATCCTTTCTGAGAAAAACAAAGATACTTCTAAATATATGTGAGGTGCCGGTCGTGGTGTGCAATGAAATTAACTCTAACCCTTCCATTATAATTAGAACACATTACCACCACAGAGAAACTTAGCCTTTCTTTGGTCTGTTAACAGAACCACACAAGTTGTGTTTCTACCTGCTCCGTGATGGGAAACTATTCTAGGAATCCTAGAATGGAATCACATCACTTCTCATTTGTGATTCCCACAAGGTTTTCAAGCCAAAAGAATGTGAAAGAGAAAGTCTTGACATCCATGAGCCAGACCCGGCCAACTATTCCGCAAAAAAAGAAAGCATTTACAGTCAGGCACATAGGCATTTGGACAGTGACATGAATTTTGGAATTTTGCCTCTGTGCGCCACCACGATGGATTTGAAATGAGGCCATCAAGGTGCGACTGAAGTGTAGACATTCAGATTTAATTCAAGGGGTTTAACAAAAATGTCACATTTACAGGAATTACAGACATTTTTATACATAGTCACTTATTTGCAGAGGCTCAAAGGTAATTGGATTATGACTGACAATCCCTTTCATGGCCGGGTGTGGCCTGTTCCCTCGTTATTTCATGACAAATTAAGCAGATAAAATGTCTGGAGTTGATTCCAGGTGTTGAATTTGCATCTGGTAGCTGTTCATGGCAACTCTGTATATATGGTCCAAAGAGGTGTCAATGCCAATGAAGGAGTCCATCATTAGTCTGAAAAAAACACAACAAACCTATCAGACAGATGGCAGAAACTTTAGGAGAGACCAAATCAACAATCAGTACATTCTTAAAAAGAAGGAAATGCACTGGCGAGCTCAGCAACAACAAAAGGCCTGGAAGAGCAGAGTAGACAACAAAAGTGGATGATCACAGAATTCTTTCCTCGGTGAAGAAAAAACCCTTCACAACAACTGGCCAGGTCAAGAACACTCTTCAGGAGGCAGGTTTGTCATTGTCAGAGTCTACAATCAAGAGACGCCTTCATGATGTAAACACAGAGGGTTTGCCTCAAAGTGCAAACCACTGGTAACAGTCAAGAACAGACAGGCCAGCATGTATGGCTGCCAGTGGAACTGGGTCAGTGGTGTTTATTGATGTGACTGCTGATAGAAGTACTGGGATGAATTCTGAAGCGTATTGGGCTTCACTGTCTGCTAAGATTCAGCCAAAGGCAGCAAAACTTATAGGACGGCGCTTCACAGTACAGATGGATAATGACCCAAAACATACTGCAAAAGCAACCCGAGAGCTTCTCAAGGCAAAGCTGAAAGTCTACACTTCAGTCACATCTTGATGGCTTTGTTTCAAATCCATTGTGGGTGGTGGACAGATGCTAAAGTACAAAAATTGGATAGTACACTATCCAAATACTTATGCACCTAATCGTATCTGCTATCCAAAGCCTCGAAATCACATTTTTGAAAAGCACTACAGACAATTCTGCATTCCTGGCACAATCTGCACAACACCATCTCCTGTGTTCTCATGGAAACCATTTTAAATGCCGAACTGAAATGACCACTTTGGTCACGCTGAATACTCAAAGCTCTGTCAATAATAACAAATCAAAGCACAGAGCCAAGGGAGACTTGTTTAAGTGATGAATAGATGAATAAATCAATAGATGACAATGGGGGGGGGGTACAAGAAGAGGAGCAAAGGCACCTGGGGATCCCCCCTAAGCTGGATGTGTTATGACAGGCCAGACCAGTTTACAACTTTTGTTCTGGCAACAGACAGCAGTCCAACTTTCTATAAACTTGGTCCATTCTGGATTTGTATGTTTCATTTTCAATTCAGCAAGGAGAAGACATAACAGTGTTTTGAATGTAATGTTTCCTTCTGTAAAAGATTAACTGGAGTTTTGAATTGTTTTTCTGTGTTCCAGATTTGTATTATGTGTATTGAGAGACAGAGGTGCTGTAAAAGGTGATCTGCGCATCCCAACAATTGGGAAAAGTCGCATGGAATGTGATAAATACTTGCTGTATGTCATAGCTGAGATTCAGTGCCATTACTTTTTAATGAGGATAAATCCAGATAAGAATAAGTTACACATGATAGTAAATCTTTGCGATGTCTTGTCAGCTAAAGAGGGGATTATAGGTGTGCTGTTAGAGTAGGATGCACTAGCTTTTCTAAGATTTGAACAGCAAGGATACTTTGCATGCATACTGCTCTTCAGCTAAGATCTTCATTTGTAAACACCGAGATGCAGATACGGAAAGACAAAATGCACATGTAAGGGCTTTGACTCGGAATAAGATGTTGTACCACAGACTCATGACCCAGATCAGAATAGGAAACTACTAATAGATGTAGCATTTTTGTGGTCACACTGATCAGACTGCATCAGAGCTACTGGATGGCACATGTAAGTGAGAAAAAAACCCCAACTAGGACACTTTCACGTGCAGTATGAACTGAGCCCTACACTGTGAACAGTGAGTGGAGGGTTATGTGCCCTGTTCCAGCATCGATTTAGGGAGGGAATGTATCTTTCGCATTCTGTGCTCATTTTTTTTTTCTTGCAGGCGAGCTTTAAATCTGCGGCCTGTTTCACTAGCCTGTGCACAAATTGGCTTATGTGTCCATTCTGTCACTATGTTAGTGGGTTTATGTGAAATTTTTACTCAGTCAAACACCTTCAGATTAGAGTTGGTCATGATTTAGTAATGCAAACAAAACCACGTCACTGCAATGGAAAACTTAGTTCCAAATTTTAGCAAAAGCTCTGCAGCCCTACTCCAGAACGTAAGGAGTTGAACTGTCCGTTGGGGTGGTCTATCTAGCAACAAGTTCTCACTCTTAAATGACAAAGTAGTATGTAGACAGAGCAGCTCCAATGCAAAGATTATACACATGACCTTTGCTTTCTCACCATTGTGGTTAAGTTGGCAGGAAACTGTTAACTGTTGGCAGGAGATGGGTTGCAAACTGTGGTCTCTGGCCTCAAAGTCAGACACTTTGTATGCCCTATCAATGACCCCTTGCTCCCTCCTTAAGACTTTTTGTGTTGGTTTAACATTATGCTACTTCTGCCTTTGCTACTTTGTTTTTCTGGTGAAGAAAGTCTCAAAGTTTAAAAATAATAATAATAATGATACTAATAAGAGAGTTGTTGGAGGAGGATACGCACCAATGTAATCTTAGCATGAGACGGAGATTGAAGTCGGATTTGTTGGACTTGAAGGCAAACAAATTCACATACCCATAATTTTTTTATGGTTATTTGCATTTTCATACAGTGCTCATTTCACAACATTTCCAGTAACCAGCTGATGCAGAATACATCACAAAACTAAAACTCTGAATAAAAACAGCTAAATGACACGATAAAACCCCATTGCTTTGTTTGGTTTTGTTTATGTCTCTTTAAGAGCTTTGCCCCTGAGCGTACCTGGCGACCGAACACAATGAACAAGGGTCCATTAATTTGCTGCTGAGAAGCTACTCACAGCTTCTTGCTAATGGCTGATTTCTCCGCCAGTCAGTCAGCCCCCTAGTAATGAGCAGTAGTGGGTGGACGGTGTGTGTGTTTTAGAGTGTGCCTGTGTGAGAGGTATTGGTGATGGGGGTGCTGGTGGTGGTAGTAAGGCGGAGGTTATCGTCCAGGTGGTAAATCTTGATGAATCTGCCCCTGCAGGCTCTTTGCTGCCAGGTCTGAGCATCACTCCAATTGGCATGTCCATTATTCTCAATGGATCCATTAGAAAGCCAAAAGGGACTCATTGAGAAACCCTTATTGATATCCTCAATCTTCTTGACACAAAAACAGGAATAAGGTCCAACACACTACCTTAAGAACTGTATTTGAGGAGGAGGTGCACAAACCCCTACAAAGACACTGAATCTGGTTCTGTCATGCCGTAGCAGCTTGCAGTGGAGCGCGATGAATTGAGGGTCATCAAGGTGATAAAGCGCTGAGCTGGAAATGGGATTGTGCCTGTAAGGCGGTGTACCAGGCAGCACACATGTGAATGGATATATGTTCGTCTCTAAGCAGTCTGGATAAGAGAGATACACAGCCGGGCACATTTGTAACTGTGACAATGCAGAATAGAAGCTATCCACTTACTGGGTGAATGCTAGTACCCCCCCCCCCCCCCCCCCACACCCACCCATTGAAAAGCTCCTGGGGCAGTGTATTATTTAAAGAACATTAAAAAAAAAAAAAAAAAAACACCCATAAAGTGCTGACACAAGTGGACGGTTTTGACTGGGGATAGCTCTCTCTTTTCACTTACTGGTCTATCTCTGCTTGCTCCGGCGCCTGCACTCATGTACGTCTGACATCTATGACCCGAGGCGCCTTTTTTTGTCAGGTTGTGTTGAGAATTCACTGAAATTCACTGAAATCTTTTCAGCTGGAGTAGGGATGAGAGGCATGCTTTTGGGGGGACTTTTGGAAGGTCGCCATGGCTATGATAGGCTTTGAGGTGTGAAATATCAGCCAATGCTTAGTTGTTGAAGATACAGTAAAAACTTGCATGACAGTCTGTAGTTGCAGGGATTATGAGTCAGAAGGAAAAAGTAGTATTGGGACATAAAGCTAGAGAAACAACAATAGTTTCAAAGGTTTCTGACTCCTTTTGAGGCTGCTCTGTTGAAAGCTACAAAAAAATCCAATCATTATTTTGATGAAATTTTGAAGGCCTCGGTATACTTCTAACAAACTAGGCCATATGTCCTGTTATTTGAATATGTCTGAAGGCAGAAGTCTTTATATCTGTTCCAAATGGCCACACTCAAACCTAGGGTAGGAAAACCTGCCATTAGCCTCCTCTGGCTACGATAGCAAGAAATCTGCGTCCTCGCAGTCTCAGTGAGCTGAACTGTACAAATGAGAAGAAGTTTTCGCTTTTCATTTTGGATCTGACCGGGCTTTCACACCAAATGTGCAAGTCGTCTGACGCTACCAAGAAAATCTGAAGTATGGTAGAAAAACTCAGAGAGAGTGGGGAAACCAGGTTAGAAGATCACGGTCCAATCTGATGTAGTCCATGGCATTCTAGTTAGCTGCTTTGTAGCATAAAATGAAGACATAATGCTATTCATTTTATGCTCTACCTCTTGCAAACTATGTGAAATCGCATGTTTAGTATCAGGACAGTTAAAGATTCCTTACAACTCATGAAAACATACTAAGCATTCACCAAGAAGCTCCAACGTTGGTGGAAAATTGGTTCCCTTTCTTAACTCAAATCTTCAAGTCTCAAGAATTAACCTGACAACCTTCTCTAATCTCTGGTGAGGCACATTCCTTATGTGATACTGTAAAACCCTCCAAGGTGCAGAGCCACAAAAAGGCTCTGATCATTCTATTGAGGCTCACAATTAAAACCTAATTGTGTTCAGAAACCCATTCAACAGAGTTCACAGTAGGCAGATCCGGCAGGTTGAAATGAGGTTATTATGCAAAACACAGAAGACAAAGGGAGGCTATTTACAGTTAATTAACGTGGTAATTTTCTTAGTAACTGTCTAATCATTTATACAGCGGAAGGGATGCGGATTCTTAGGTCTCTCTCTGCTTACTTTAACTGGAGCGACTGCATCGGAACTTGGCTTGACCGCACATTTGTATGCCCCTCACACTCCTCCCAGGGAGTTATTGATTCCCCGTGTCTTGGTCATTGGCATGCACAGGCACGATAATAAGTAAATCCATCTTCTGTCAGTCCCTGCTGAAGGGAATGCGTTCCTAAGGGGAAAAGGGCAACATATGCAGGTCGAATTTTCTTCTTTGGTCTTTTGTTAAGGATTACCATGGCATTGTTTTCTCCTGTGCAGTCCCAACATGCTGCATCAACGCATGAAGCGCAAGGGGATTCATACAGGTTTGGCATATTCACCGGCACAGAGAATCCAATAATAGAATAAATTCATCCATGGTGGTTTAATTAACGTGTTCTGCTGGAGTGGAACAAAGCTAGTTGATGGGATATAAACACCCAAACTAAGACATAAGTACACTTCATGAGACAGATACATCCACACTAACGTACAAGCCTTGAAAACGAGCAAAATACAGACATGTTGAAATATTTAATGTATTCAAGTAGAAAATGACCTTTATGCTCTTTTTACACCAAAATCAGTGTGTATATGCAGGTTTTTTAAATGCAGGTAAGCCCGTTAAAAAAGGCACTTGACTCCTTTTCCTGTTCCCATAGTAAACAAGTTCTCTCAGGGACAACCCTGCAGTCTACTGCAACAGGAAGGGAGGGCATTTGGTCATCCTACAAGCTGTGGTGGACCACAGTTTCTGGTAAGCATTACTTTCTTAGAAAATTAGTTTTTTTTGTTTTTTTTTTTGGCTGGACTGCAATAGCCGGGGCCAGCTCTACACAGCGGGACTGAGAGTGAGCTGCTAGCTGCCCTGCAGACTGGTGAAATGGATAAGTCGCGTCTCTTTGTATCCACCGGTTTGCGCTCCTGACAGTGTCGGAGAGACTCCGTGTGAGACGCTTCGGTCGGAAAATCTGTGTTTTTAAAGCTCTTTTTGCGGCTGCGCTCCCTATTTCCAAGAGGAAGAAAAGGGGTGAAAATTAGCGTATCCATCTGTTGTCATATTTCCATCACTGCCGATCAGAGCTGGAGCTGATAAATACCCGGGACTACTGCAGGAATGAATGCCGATTGTACCCTTTGCCACTGAAGACAAAATTCAGATGTTAGTGGGAATAAGTTAGTGGAATAAACCATGCCTCCGTCCTGAAGTACATACTGGACTTTTTTGTAGCATGTTAGCATACAGGTTAACTGCCCACTTGGCCTCCAAGACCCCGGTGGTTTTGAAAGGAAGTTCCTAGACATTTCATTCTTTGCTGATGGAGGCTATTTTCACCAGTCCACAGTAGCATATCCCATCATGGAGCTGGTTTCAAGCTGAAATAATGGGCTGTGGACTGTCAGTGTGCCCATGGCAGTTGTCATCTATAAAGACAGGACTGGTGTGCATGGTTTCTTTTCAAATACTGGATTGGGCTGGAAGTCCCTGGTGGGCTCTTCAGGGGGGCGACTTCAGAAATAGAACAAGAAATCTGAAATGTCAATGCCTCTCCTCATCTGTCTTATAGCACCACTGTGTTACATTACTTTTTGGTGGCATTCTGTCTCCATAGAAATGTGCCTGAATGTCACATTTGATTGAAAGTAAGGGAATAACCCATTTGGAAAGGTCACAGCTGGATAATGAGAGCCAGATGGCCTTTTTTCTTATTTGCATTTTAAATTTATGATGTACGATATGATATAATTACTGTACGTCAAGGTGAAATTACTTTTTGTATTTGCTTTGTGAAAACTACCTCTCAGGGACTTCGTATAACTGTAACAGCAAACAATAAAAACCCTCTAAAATTAAAAGTGTTAGTACCCAGGATACACTGTTTGACATACCATTTTTATTAACCATTATATTTACTTTCCATCCCATTTTCAAAAAACACAGATATTGCTCCTGACTTTATTTTCTGATTTTTTATCAAGTTCTTGTACTATGTGTCAATTGCATTTCATTGCACGAAGAAAAAGTTCATGAAAAAATCTGCCTGGATTAATAATGTTCCTGCTCCTGCCATCTATTCATAGCATACATGTCGTATCAGGGATATACTGTAATGACGGATGTATTCTGTATGCACATTCAGTTCCATAAATATTATGTGCGTAAATTAGGAATAAAAATTTAAGTTTGTCCTCTTATCTGGCCCGCTTAAAGGAATAGTTTGATATTTTGTCATCTCTCTGGCTACAACCAACAGGCAGGTTAGCTTGGTTTAGCATAAGGACTTGAAAGAGCGGGGAACAGCTTGCCTGGCTCTGCCCAAAGGTAAAAACATCCATCTACCAGGACCTCTAAGACTCACTAATAACATGTTACATATCGTCTTGAAGTTGCGTTGTCACTTTGTGGTTGCCAGCCAAGAAATTGCCTCGGATTAAACAAGATATGAGGTAAAACCAAAATTGGAACTATTGCTTTATTAAGTATTACAGGGACTATTACCTTTAACAATCATATAATTATGTATAATATTAAAGTATTAATGAATATATCCAACACCCACATTTCTATAACCAGTAAACCTACATTTGATTGACTGAAAAGCTTCTTTTTAGCCTACAGTTTGATTATTTTGGTATTTTATTTATCACCAAAATGGGGACACAGGCATTCCAATTACGGTAAATCTTCTACTTCTTTTTACTTACTTTAGACCCATTATGTTGTTTTGTCACCATTGGTGGAGCTTGGGTGGTGATTCGTACAATTCTAGCCCACATTTGGTGAGAGGAGGGACATCGGTCTATCAAATGGAATGTCAGTGTGCAATCTAATAAAAATGTGTCAAAATGATATAATCTAATATTTTACATTGTCACAAAGCTTTTAAGGCAGGTTTTCCGTGAATTTTACTGAGCACGTTCATGCCCCCTCACCCCCTTTGGTTTTGATGATGATTCCTCTACCACCATCCTCTGTACAAACTTTATTTTTTTTACCCACATATGATAATGGTCTAGGAATAGTTTGCACACTTTTGTGTTGTGTAATATACGTTACAGCATCTAGGGAGCACTAGTGAGTCCTTAGACGGTTTACACTTTGTGTCCCACGATCTACTTTTTGGGCCCTTGTCACATGGTCACGTTTTCTTGATTGATAGCAACCACACAAGGCTAAAATACTCAGTATTTTAATTTTAAATGTTTGAGAGAAGTTGGAAAAAAGAAGAGGAACGATGCTTTTTCTACTTTCTTATCCCATGAATCATCTTGTGACCCCTCAGATTCATCTTGTGACCTATTAGAGGGGTCCCGACCCCATTGATGACAATAGATTGCATTGCATTAAATAACGTTAAAAGCCAAAAATGCGTTTCCATCCACATTTTCTCATAAAACCAGAATTATTTTTCAGAATAACAATCAAATGTCTACTGGTGCTCCATCAAACCATGACTGCCTGTCAGCCTGATGATTTTGTGCTTTCAGTTGGTCATGGATGGAGGTCCATAAAGGTTTTTTTCATGTCCATCCTAAAATGTTTCCTTGTATTTCTGAATCATCAACATATGACTTCATTTTTGGACAAAAACACAAATGCCAAATTAAGCTCAGAAAAAGGGGACACAGTTTTCTTTCCTATATTTATGAGGATGAATACTAAGACCCGTGATCAAAAACATCAATACACACAGGTGCACATCTGTTTCCCCAGCATGCACATACACACTCAGGTGGACTGGAGTGTGAAGCAGAGTGCGAGCATCCGTCAGTCTCTCCCCAACCCATCACTGAGCTTCAAAGGGTTCCCGATCAGCAGGAGGTGAGGAGAAAGAGAACACGCCAGCTGCCGCATCATGTGGTATTATCCTCCACCGCTGTGTGAGGCGGTCGGCGGAGCCTCAGACGTTGATCGTTTCGACGTGATTTCACACTGCACCATCACGTTGCTGTAAAACTAATAGCTGTCTTCCCGGCGGACTGGAAACGGTGATTTTTGACTCTGGGTTGCAGAAGATTTAGTGGTAGAGATTTTGCTGTGCTCTATGTGTATTGTACATGGTAGATTTCTTTATGTATTTATTTATATGCATTAATTCATATTTAATCCCCCCCCCAAGAGCAAACACTGCAACATAGAACATGTGCTGTTTATAAACTAAGACTCACCGGTGGATGGTGTGTTCGCGTTGCACTGTGTGATCTATGAGCGGTGAAACAGTGTCCTAGTCATGAGAAGCACGAGCGTCATTTCAAAAAGTTTCTGATGCATAAACATTTGGCTAATTGAATGGGTGGAACAGACTGCGCTCTGTTGTTTCAGGCTTTCGCAGCAGGAATTTTAATTACTGATTGGGAAGCAGAATTGGCCTGAGGCTTCAGAAAATATCTAGAAGTTAAAATTATTGTTTTGTTGCCACAAAGTTGTTGAGGGGATGCTTTTTATCTGATGTACTCAACAGTTCAGTTCATACCAGTTCCTTAACCGAATCACTTTTTAGGGCTTAGTCACACTACCGTGAAATTTTGCACAAAATTTTTATTTGAATTCAAATTCATTTTATCTGAATTGAATTATCACAATCAAAGGATTTGCTCCCATCCGAAACGTGAACCCTGCTGGAGGTTTCACGCCAAGTTCCGGTGAACACAGGTGGAGTTACCAATCAGCGACAAACTGTTGACCTCTAAGGTTGGTTCGGATAGAACGCAAGGCGGATTTTAGAGAGTGTGTGATGGCATGCGTAGACAATGGAAAGACACCCAAGCACTACTTGAGGGGAAAACATGCACTTACATCCCGGGGTTACTTCATAAACCTACAGAGATCCGAGAGGAAAAATGAGAAAAGGCTGGAGGGAAGTAAGAGGAAGAACTGGCGAGTCCAAAGTTCAGTCAGCCACACACACGTACACACAGGCAGAACTGCATGGCGCCCCGTTCATTGCTATGAAAGTTGCTCACTGGGCGCCCTGGGCCCCTCTCACTTCTGTTTTTTGTTTTTTTTCGGGCCCACAGAGCATGCTCACTAAACCCAGAGCCAGACGAGCACGAGACTCAGACCACCGCTGGCCGAGCCGGCTGACTTCCTGCACACACGAACGGGATAAATCAATTGAATCATACAGCTCTTCTGGCTGTTGCAGGGCAGATTTGATTCTTCTAATAAATAGAGTCATTTCAAGGTTTTTTTTTACAGCCTCTTCTCTTCCATTAATTGGGAAAATGTGTAAAAAAGGCTTTTTTGGGCTGGTGTGTGTCCTGGTGAATGCAAACGTCGCAACACCCCCTCTGTTCCCGGGGGCTTGTCGCATCGCACAAGATCAGTGCGCCCACTGCTCGCTAGCTCACGGCTAACATCTGTACAGTCAGGATATACTGCTCTTAGCGTCTTCACTTTTAGACAGAGCTTCTAAGAAAATACAAAATTCCTATTCCAAAGGCCTCTGGGATGTTTTGATGTCAGTCGTGATACTGTATTGAGTAGATAGTGTAAGTAGCAGCAGCCGCTGGTAGTATCTAGCTAGTAATGTGGAATTTTTGGTACATTAAAACTGCAATGTAACACGAAGAGATTTAGTTCTGCCGTTTCTAGCTTGACGGGCCAAGCCGTTTTTATTCTCAGTTTATTTGGATAAATGCCTGGTATGTCTTTGCAGGCTGTGTCTCCTAGCTACAAACGACCAACCGCCACAACTGTCCAGACAGATAATAGTAGCCAGCCAACATCGCGTGGGACCGATTTCAAAACTCAGCAGGAACTCAGGTGGTTTCTCTCATTTTACTCTAGATCCACCCTCGTGCTGCCTTTCGGGATGATTTGAGCGGATGTGTCTCCACTACAGTTCACGCTGCAAGGCGTCTCATCTGGTCCTGCCTACTGTGAATGCAATCGTGCCACCTCCAAAATCTTCTTTATGACGTTTACGCATCTTTAGAATATGTATAATTTAATATACATCTTCTAATGATGAGGTAATTCTCATTTTTCATTTTCATTTCTTTTCTCTGCACAGTAATTGCTACAACATTTACGCACTGCACATCTTGTTTATAAAGGCTAAAATTCCTGTAAACGTGGCAATAATTTTTATTCTACTCAGCAGTGGTGCCTATCGCTGCTCACCCTTCATACCTGGTTCCTCTTGTATTTATTCCAAAACAAATTGCAAACAAGGAAGTCATCGCTTTCTTTACAACAGGGAAGAGCAACGAGACAGTGAATGTTTAGCGCACAGAATATTAATAACTGCAAATATAAAATGTTCACGGATTAGATGCAGGTTCAATAACTACTATTTAACGGACATCTGTTGAAACTCTTCAAGATTACTACTTTTAGACTCACAGGGAATCAAACCCTTAACCTCGACAGTCTTTGCACTTTGCTCTACTCACTGAGCTACACAGAATCCCCGTAGCCAGGCACTGAAAGTAAAGAGTGCTGCACAAGCTGTTGCCACAAGCGGCTCCCCACATCCCTTCAAGTCAATATTTATACCGAACTTCATTATCAGTCCCATTTTCCTGATTCACCCCTGAGAAGAGGCGTCAGAAAAAAAGAAAAAAAAATCAGCTGGGCTTCTTCTGCCGAAGGGAGAGATTGTGTAATGTATGTCTTTTGTGGCCGAGGAGAATGGAAGGAATGAAAGATGTCAGAGAGCAGAGGTGTTTTCTAAACCTCCATTCATCGGAGTAAAAAGCTTATACAACGCTAAAACCCACACAAGCCAAACACTGGAGAGCTGATAAGACTTAAAGGCAAATCCAGTACAGTGGGGCGCCGGTGCTGGTTTCTCCTGGCAGAGAGGAAAAACCCAGCGTGCCCAGAATTAATAAGACATGAGAGGCCGGTTTGTGACTTCAAGGTTGTTGGTTCTGGAACCAAGTGGGATGTTTTTAGTCTTGATGAAAGCCCCAAACATGGCAGCGGGTAAACCAAAATTTTGTGAAATTAGTCTCAAGGTTACACCCCTGTGGTTCATTTTCAAATATCATTTTGAGGAAAAAATAAAAGAAAAGCAATTGCAGCTTCTCAAGGGGACGATTGCAGAGATTAAAGAAGAAATCAGAAATGTCACTACTTCTTTTCTCTGTCCTCTGGCTCTTCTGTTACTCTTCTACTTGTGAATGAAAATGTCATTTTGTCTGCGGAGGAATGAGCCTGGCTGTCAAAATTTCATGAAATCAAGCAACTGTCCTGTTCGCAAAGGGCACAGCCTCTCGACGAGCGCTGGATGGCGTTTTTCATTTTTCTCATTTCTAATTACATTTGAATTATATCTTTTATTTCACGAAATAATCCCGACTCAAGGTCCACTTACTATGTTTTTCTTGAGCTTTCAGACATATTAAATGGTCTTCATCCATGGATGGTTTTGGCTGAGTTGTGGATTTGTTGACATGTAAGCTTAGTAGCTGTTATAATTTTCATCCATAGAACTTTTAGGATCCTTAAAGTTCATTTTTAGACCTGGAAAATAGTTTGACGACGAAACAGTCTCCACTCAGGGTCAACTTACTGGCTGTTTCCTGAGCTTTCAGCCTTATCACGTGGCCTTCACAATTAGGAAGATACATCGTATAATGTATACTGTATGCTTAGGTCATAAATAAATTAGACCTTTTATACGTCCCAATGAACCTGTCAGGCACTTAGTGTTATTGCAATGAAAAATGTAAGTGTCCTTGAAAATTGAATTTTTTGGCAAAATGTTTGGATATTGGTTAGTTTAGATTCTAGTAGCTAAAAAAGAGGTCGGGGATCAAGTTGGTCTCACATAATGGGTGTATCATGAAAATATTTATGTATGTGCATATTCTATTTATGTCAAATAGATTTCCCTCACTTTACCACTGAATAAAATGTTGTCATTTAATTTTCCATTTGAAGCATGTTTTAACCGATGCACTTTTACTATATTTTTAATGTTTATTAAAATCCAATGACTCTTCAGAGGGTGAGTGGTATCTTAGTTTCCCGGTGTATTACACTACCATTGCTTCACACTTTTCTCCGTTATTGACAGATTCCTCTCCGTGTTGCACTGATCCTTTTAGCTTCAACTGAGCATACTCCGTGTCAGACTACAGAAAGTAGGACAAACTCTTTGAAAAACCGTGTCACCGTGACATTTATGAGACAAGCTTGCGTGAAAACATTCCTTATTCTCTGTGAACTGCATTTCAATCAGAGTCAGACTGTTGCTTCTTCGTGGGTTGCAATTCAATACTGAGTGGTCCAGCTTGAAAAACAAAACAAAACAAAAAAAACGACTGTCCAGATTTTCTTCTGCCCCGATATAAAGTCCTGTTCCCTCGGCACTCCCGGCATTGGGAATATCAGCCGAAGCCAGTGCCTCAGGGCTAAATGATGTGTCTAGCGACGAGTGTCAGAAAAACCTGATTCAGTGTCCTGGAGGGGAAAAAGAAAGTCCTGCTAGTGTAGAGTTACAAGGTCTCTTTCCTTCTCTCTCTCTTCTCTGTCTCGTCATATTAACTCATTCTGTGTGTATTCATAGTCACTGCAACATGACATCATACCATTTTATTTAGTCATTAAACATCAGGAAGATCTTTAATATATTTTCTATTGTATCGCAGTCTTTATTTATATCCTATTGCAAAATCCTTCATTGCCTTTTCATTCTCATTTCTCGGTATCTTTGGATCTTTCTCTCACGAACCGACTCTCAGTCTGTAGTCTTCGCTACCGCTCCGTGCCTCTTCCCCCTCGGGGATCAATAAAGTTTATTTTATCTTATCTAATTTCTCTGGGGAAAGTTGACTGGGAGCGTACGTTCTCTTTATCACTAACGCGATCAGACTCGGTCACAAATGAATTCACGGCAGGACGCTGCCTAATAAAACCAAAGTCTGTCGAACACTGACTGAGCATCTCCACTGAGGCAGTTTGGTGTTTTTCTGCCTTGCTCAAGGGCATTCTGGGCATCTTGGGTTTTTCTCGCCCAAGTGTGAATTTTTTATTTTTTTATTTTCTAGTTTTTTGATGCACGTTAACTGTAGTCAGCACCAACACACACTAGCTCTATGCGTCGCACATTATCTGGCACGTCGCGTAATCAGTCTCCACCGGCACTGGGAGTAGAAAACACCAGCAGCCCAAGCTGAGCAGTCACAGCTCATGTGGTCTCCGCTCCTATCTCCATAGTGCTGGCTACATGCGGGCCTTGTTGCTGCAGCGTAGTCTCCCTAATGTACAGGTATATCACTGTGCATCAACCTTCAACAGTGGCAGACCTTGAGAAAGCAGTCCCTGCCGGTATTTCCTCTCGCTTGGACTACTGACATTCTCTTTTTGTGATTCGCTTATGAGAAACTCAAGGAAAAATCAGATCACATCACTCCCCCCATTCTTGCGTCTTTTAAGTCCCTGTGAGTATTGGACTTGATTTGAACATTTTGCTAACAGCCTTTAAGGCCTCGCAGGTTCAGGCCCCCAGTTATACTGTCGATACGTGAAACCCGGATCAAGCCCAGCACGGCCTGAGATCCTCAGGCAGGGGTCTCCTACTCATTCGGAGCGCTTGTTGTTACCTGAGGTGACCGGGCTTCTTCAGCCCACGGCCCTTCGCTGTAGAACTCTCTCTCTCCTTAAAGCCTTCTTAAATTGTAACCGTGTCTTCATCAGCAGTGTCTCCCAGAAATGACCTTCCTATACAACTAGACTGTAGGAAATGTAATCCCTGGCTGGATTATGTTGAGAGGCAATATATTTCTTGAAAGAATGAAGGGCCACATTTATCAACGACGGCAGAGTCGGCGGGAGGTTTTTTTCGGGATGGATGGCAGGCGTACAGAGCACACAACTGTCACACCCGAGACCGGGTTTGCATTCGTGACTTGCCAAATATGTAAGGTAACAACATGTACTCATTATGCAAATAGAATACGTAGAAAACTGAATGCTTCTCATTTGTTTAACTGTTTTATTCTGTGTTGTACTTTTCAATTTCTTTTGTAATCTAATTATTCTATTCTATTCTATTTTTTTGGGTCGGTTTTGCTGTCAAGCAACTTGTAACTCTGTTTAGAAAATTGCCATATAAATAAAGTTATATTATATGAATCCAGCTTTCAACAGCAGACCTTTTTTTTGCTGTTTTTTGCTGATCAACATTTCCTGCCAAAAGCACCACCAAGAACTTGGTGAGCCCAAGTCTGAAAGGTATAAGTCAGAGATAAAATATTAAAGAGCAATTCAATACCTTTTGTTTCTCTTGCACTTGCAACCCCTCCCAAAAGAGATGTCATGGTGCACAGACCAAACCCAGGAGCACAATCGTACATCACCGCAGCGAGGTGGGAAGTTAGACCTCTGAAGGGGGGCCAACACAAGATTTCCAGCTGCTGGTAATTTGCTGGACTTAATTAAGTTGATGGACTTAACCTACTGCTATTTCCCCCCTTTCCCCAGATAGTTACACGGCATTTTAGAGTACAGCTCTAGAAATCTTCTAAGTGCTATTAATTTATGAGCAACTGTGGGTTTTAAACCTGGTTGGGGTCCACCCAGCACCGTTCGGTCTTACTGTGTTAGTCACTGTCTGACCCCCGAGACTCTGGGAGATACTCTGTGAGAGACACATCCAGAGAATGACAGCACGTCCTCCTAGTGGTCAAGTGTTGCTGCACTTACTATATATAAGAGATTTCAGACGTATGATATTATAAGTCATTATAGGAAAGCCCTTTACGCCACCCTTCTTGACAACCCAAACTTGTAATATTAATTTTTCAGTCTGAACAAATGCCCATTTTGTCCGACCGTTGAATTATTTAAAAATGAACTTATCCATGGTTTTAATCCCATTTGTTTTTCTACAGATCACAAGGGATTTAATCAAAGTTCAGGGAGGCTTCTAAATCAGAAGAATGAAGCATGGTATGGGATATATACTGTCAACTATAGACAGCAACCCTTTCCATATTGTGACAAGAATAAATCCTCTGAAATGGCTCAAATGGTGCGCACACACACACACACACACGCCTTCAAGCTAAACTTTCCGTTTTCTTCAGTGCAAATGAGATCAAGCCCCGACGCTCTCTACTTAGCTTCCATCTGACCCCCACCGCATGACATTTCTCCAGACACTCAAAAGTGCATACTTTATTAATACCGATGACATTTAGACTTTTTGGGGCTAGCTGCTCTTTCATGGCACAGAGTGTATCAATGATTTATAGGTGGAGATGGAATTTGCATCATTCGGTCCTCAAATGAGGATGAAGCCGCACGTCAACCTACAGTCACACGAGCCTGTTTTTCATTAACAGGCTGACGTGGAGTTGACTGTAGGTTTTTTGAAATGTCTCACTTATTTATTTTTAATTTTTCTTTTGTGGAACAGTGAACCGATCTTATTTGCAGTGTAAAATTTTACGTATGAAGTAGTTTAAAGTTTTATGTTCCGATTCTGGGGGAATGGGCTTATTTGCCGAGTTAGATGAGACGACCGACACCACGCTCATGTCTTCTCATTAAGTACAGAGCTGGACTTGTACAGCAGCAGCAGTAACGACATTATTTTACATCATGTATTTGTGTTGTTTTGTGTCCAAACATTGTTAATGTTTTGTGTTAAAGTTGAGAGAGAAATACCTGAAAAGGAAATGATAAACAGATATTTACACAAACAGTGTAGTGCAGTGCTGAGACCAAAAGCTTGGCAGGAAACAAAACAAAGCGCTGTTAAATAAGTGAGATTATTATTATTAAGTCCATTTCTTTTTGCAGAATGCACAATAAAAGAAGATAATCATAATTCACACTGAATCCTGATTTAAGTGCACTACACCGGCTCAGTAAAAAGACTAGAAGCAGGGGGAAAACCATACCATCAGGTCACTCTAGTCTAAAAGCATAAATTGTCATTTTTACATTCTTTGTGTACAGATTAGATAAACAAGATATGTCGTGGTAATTAGTGAGCATTAGAGGTGCTGACGTAGGCAGATTTTGGAACAGCGCACAGAGCCTGGCTGTCTCTGTGCTAAGCTAAGCTAATTGCCACCCGGCGCAAACTTCATATCCGATGCACTGTAATGGGAGATACCTCTTTGAAAGTAAGTGAATAACATACTTTCCAAAATGTCGAACCGTTCCTTTAACAGTTGAAAGCTGTTTTACGGCATTTTCAATTTTTTTCTCACACTGCACCTTCCAAATTAAAACTTTCTGAGATATTCTCGCCAGTAGACCTGCCATGCAACAGATGTGGACAAGACTTTTAATAACTGGATTTGAATTGTTCAAACCATGTCTTAACCCCTCAAACCAGATCCAATCGTGGCTGTTTTCGGTGTATAAGCCCCAAATGTAAGGATATCAAGTAACCAGTATGACTTTATATCTTTTCTTTGGTATCATTTTTACTAATAAAAACCATCAACAACGGCAAAAATATGGGGATAGATAAACCTAAAGAGATTCTACAAAGGATTCCAACGGATACCGATTTTACTGTTCCTGGTGGACACATCTCTACTAGACTGCACCACGTCACTCGGTCCCAGCTGAGTGTGAAATATGGCATACATTAGAAAAATAAACCAGTCCATTAGATGACGCTTTGCAACCAGAAAAGGCATAAACAAAAGCTGCAGACACGGGTGACAAATTGCATCCTTTAGCTTTAGCAGATCTTATCTGAAAGGACGAGATCTCATCTTCCCGCTTCTTTTATCACCTATCAAACTCGTTCTCCTGACGTTGGCCTCTCTGCCGCCGGGCTGCAAAAACACGACAAACAGAATCAGGGCAGCTCTTGGGAGTTTCAGGTGAGATAAGGCATGATATTAAAGGTCATCTTATTTTGCTCTGATGAATTCACTCTCTTGTCTTTTATACTCTTGCAAGGCAATAAATCTTTTCGTCCTGCAAGCTCTTTCTAATACACTCGCACTTGCAATTTTAATCCATCATCCCTCACGTTAATCTAGTGGTTGGATGTTTCTGAGCTGCTTCCGCCCTCTTGGAAAATGTTAAGGTGATAGCATATCACCCTTCTCATTGCACACAATGAAACAGAATTAGTTCGAACACGGAGCAATCGCGTGGAGGAAATCCCTCTCGTAACACCGGTGGAATCAGTCCTGGCTGCAAGTTCACTGCCTCCGCTCCATTATTGCTTGATGACAGACTCCTAATATCCATCTTGTTGAGAGGCTTCTCACGATGAAAGCGTGCATTTCACTGTGCAATTTACACCGAGGAGTCGGTGAGGATCAAACTGGTCCCTTGGAAAAAGGGATCAATAGCATTCTGAAGGCTGTGCTTTAGTTGGTGTTAATTTGTGTTTTAAGCAGTTGTATGAGCACACATCCAGTGGTTGCGCAGCAACATTAGCCTTCATTTGGAGACATGTTTTGGCCACCTGGCAAACTAAGTCCAACGTTCACTCTTTTTTAGCTCTGTTTTCGGTCCCTACCGACTCCTGAGGGATATATCTGGCTCTTTAGCTGCTAAACGCTCCACTATGTTCACCAGCTGGTCTTTAACTGCGTCTGTCTGCTGTTTTTTACCGAGCAAGTAGCACACGGTGGGTTTTTTGGAGATTTTTCTCTCCAAACAGCAGCCTTGTGCCATTTGAAATGACACTGTGAGAGCAGGGCGAGTTGTGGGCTGGACAGCTAAACAGTGAGCTGTAATTCACTATAGAGCTCTGTCAGGGGGAACTGCGGATTCAGGTGATTATCGTCTGCAGGTTCATCACCATTAGTGACCCCTTTCCCATTTTTAAAGTCTTCTTTTTACACAATACAGGTGAAAATGCCAAAAATCTTTAAAAAAACAAACAAAAAAAACTGGTAGTCTACAAATGCCTTTTGTAGGGGACAGAAATGCATGGACTAAAGTCCAAATTTCTTTGCGTTCCTACATGTCACTATAAGGAGCAGATGGGTTTGACTGCCAATTATTTTATGTGCACAGTTGGTGCCATTGTCCCCAGTGTGACTATACAGAGAGGATTTATTTTTTTATTTTGTTTGCGTTAGTAAGTATTGATGGTAAGCCTCTTACTGGCAATAAAATTATGTATAGCTCACCACTAAATTGCATTAATTTTTTCATTACACACCAACATGTTTGTTATGAGCGTTTCACAAATACTTCCACAGACCGAGGCTTAATCGTCTACTGTATTTACCTTAAATTTGTCCATTCGTTTTTTTTCAGATATCTTGCTGGCAGACAAACTATGGTTCCAGAACATAGATTTCTTCAGTTTTAAATTGGGGAAGACTTCCTTGACATGCTGGCAGGGAAAGACATTTCACAGAGCATCAATCCCTTATCCGACACTCTTAATGAGAGGGTTTTTCCGGCGCTCCTGTGTATCCATTAGGCCATTAGAAGCTTCTGCAGCAGACGGTGTTTGTGTGACTGTGCATAAAGTCCTTGGTCTCTTCCCGGAGCAGGTAAACAACTCTCGTTAGAGACAGGAGTGTTTTGAGGCTTCCTCAGCCGTCAACTTCCTCCCCGCAGCGAGTCGCTCCCCGAGGATCACCAGTCAGCCTCGGCTTCCTCTGGCTTCTCCGCGTCCCGTGTCCTCTCATCCTGCGCGACAATGAAATAATGGCTGTTGAATACCTAGTTGATAGCGTAATCACATGTTGCCTCGGGATGTTGCGCATGTAGTTGGTCTCTGTTGGCCATGTTAGAGCAGCAGATAAGTGAATGCACCACCCTCTCGGACTAGTTGCCAGGATGCCGATTGTTCTCGCTGCCGAGGTGCCCCTTCATCTTGCAGAGGGGTGAAGAGTCATGCCATGAAATTCACTCGGCTTTTACCAAGAGTTGATGAATTTGGTTTTCGAGGCGATTTCAAACGCTGATCTTATGCTGCGATGGGGCAATTTCACAGTGTAGAATGAGTTGGAAGGAGTTCGAAAGAGGTGATGAGTTCATAGCTGTCATGTGGGGAAACTTTTATCTATTGATTCGCCCACGGAGGATTAAAAATGTCATGTCAATATCTGCTTTCAGAGATACGAGGCATAAAGAATTTCACAGTGAAATATGGTTCCATTCAGATTTCATTAGACTCAAGGCCAAACGAATGCTGCGATTGTTGTCTGTTTTCAGGTTCCCTCTGTGAGCCAAAAACATCGTTTTTCATTTCCCTTGCTTTTCATTTCATAATTAGTTGTTTTAAAGATGTGTACTCCTTCATATGAATATCTGCTCTTACCTCAAACAAAAGGACATCTTTAGAGCTACTGTACATTTAATTTGGCTAATACGCAGCTGTTGAGCTTTTAGCTTCAAAATCCGAACAATAACGTTCCCTAAAGGACCAGTATGAAAGGTTTTACGGCCTTTAATACGCAACAAAATGAATACAATTAATCTGCAAACAGCTGAAAAGGTTGTTATCGACACATAGAAGTCAGTTGTCTGTAGGTCTTCATCCAACAGCTCACTGTCGCTGCTCCATCTTGCTTCATTCCTCCTTCATAAAAAAAAAACTATAAGAAAATGATGTCTTCTTCTGCAGATACAGTTTTAGTGACGAACAGGGGGTAACTTTAACCGGGCGGATAAGTACATTCCATTTCCTGTGGCTGTTTCTGAATAAAAAGCCACCCTACTTCTAGCCACTTGGCTATTTTTACTACAAACCCGCAGCAGAAGGAAATGTTCTGTTGGCGTCATTAGAAACTTAACGCAGCTTTGGTGCGACCGCAGGAGAGCCGACACTGAAGCGGGAGGCTTCCGTCAATGAGATAAGATTACAGACGCTTGACGTCATGCCTGTATCGTCCTCCGTTAATCACCTGTGTTTCAGTAGGTCATTGAAATCCCACACGAGAATGACGGACTCTGCCACTAACGTGAAAAACCTAGTAAGTAGAAGAGTAGGTTGATCCCAACATTAGACGGCTACTGCAGAAAATTGCAGACTATAGTTGATATCACACGAGTTTAAAAAACCCCAAATCTTCAGGATTATGTTTTAAGAGTAACTTAATATCAGATGAAAACCTTTTTTGCTAACCTCTTGTGGTTGATCTCCCCTTGAGGAAGCTATGTAGAAAGGCACTCTGTCATCACTGTTGGGTGTGGTTGGTAACACAGACTTGAAACCGAAAATGTACAGTTTCAATCACAAAAAAAATGAATACACTCTCTTTGATAGTAATTATTATCTCATGATTTTTCCTGGTTCAACTTTCTGCGTGAGATAAAAAGTGCATGTTATTGGGAGTTGCCGCTTTCGACGAAACACAGGACCAGCGCGCTATCGGGCCTCGGCTCTCTTCAGCGCATGTTGGCGACTGAATGTGCGTCCAATGAGACGAGAGGTTTCAAGATGCCTGGGTCCAGTCTTAAAGCTAATGAGTGCGCTTCCACGTTCAAACTACAGGGCTGCTGAAAGCGCTGCCGGGAAGGTCTGTGTTTCCAGGCAACCTGTCAAGTTCTTTTCATTTCTCAGAAGAATCATTTTCAGGCTACGATGAACGAAATCAATCTCACTATCTAAAAGATTGTTTTTTGTTTTTCTATTTTTCAGTGTGTATATTTGAAAGTGACCAGCAGCTGTATCCAGTTATCGCTCCCCTGTCAGTCAAGTGGTTGGGCAGTTTGGCTGATGTGTGTGTGTGTGTGTGTGTGTGTGTGTGTGTGTGTGTGTGTGTGTGTGTGTGTGTGTGTGTGTGTGTGATTCGTGCACCTGAAGAAGAAGTGAAGGAATCACTAACCTCTAACGTTTAGGGCAGATATATTGGCAAGGCAACACGCGTCACTTTCTGTGAGCTGGAGGATTTTCCCGGAGGGACCCAATTGACGTCGGGTTCTAATCCCAGCGTTAACCCTCACACACTTTTGACATGTGTTCCTGAGTAGTCTGTAAGGACTCACGGCTGTCCCGCTCTAAAACCCGCTACTGCCTGAGGGCTCCCTCTCTCACACACACACACACACACTTTTTGAAGCATTTGTACACACTTACTGGAGGTTTCCAATCCTACAATCTTTATTTGAAAGAACAACATTAGTATTTGATTTACAAACTGGATTACAATAGGAAGTGAAGGAGCACTCTGACAGAAATCTAACCATAATGTTAATGTTAATTTAAAGTCACAAAGTGTTGTCCTGTCCTGTTCCTCAGGGTTAAGATTTTGAGCTTCCACACCCTCTTAAACTGATGCATTTATGCTAAACAGACAGGCGATAGTGACAAAAATCTGTGAGGGTTCATTATGTACCACCTTAACAAAATAGTCTTTAATCCCAGTCCCCAGGAACCAGCTGGTCCAGCTGGTTTTCAGTCTGAATATGTAATCAGACCTGGCTTGTGTGTTCACTTGTTTGTATGATATAAAAACCAGCAGTATTCCATTTCATAAAGAGCACCGTTCTAACACACTCAACCAGGTCAAACTATACTAGATTTTGACTGTTTATTCACTTTGCATGAGCATTTTTATTCCCTAAAATGTGTTTACCGGTTGTCTACTTCGATGATTTAATTTCCCATTTTTAAAATGCTTTTCTGGGCTATTATTTCCCCAGTGTCTGGAACACCCTCCAACGATCAGCCAACTGAATCCGAGAGGCCGTGCGGAAGAAAGGCGACCTAACAGTTGTGAGGTCAGTCCTCGCTAACGCCTGTGGGTCAATCCCACATGACCTCCTCCAAGATGGACTCGACCGCTGCTACATCTCAATGGCTGTTCGAGACATGATCACCAGCTCACCGAGGAGGGTTCAAGCTCAGATTCACATCAGCCCACTTCACAACCATCTGGCAGGACCTCCAGGAGGGGATTCCAACAAGGTGCACCATCGCCCCCATCCTGTTTATCTGGGGCATGGACCTCCTAATATAAGCAGCAGAAGACGTACCTCTTGGTCATGAACCAGCTACCCCTGAATGAGACTGCACTGTTGCAGGTTTGGGCTTGAGGACTTGTTGCTATGACAAGAACTGCACATAAGTTTTGACCCAATTTCCATGCACTGTATAATCCAGACTTGTGTTGAATCATCAGCAATCAAATCAACCCATCTCAGTTATCTACATATGAAAAGCAGGACCAAAGACTTTTACGGCTCAGTCCCGTACAAAGTCTTACATGTTGTATTTTATAAATATATATCGGAATACTGTCAGCAAACCAAATCAGCGGCCTCACTGCAAATGCAAAAAACTTCTCCAGCTGGTGAGAACACAAAAACAGCAGATGAATTTTGGAAGTCATCAGCCTCTGCAGTCGGTGGATGAAAAGGTTAGTTTCTCAACCCGGTGACAAAGACCTCAGTTCATTGTCTAGAACGACAGCCGCAGCTTGATTGAGACAGATAGTTGTGTAACCTTTATATCAAGGTGGCGCAGGATGATGAATGAGAGCGCGGGGAGGATGGAACGATCAGCGTTATCAGTGTTGTCATTCCAATCTCCCTCCATCAACGATCTGGGGAGGCAGTCAGCTACCGTTAGTGTGTAATTTCCAGTCCTGACCATGGGACCGCTAGACAATTATTTAGCCCCACGGCCAATTGAGAAGACTGGGATTTGTTCTTTGCCACATGAACCAAAGCTCTTCAATCACTTTTATATAACCCTGCGTGGAGAGTTGATATTGTTTGGTCTCTCTGTTCAATTTACCTGACTCCATTTCCACTTCATTTAGTTTGGTGCCGAGAACAACTTTCCATCAGACAAAGAAAACATATCTGTGCCGATGGAGACAATTTTACATTTTTGCAATGCGCTTTTCACCTCTTTAGAGAATTTTCCGCCAAATAAAAGACCGCTCGAAATGAGGTGTGTCACTCTGTTTTAGTCCAAAACCCAATTCCACACAAAATAACTTCCTTCTTCTTCTGCGTGACATATTTTTGTAACCCCATTGGAGTTTTTCTTTGTCTCACCCAAGGTTTTTGCTTTTTTTTAATTCTCTGCCTTTTTTTCTCATTTTCCTTTTCAGTTTTTATTCCTTTCATGTGCAAATAAACCTGAAAAAATTCAAAACCCTTCTCTTCGTACTTTGCTCTTTGGAATTGCATGATAAAATATTTTAGCCTGCACCTTTACTGAATGCAACCAGACACAAAAAGAATAAATGTACATATATTTTCACACATTTCAAATTAAAATTCAGAGGAAGAAGGCGTAGATCAGGCCTGAATATAAATCAATGTCACTGCAGCTGTATGCATTATACTGTCAGATAAGGATTGTGCCTCTGTTGACCACGAACCTAGTTTCTCCCTGCCAGCCTGAATCCATTCAGTGTTCAGACTCCATGTCACAAAGATAGTAACATCATCTCTCTTGCGGGTTTGAGAATTTATGCCCTTTCATCAATACCAAGCTTTTTTTCGTTTTCTCTGTTTTTCAGGCAGTTTTTTTTTTCTTTTTTTGCTTGTTTTGACCGTAGAGATTTGCGAGCGGCCGAACGCATGGGCTGCCATCTTCCGGCACTGTCACAACTTGAGCCACTATGAAAAAAAACTGTCAGCGGTGTGAGCTCGCATCTCGTGTCAACGAGCTCACCCGCTGTCGCCGCTCGCCGTGGTATTTCTCAGTGTCACCGCATGCCAGCTACCGTGGCGTCAAGTGGGTGGAACAAATGTCAGGTTTTTATAACCTTTATTTAGTCGGGAAAAGGTGATTCATCTCCAATAACGTGTTGCTGCACATTCACACCCGGGAGCTGTCAAGCTTTGATGCAACCTATGGAGCAAATGAAGGTTTGTGGATTAATAGAGAGCACTCCGAAAGTGGCCTGTGGTTCATTTTTTTTCCATTCAGATATTTCCTGCTAGTGTAGGCTTTGAACCCAGAACTCACAAGCCCACATTTCTGAGATGTCCTCTATTCAAGCCAGCCCTACACTTTTATTATGCTCCTCAAGGTGTCACTTACCTGCTCTTTTTTTTTTTCTGCATGTCACTATCATTTCAGATTCTGCCATTCCCTCCCCATTCTGCAGTGGTCCCTGGTGGGTTCTCGGCTTTCATCGACACCTGCAGCCTGTTGCACTTAACATAAGTTTGATTGTAAGTTCAAGTGTAAAGTCAAATACTAACCGAGTGCTCATTAACTAGTCACTAAGCTCTCCACTCGTGGCACTTACTCATAGACTTTCTTACAGTATCATTTACTGAAACTGACTGTTAATGAAACATTTTTGCAGAGCGATGTTTCACTGAGTACGTCATTCAGATAATATGAGAGACAGAAACTTCAGTACATATTACCTGGTGACGGAGGCCTACAATAAACTGATTTACATCATTTTTACATCCCTTCTTTAATAAGGTGCAGATGGCTGGACCACACCTACAGTTGTATGCAAGATTTTGGGCACCTCCGGGCAAATGACATATTTTGATGTTTGAGGTGAAGAGAAGTAAATACAACCTCTGTGGGAAGCAGATATTAAAGTTTCATGTTTCTCTTACAAGCAACTAGGTGCAACATGAAGTCACACTTGTGCCCTTTTCTATTCCATGTAACTGTACAGCACAAGAAGTACAACGAAAGTTGAGGAACTGTCAAGTGAGGGCATGAAAAACAGCCGTGTGCACAGTTTCCAAAACTTAACCCCCATAGGGGTAGTATCAAAAAAAACCACTGTGGCAGACAATATCTGATCTGAGGACATAAACGTAATTGGACTAAAAGCAACACACTGACTGCACCAATTTTTATTGAGATTTTTAATTAGATTTTTCTGCAAACATTGTCTCATTTTATACGATGAGAGTCATTTCAAATAATCACGTGACGATGACTCTAAAATGAAAGCAAACTTTCATTAAAAAAAAACTTTACTGACATATGATTTTGACATGAGTCGGGGATTTAACTTGAGGTTGTCGGAGCTGAGAGTCAAAGTTGTCCGCACCAGCTCCAGCAACCCAGTCAAACATTTCATGCCAATTTTTTTCCTACATCAAGCTCTCTTCCAGAAGTTCTCTGAAAGCAGGTGGAGACACAGAAACATGGGGGAAAAGGGGTTCTCTCAAATGAACGTCTTATCCTCTAATGCTGTAAAGTCAAATCTCTGCCGCAAGGCGACTCGAGACTTGGAACGCGTCCTAGTCACAACCTACCATTAACCCTTTTCACGTTTAACTCAGACATACCGATTGCTTCCCTCGGCTTCCGTGGATATTTTCCTGTTCGTATAATGACTCAGCGATTGTCTGCTGCATGAAAACCTCAATGATGGGAAATGACATGAAATGAATGACACAGCATGTCATAAATGTCTCATTCCTGTTATTGGTACAAAAGCCTGTGATTTATTTAACAGCCTGTAATTTCTCCCTCATTGCCAGCTGGGGTTGAGAGAACAGGCAGGACCTGCGATTGGCGTATTTATAGTGTGTGTGTGTGTGTGTGTGTGTGTGTGTGTGCGCGTGCGCCTGCGTGTGTTTGTAATGAGAGTCAGTCAGTCAGTCAGCAGCCTCAGTTGTTTCAGCTGGGCGGGATAACGCTCCCCTTCCATTAGTGGAAATGTCAACACTGAGGTAAAGGCCCTGAATAATTTACTACGTCTACTATGGACACAGTAGGTTTCCAGTCACGCCATCACCCGTGCTTTACATTTCCACGGACAGAAAATGCTGCACACACAGTATGGCCGACTACAACCCTCCTTTATGCTCTTTCCTCTTGTTATAGGCAGCTCAGTTGGCTAAATTGGCTTTCAGGGTTAAGTAGAAACATGTCATTCATCTTGGTGAGGGGTCGCACATCTCGTCTCTAATTAGACGTCTCGGAGAGACGAGAGTGATGCAGTCAGTTGTTACTGCTGTTACGGCAGTTCATCAAAGCTCGCAGCCAGTCGGCGACGGCATTCTGTCCACGACACAGCCTCTGGTGTTTGGTCCCGAAACAAATTTTCATCAGGATTCGTGTTCTCTTGCAGATATTTGTGTTTGCTTCTGGATTTGTTTGTCGAGTCGGCTCCACTGATCAGAATTAATTGATCGCTGGCAACAATCCAGGTTCACCGAGGTATGGACGAGACGGCCTATGGCAGTGAATTATAGGTTAGTCCAATTCTTATCCTACGTAATGAATTTTATTTAATGGCAGGAGGAGAGGAAGGATGGGAAGCATAAAGAGAAGGGAAGGAAGAAGTAGAAGAGACGAGAGAAAAAGGTCAATGGAGGAGGGGAAAGAGACAGGAAGAGGATATATTAAAGTTTATGGAATGATTGCAATGAACTAAGAGACGTAGGCTGAAGCCAAAGCTTTCTATGCCTATTCATCTCACAATAGAACAAAAAAATGTATGAACAGGCTACAAACAACTTAAAAACTAACACTGATGATACAAACAACAAGGGTAGCCTGCTGTTTGTAGCACAGGAACAACAGAATCTTTATGTAAAGAGCTAAAAATTTCACTATGCAGAACAGTCATCTGCTTTTTTGGCTTGATAACAAAATGTGATGCGCTGCTAAATGTGCAGGTGAGCATTTTTGTGACTGGCATTGGCATGAAACTCTGCAGATGGAGAATTATTTGTTCCCAAAACCTAAAAATCTTTGCAAAACAGGTTTTCATTCAATTGCAGTTAATGAAGGTATTTTATCTAGTTTGGAACCAAGAAAAAAAACACCATGGCTTGATGCTGCATGAAGCTCATGCAGAAGTGCCCAAAGGTGCAATGGCTATAAGATTCTGACTTTTAAACCATTCAGACAGAAATGAAGTTACTGGAAAACCTGCCACATTACCTCTTCCATCAATCAAGTTTGAGCTGGCTCAAGTCACTGCCAAGATAGTGAGCAATAGATAAAAAAAAACACAAGATGTTAACACGTCTTAATGATAAAGGGTTTAGTAACTAAAGGTATGGGTCAGTGAATGAGTTAATTAATAACTAAATGTATGAATGTATTAAATAGTCAACAAATGGCACCAAGGAGTAAGATGCTAATGCAGTTCCTGCAAAAAAAAAAAAGGGCCTCTTTTGTAATTCAGTAGATTTAATAGCTTGTTTCTGACATCCTGTTTCATCAGAGACTGAAAAAAAAAAAAAAAAAAAGTCAGCACAATATCTCAGCCAGCGAAATGAAATAACGTCGGTCGATAATGAAGAAATAAAATCTCAGAGGTGGAAGCCAATATCCTCTTTGGTTCAGTCAGTAATTAATTTAGTTTTGCCTTCAGAACCTGTGTGCGAACCTGTTAGCATGGAGCAGTTCAGTCAGTTCAGAGCAGATTTTCTATGGTGTCGTTTTTAGCCTCGTTTAAAGCAGAATTCAAAAGTCCTGGCCTGGCCTGCTACTGAAATAAACAACAAATTGATTGTCACAATATTGACCAGTAAGCTGGCTAATGAAAACAGGGAACAATGAGAAATGCTTGGTGCTAGAGTGCTAAAATGTCACCCTGGTGGCTGCAGGAATAATTAAAGTGCTTGTCATTTGTTTCTCATCTCTTAAATGAAATATCTTGTAATGTCAGTTACTCACAAATGGTCTGTCCTCCAACACGAAATGTAGCAGTAGCCAGTAATTGTTGAGTCACTGGTATTGATCCAAAAAACCCAATCAGCTGCTCGCGGGTATATTGCAGTCATTTTGAGCAACAGTATGGCCCAGTAAAAGCTGATTTAACTGGCTTTTACAATAAGAGGACGAATCGAAACAGAGCAGGGTTCTAGGTAAACACACACACCGCGTTTGTATTCGTAGCCCGAGCCTCATTTCAAGACCGAGGCGCCTTAACCTTAAAATAAAGGTGGAACAATGGAAGTTGAGTCCCTACAATGTGAGAATCAATTGTGGTCCCCACACAGTTCAGAGTACGCACACACCAACACTGACCCTCTGCAGATACACACGCATGCAACCCATAAATTTTTAACTCTGTCTCTTACAAATTACATTCACATAGAACTCATTTGCATAGGTTAATACATTTTGAGAGGAAATGTAATGGTGCCCAGACTGTGCTCACTGGCAAAAATTTGTTCCTGTGAAAAAAGTGTGATGTTATTATAGGGAACGGCAAAGGGAGAAAGTTGGTGGAAGGCTGGGCATACAAAACACATCATTTCGCCCGGCCATCTTGTCTCATTCTTCAAGTCAGTGTTGACTTTTGTCTGTATTACTCTTTTACTATACCTGTTTCATTTTTGCTTCACAGAATTAAAAAAAAACAACCATACTTGAATGAAAAGCAGGATTATGTTTCCAAGATAGAAATACAAAGATCGAAATACACACACACACACACACACAGATTCTCTCATTTTTTTCACTCTCTTTTTATCACACAAACACGAGAACATACACATGGGAAGTGAAAATGCAGTTCACAGCAGCCTGTGTTTGTATGTGACTAAAGAGAGGGCGGATGACGACAGAAAATGAGGCTTTTACAAACACTTTGTCCATACCGCATCTTCTGCATCTCCCCGTCCAACGCATCACCTGACAACCAAAGAGAAAGGCCAGGAAGGCAGTGAGGAGCCTAGAGTCTCATTAGCAGGCGACTAGTATACGTGGCGGAGATGATAAGCACTGACATGAAAGCCCTCTGGAAAGTTTTAAAGCTTGTTAGAGCCCTCTGACTTTGAACCAACTTTCTGTGGAAAGGCTTTGATTTAAGAAAGACTGGGTGTTTGCCCTGAGAGTGGATCCCTCTCAGCAGCCTCCACAAGCTTGGGTCTTCCTATCATCACTATTTGCTTCTGACAACAGACGAGTGTCCGTCACACACACAGGGATCAACAGACTACAGCGAAATGTGGCGTCCACTGAGGCATGGGGGGCCTGCAGGCTGCCTTTGTGAGAACAGGGTTTCCTTTAGGAGGGTTTCTCCGACAGTGTCTTGCGAAGAAGAACGCGTCGCGTGGCTTCGGTTCGTTTGAAAGCACGGCGTTCCACTGGGACAGGATGCCTCAAGGCTGCTGGGCTACTGTGACAGCGGAGCTGCCTTCATAAATTGTTTTCCAGCCGAGCCGAGAGTGAAGAAAGTGTGGGGCTTTGTGAATACAGTGCTCACAGACTGGACATACAGCACTAAGCTTCTTTTGCACGAAGTTGCCGAAGATTTAAAATGTGAATTTAGAAGCAGCGTCAACTGATTTTTGTTTCGTTTGTTGTTTTTTTGTTTTGACTGCTTGCAGCCAGACAAACAAGCTGTAAACACAACACTGACATATTCACCTTAAATCTTTCTGACACATTCGCCATACTCTATAGGTTCATGTCGCAAATATGTTAGCAAACCTGTTTTCACATCTAGCAGACTAGAGGCAACATCAGCATTTATTTAGCATTGTTTAAATGAATTTCAGTCCGATATTCACTCTCCTCCTAGCTCTGTTCTGTGTTTATAAAAATGAAAAATATCCGGCTCTTTAGCCGCTAAATGTGTACAACAGCTAGCTGCTAATATTGTCTGCATGCTAATCGGTGCTAGGCAGCCAGTACACAGTGGGTTCATCAGTGGGTTTATTTTGCTGAAAACTGCTGCCTGCTGCTGCTGCTAGAAACTACGCTGAGAGCAGTAAGACCAAACCAAATCAGTAAAGTTGTGTATACTGTAAAAAAAAAAACACTGATCGCTAGGAAGACACCAAAACACATCTTTTGTTGTGGGCTTGTCCTTACAACCGACCCCTTTCACTTTACATGTAGCCAGGTGACCCGCTGTTAATATTAAAAACATTGATGAGTGCAGCTTTAATATTCATAAATCAAGACCACTTTAGGCTGTACTTTGTCTTTAGACTTTAGCAATGAACAAGCTATATATCTAATTTGCTAATGAGCAAGATACAACCTTGCTAGATGACTCGGGAGACTGAGCAAACCACTACCTCTGTGAACATCTGCAATTGTGTTGTATTCTAGGAATTAAAAACACCAGGTACTGGTATGCTATAATCACTACATGTTCAAAAAGCAAAACAAAAATAATCTGTTTTTCATTTACAAGATCTAGGCCCACACACAAGATATCTAATGCGACATGCTCCTGCTCACTTTAGAAGAAGTGTTTTTTGTTTTTTTTTAAATTGACAGGGCAATGCAAAATGAGTTTGACGTCCAGGATACGGTAGGACTTCACGGCAGAGTGGAGCACAGATGTTCGACTCTCAGGAGGATCAGAGATTTACGTCAGAGAGCAGGAGAGAAAACAGACTCTGGGCAGAGGGATGTTTATTGGGAACTGGGCGGAAAGAAAAAAAAAAAAAAACTCAGACGAGGCGAGAAAACAGAGCTTTCGCACTTACTCACACTGGGTATAATAGCGTCAACCCTTATTTAACCAGGTAATCTGAGTATATTTTTACTAAGAGCAAAAGACGAAAGTTATAACAGAATATGCAACAGATTCATGAAATATGCAACAGTTTCATGATTACATGGAAAATAATTATTCAATAAATGTTTTTCTGCATGAAGGAATTATATGACCTCAACACTCAATCTAAATTTAGCCACAGTGTCTCACTTCTGTCTCCGAGAGTATTTCGAGAAGCCAGTAACATTTTCCTGGTCACCGATGAATGAAAAATCTTGCAGCTAAAAAATGTCAACTTTCCAGGGGTCTAGAAAAAAACAAGCTTTTGACAGGGACATCATGCTGAAACCGTTGAAGCTTGGGTTTTTTTGGTAATAAAAGAGTATTTGTCCACATACATTGTTGCAATCAACAATCAACAATCCTTCTGCAGCATACAGCACCGTCAACCTCTACCATATGCTACACAACGTGATCCGCTGATGGACTGTCAGAAAAACCTGACGGGGGTTTGTTGAAGGAAACCGTTGCTTTGTGTTGAACAGAAGGCTTGTTGTCAGGCTAAAAGCCCCTTTGCTATGTAAGACGTGCTCCACTTCAAATTCAAGGTACGTCTCTCATTGCAAATGAACATTATACCAAACAATTCTCATTTAGTTTCAGTTTCTCTAAAATAATTTTTGTATATCTTAAATTCTCTTTGTGATTTACTTCAACTGCAAAGAGAACCAGACATATTACAGAGAAGCCTTAATTCCTAATTTTACCTCTTTTAATTATGTACCTGTAACATTAATTAAACACATACTCTCACTTTAAAAGACATATCTGATTCTGTGCTTACCCAAGGCCTGCACGATGGCTGGTCTGAGGTTATCTAATGTTTTGCGTGATGTACTGTCCCATTCAGATGTGCAAAACACTCGGCTCAGTCAGCTCCCACATGTTGTTGACGTGATGCGAAGTAACACAAAGGTAATCGATTTTGCGGTTATCATCTGTTCACATATCCTAACTGACTGCCCCCGTTGCTGCAGTTTCACTTCTGGAATGGTGAATTGAAGGGCGAAAGGTTGTGTCTCAGGCTAATCAGGCCTGATAAAATTGTGCTGGTTTGATGTTTTTAAAAAATTACACCTTTATTTTCATTTCAGTTTCCTTTTTTAAAATTCACCCACCGACCGCTCGCATTTACTTTACTTCTACCCCTGCCCGTGAATAAATATAAATATATTTTTTGCCCATTACACATAATTTTTTGTGTCTTACCTGTGGGTACCCAACCCGGTGCAGGACTCTGATGTACACAACCACTCATCGCTCTGGAGCTCAGGGTTTCACTCGCCTTTAGGCCCAGTCATTCTACTTTGCTGTTTTTTCGTCCTGTGTTAAGCTACTGTCAGTGAAACTGGACACAAAACTGCACAGGCATTTCACATTAAAAACTGCCCACCAGCTCAAAGGACACAATCCATTCCTTTCATGTTAGTCTTTTTCATCTGAGTTTAAACATGTGGCGCACCCTTCTCCAGAATGGTGTCTCAGGCTGTTTCCGGGTCCTTAAAAGACTGGAAACCTTCTGATTACCCTGATGAAGAAAAGCTAGCCAAAAACATGTGTTGAATAAAGCATGGTGTACCGCAGAAGTTATAGTTTTACTGGACTGAAATTGACGATCCTACCGGTCTGCACCTCACGTCGTGTACGTCTTTAAAGTTTTTTCATTTTAAAACTTTTGCAGGAAGTGTTGAGTTCTATTGAAAGTAGTGTAACAGCAAATGAAAGTTCGGCAAAGTAGATGGTACTGGGATTAATTAGTAAAATAAAAAACAGTCTGTTAAAATAAAAAATAAAAAAAGTATCAGTGATGAAAGTTGTGCATTTAGTGGTGAAAGGAAACAGAATTTACTACTGTATGTTAAGTACTTTTGCTCCCTCTCCTTGACAGAACAAGAAAAATAATTGCAGACTGTATATTTTTTTACAGAAACCCCAGTGAATACATCTCGAGATGGTAATACTTGCTATTACCCGTATGTGAATACAGGAGACACGTAACGTACTGTCAGTCTGTCATTTCAGCTAAATGTCATGCGTTTTTCTATAAAAGATGCACCAGTTACTTTCGATTTCTCTCCTCGTTGCACCACAAACTGCGTCAGGTGTGAATTAAATGTCACAGTCTATGGATCACATTATATGTGAAATATATAGATATATGTGAAATTGATGTGAAACTGTGTGTGTGTGTGTGTGTGTGTGTGTCATACCTGTTAAAGCACCGTCACAGGACACCTCTTGTGATTTTCCTCTTTCAAAAACATGTCAGCCTTCTCATGCTGGGCCCTAGTTAGTGTCAAATAATGAACTGCAGCACCGGCGATGAGCTTGTGCGTCTGCGTGTACTTGAAACGGTGTATGTGTGAGGGTGTATGTGCGGCCTCGCCACGATGTGTTTTGGAGACTGGTGCGTGCCTGTGCTTCTAATGGTCCCACATCTACTGACCTTTTGGTATCCACAGGGGTCGTCCGGGTCTGCGGTGAGGAGCAGAGGAGAGGACACAGGAGAATGAGAGGAGGCCAGAGAAGAGAAGAGACGAGGAGAGAGGCCTGGGGAGGAGGAGGCCTCGACAGATACAGATACTTTGGCAAAAATGTATAAGAATAATAAGATGACTGACTGACTCGTCCTCAGACATTAGCGTGGTAAATCAGACAGTATAGCTCCAGAAGGTAGTCACTGAAAATGAACAGGAAAAAACAATACGAGGAAATGAGTTCTAGGTAACCTAAACACATCCCTACCCCCGGCCAATTAATTATGCTGGTGGCTAATATAATCTAGTCATGCTCTGGCTTTAAGGTGATCTTTGACTTTCTACAGTCTAAGGAGCATCCTATAGCATTACATTCTGTCGTGCCTGGGCTCTAAACACTAGCAGTGTACTGCAGCACCAAGAGGGGACTATAAAGAGTGCGGTTTATCGGATGAAACGGCTGCAGCGAACTGGGATCATGATTCATGGTGATGTGAAAATGCAATCCACTGCAATGCAGGTTCACTCAGGCAACTGCTACTAGTGCCAATAATATCGCTAGTGGAATTTTCAATTTACCATCCGTATATCACAGTGATACAAAGCTTATTAGTCTGACAGTGTAAAGAAATCACTTAACAGGAAAAAGCAAATAAACTTACTAGAAATAAGGATAAAAGGTATGTAAATGTGTTGGGTGTCTGCAAGCACCTGCTTAAACCGAACCAGTAGTAAAAAGCAACAGAGGGCATTGATGGGGTTTCGTGGGTTGCAAATTTTCCTGCTGCGGTAGGACCGCATCTCTTGGAAACGGAAATTTATCCCAGACACGTGTTCTAAAGGCGGATCCATATCATGCCAGATCTGTGGCTCCTCCTCGCCCCTTTTAGTGCACAGAGGGCAGTCAAATAATGCAACAGGCCCAAGTCATATGACAGGACCTAATCAGGGAAAAACATCAACATAACAGGATTTACTGGCTAGGACGAATGCACCGTTAGAAAAAGATCCTTAAAGACAGATTAAATTCCCCTCACCTGAGGGAAGTCATGTCAAGGCCGTTGAAGTCCTGCGAACCTGGGGCTTTGACTTTCGGAACAATCGTTAGTGTGTTTCAGAGCTTATTGGTGTACAATGAATTTGTATATAGGTGGAGTATCAACAATCTCTTAGCTCAGAATGGTTGAAGTGCACAAACCATTAATTAGCCTGCGACTGAAAATGCCCCCCGTTTCACGAGTAATTTATTTTAATTTACTTTAATCAGTGAGTGAGACAACGTTGTCAATTTGACAGCACGCCAGACGATGCTCGGGAAAGCAGATACGGTCTCTGTTGCTTGTGAAGTGCGTTCAAAACATGTGGAAGAAGAAAATATGATGTATTTTCTTATGATAAAAAACAAAACCAAAACATAGACTCGTGCTACAACTTTTCTTTGTTTGACTTTAAGACAGATGAAGGCAAATCATCCCGTTCATCCGGCTGGACACATCTTTTTTTGTTTTTTTGTCATTGTGCTCAGGTCCATATTGATTATGGATTTGTCAGCTGGAACAACTGTGCCGTAAACATATGCACGATACAATCACGGACGCTGATGAGAATTCCTCTTTTATTTCACTTTAAAAATGAAATGAGTCAATTCAGCAGCTTTTGGATTCTGCTCTAACCTGAGGCCGCGTACGGTACGCATCCTACGTTCTGTATAAGGTCTTTACTTGTCCTAGTGGCCCACGGCTGAACTGGTAAAACAATGAGATCACTTCGGCTAATTAACATGAGCTAATGTTTTGACAACGAGGCGGCAGGTGTTCCCCGCACACCGCCGTATCCCACGGTGAGGGATAAGGGCTAACATATGATCTTCACTCCTACTCATTAGATGACCTTTCAAACAAATGCCTTGATTAAGCTGCACATTAGTCACGTTCTTCCGGTGGAGCGGCTCAGCAAACCCAGTAAGCCGGGAAGCGGTGAGCGCTTTGGAAGCCCTGCTGCTCAGTAGATGGATCACAGCGATGTGCTTCAAACAGCATCGTTCAACATTTCTGGCTGTTAAACAGAAAGGGACCATTTTTTAAATTCCAAAACGTGCTTATTTTCTGTTTTTTTTCTTGTTAAAAACGTTAAATCACAGTGATAAATTCGTGCTGCCGTACAGTGTTGTTTTAATTCACTGTGAATAAATCCAAACAGACTCGTTTTTCTTCCTGTAAATCAAACTCGGAGCCGTATACAGAAAGTGTGTGGAGAAGAACATTTACATTTGCTCTGCCTATATTGAAAAAACAAACTGTAATGCTTCTGCAGTTCCCGGACACTCGGGCTGATGGTCAACTGGGAAATTTCAACCCAAACAAACAACAAACAAACCTTTTTTTGCTTTTCAGCTTCCTCTGGTTTCTCTTCAGGCTTCATCACCTGCTGAAAAGGCAGGAAGACAAAGAGATACAGGAGTATTGAGGGTCGGTTCACACACTAGAGAAATATCAGTAATGTTCGAACTAAGCATCAAATTTATGGTCGTGGGGGCGTCCTCGTGCGCCAGTTGTCAATCACGTAATTTCAGTGTTCCTGGGGTCCGTTGAGTCCCATGTTTCGTGGATGATCTCTGCTGGCAGCTGTCTAAAAAGAAAAAGCAGACATGCCGGACGAATGACCTTCAATAAAAACTGTAGTGTGTTCTAGGGTGTCACTGAATAGAAAAAGGAGGAAATAAACTAGTTTTATTCTGCTCTGAAAGCAGTCCGCAGGCATTCCTTTCAGGCTTCATACAGAAACCTCCTCCAACGGCATGTATGTAGCCTGAGAGGCAAAGTGCAGGGCAAAACAAAGTCTACGCTCCTTCGGGCCAGCATCACTGCTCCGGAGTAGCTCATGGCTCTGAGCATGGTAATCACCGAAAGCGACTCAGATTAACATTTTATTTATTCCTCTCCTTTCCCATCTCAACGAGAGAACAATGGTCAGGGAGACTTTAACAAGAAAATCAACCTGTAGTGTTAAAAGTGAAGGGGACAAAACTTGGTCCCCACCGTCCGCAGTGGAAATTAAGACACTGGTGCACGGACATATAATTTTATTAAACTGGATAACGTGGCCCTGAAGAGGGACTAATCTGTGGTTTGCTTGGACTGTGCTGATTGTATGGCGCCCAACTTTATCTCAAACTTTAATCTTCTACCTTTTGGAGAAATTTGCTGACTTCAAGACAATGTTGAAACAACTATTGGGACCATTGCCCATCGCTAGTTGGCCGGGGATCCGCCATTCCAGAAAGTGAACGGGATAAATTCCCGCTTTTCAGCGGTGCTGGGAAATAGGATAGTGATACATCCTGGCGTGGCACACACGTCAACATTGAACCAGGTGACATGTTTCTACCTGCCACCATTGTTGTGCTAGCAAAAAAAAACATATTGATACTCTGTTGGGTTCCAATGTACTAGATCTATACTGTGTGTACTGTTTCCAGGAAATTACCAGTCCCAAATTGTCACCTTATTTTGACATAAGCTCTCGCTTTTTGGTTGTTGCATGTTGCCAAACTAAGCGCCAGCGATCCAAATGGAAGCAATGTAACCCTGCACAGTCAGTGTACTCTCTGGAGTGCTGTGTACAAGTGTAGATTGTAGTAGCGTCTGACCGTAGGCACAGTTCAGCTCAACTCGCCTCCACTTGACTCGGGTGCCGTTGATAATTGAATCTTCTCCGCTCACTTCTTATTTCTTCTGCTGCTGTCATGATACAACATGCATAGAATTACCACAGTAAAACCTCAAAGTTTGATACATGTATATCATCTCAGCATGTCCCTCAGCTACATAAGACTTGAGCTTCACATCGGCATGTTGGCACTTCTGTTCATTCCTTTAGTCAAAATGTAAAATGAACTTCCTGGTCGGCCTTATGGAGCTCCTGTATTTCTAACTAAGAGCAGAAAAACTCTCAGTAAGTCCAGGAACTTTTCTGCTCTCACCCATCTTTTCCCTCAAGCCAGGTTAACTCCCCCAAAAAACAGCCCAAGAGATGGATAGGTCTGCTGCTTCGTTTTGATAGATGTCTAGCATTTCCCACCCACAAACTGAACCGGTCCTCTGGAACAGTTTGTCACTATTGGTTGAGATGCTAAACAACATTTCTCCATTTACCTGAAGAAACATTTTCTGTCGGCAGAAAATGATCCAAATTCAGCCGCGTAGGCAGAAAATAAAGTTTTACATTTATTATTTCAGATCCAGTTCACTTATTGAGGAAATGGGGGATTGCAAACACAATGCAAATAAAGCAAGGAATTCCCAACTCGCTCTTTCTGTCGATCTCAGGCGCTCTGACTCCTGGTATCTGTGACTTTGTTTTTTTTTTTTGCTGTTTCATCTTCTCACCCTGGAGGTTTCCCAAAATGCAGCTGTCAGGAGCCGTATCCTGCTTCCCACGGTGCAATGCATTATTCAGAGGCCCTGGATATATCATTTGGTGTTGTTAAATTAGAATGACAGATTCTGAGGCAGGCTATTCATCTTTGGCATCTGCACAGGCGCAACCAGAAGCCGTTTGTCACAAGACGCACCAGCGGTGGAGTTGCAAAGTTATCGCAGGCTCCTATAGACTTGAAAACCTAATCTAAAAAAAATAATTAAAATAAAAATTTTTTGAAATGACTTGGAGCTGTTGGCCAAGAGGTGCGGACGTTGGTAAAAGAGTCACATAACGGGGCAAAAGTACACTTTATGTACAGCCGGTTTTAGAAGCCAGCTTTCCTGTCTGTAATTACAGCATCCATCACACACACAAAAAGGGACTGCTGGCACGCTGACACCTTTAAGGCGGACGTAGGAAGCACCACAGCTAAACAGGCAATTTAATTACCCACTGCCAAGTCTGCCCGAGACACACTGTATGAACCTCAGGTCTCACACACACACACACACACACACACACACAAACACAACCAGGCTTGTACACATACAGGCATATACACACTCATACGTACATACGTTAGAACTTTTTTTGGGTGAATTTAGGAATGGCATAGTTGCTTCACTTTCAATGTCCGCTTTGTCCAAACTTTGGAGCAGCAGAGTCAGCTTCTCATTTGCTAGCATGTCTATGCCAAGAGAGCCAGAGGTGACCCGAGAAGAAACTCACTTCTCCGAACACACACCAAAACCATTTCTTTCCGCTGGCTTGTACCATAGACTTGACACAGATAATGTCACTCTCACGAAAATGCTGTTCCGAGCTTTAGGAATCTTAATGGTTTTAATTCGTAATACAGACAAAATGAGGGACCAGTGTTTCTGCCTTGACATAAAAGCCGAAGCCTTCCAGCCGGTCCGGGCAGTGAACTTGAGTTGCACTGCATCACCTATCAAACACACCCTTTCCAATCTCAGGGCCTGCAAACCCTGTTCATGGCAACACAAGCGTCCGTCGCGGTGCTTCACTCAGCCAAACACTCCACCCCAACATCACCCATCTGTAGGCTCTGACTTTAATCCCAGGGGAAGGCATCCGTCACCATCACTCCCCAGTCTCTCTCGCCGTGCGGGCGTGTGCTGTGGGGAGTGATGTGGTCAGAGTCACGATATGAAATACTAAGTCGGTATACGGCACTTGAACGTAAATGAACTTTTCTATGTGAGTTGACCGGCTGAAATACAGAACATTAGAAGAGTTCTCCGCTGACTTAGAGCTGCACCCCAAGAGCACTGTCAGACTGTGATGGAAAGTTCAAAAAAAAGAAAAAAGATTAAAATCGATGCGGCAGAACCAGAGGTGTCGTCTTATTTATTCCACACATTCTTCTTCCTTGTCAAAACCCGCTGCACACATTATCCGCAACACGGCTCGACTGCTGACACTTTGCTCTGAGATCTGGGCGTGTCGCAGTTGTGGATAGTGCAGCCTCGAGCCGAGATGAAGAGCGGGCCACACCCCCAGATTCACTCGCGTGACGTCACCTGAGGCAATGCACCAGCTCCGCCCTGAGCCTCAGAAGACGTCCCTGCTGTATGTCGCCCTCTATAATCTCCCGCGCTGTTCTGGACAAAGCTGAAGCTGAAATGCCCGAGCTGTTTTGCACGCAACCGTGGAAAGAACGTCTTTTTGAGTTGGGTTTTTTGAACGGAAAAGCAGCGAAGAAGCACTTGCGCAAGACTCTGTCTTTACATAATTTAAAGGGGATATGCTGACGGTTGTGCTATTTGTGGTATTTTCTATTTGTCCCTGCTACATCCTCAGGCATCAGATAGGGTAACTTTTCTTAAACATCTTATCGGGTGTCCTCATCTCAGAGGACACATGATGAGAAAAAAAGGAACAAGTTATCATCTAAATCAGTTCTCAGCCCTAAACCGGAAAACTGTTGTGAGGCTGAGGAGGAAGTGGAACGTGCCAAAGAAAAGAACCAATATACTAAAACCATATACTGTAAATCTTGGATTTAACACTATCATTTTTCATCCAGCAACATTCTGCTCAAATATCGGGTCTTGCAGTAGAAAAATATCCATTTGATTGAGCACAGCATTATTAAACTTTTTTATGATTATGTTTAGACTCTCACAGACACACTTGGTTCAGGTCAGGGGAAGATCCTGGTCGGGTTTAATAGAGAAAAGGTTCACAGTGAATTCTGAGTGGAGAAGAATGATTCACAGCATGTCGATGCTCCTTTTGAGTTTTCTTTATTTATAAAAATTAGGTGTAAATCATAGTTTGCAGGTAGAGAATCATTGAGGTCAAATTAAAAAGCCTGCCAAGGTCCAGTCGAGTCCGATTCTCCAATTCTGATTCCCCAACAATATCAGGGTGTTGTCCCAAATATATAAGCTTATGCAAATTAAGCCTTTAATATTCAGGGTATCCCACTCCCAACTTTGGTTCGTTACCAATTATGGTCGGTTTCAGTGTTCTCACTCTCCAATTGCTCATCCCACATATATCACTTTATCTCTGTTCTGACATTAGGCCTTAATGAGGCGAGATGGAGCTTAGGCTACACGTTGACGTAAACCTCCCGTGTGTCCTTGGACCAGGCAACACAGAATTTGACAGAGGCTGGAATTCGTCAAAGCACCTCCTGTGTCAATTCACACAGAGCTACAGCCTAGAAATGTGGGGAAAACCCTCTTAACCGGTTATGAAATACACGATACTTAAACACAACATGTTCACTTACGTTTAACCAAAGCAACCACCTTTCCCGAACCTTAACCAGAGTGCCTTTGTCGGCTAAACACTAACCACAGGCAGGTCTGTGGACACGAACTCTGGTCTCCGGTGTCAGAGTCCAGCGATTTGTACTCCTGCCATCCGCAACCTCTGGGCAACTCTGCTGGCATTAATAAATGCGGCGCTTCATCCATTTTAAAAGCAAACGTCGGCTCAGAACGTAATCCGGCCAGTGATTACGATGCCACCACAACATAACTGGGAAAGCAGTTCAGATGTATATGAATGTAATGTCTGGGAGACGGGGTTGCTGATTCTTTGTTTTTGTGATTAGGTTTGAGCCAAATCCATAATTGTCTTATCTATTTACATAGCCAGAGGTCACGCCTTAGTCTGTGGTCATTAAAAAAACACTAAACGGCAATCAAAGATGGAAACATGCCAGTGTATTCAAATCACAAGAAGAAGAAATGCAGAGATCTGCAAATCAAAACTTTATTTGATCTCATGCAGCCCTCTAAAATGCAGCCCTCTAAAATGCAATGGTATGCTTTGGAAAATGGACAACAGTAAAACATTAGCCTGGCTCCAGACCTCTGAGTCACTGCCCGCTTCTCAGATTTATTCAGAAAATCAAATAGTTGAGGTGTTGTGCTCATCTATGGCTTTTTCTCTGGTTGAAAAAACAAACGAACCGATCAGAGTTTTGTAAGTTGAAGAATGGGGACGTCCTCGTCCTTTGCCGGAGCCAGAAAAACGGTGACGGAAAAACTGCCACAGAAATTCTGACCAGCGTGTCAGACAACCGTTAAATTGGGATATATTTTACACGTTCCCAGAGTCCATGTTGTAACGTAACAACGTAAACATTACGTCAGATCGAATTATGAAGCGAAACACAATTTAATTTCAGTCTGATCATCCGGGCAGTAAAATACCTGATGTAAAATTTGCTGTAAATGGGCTAAGAGCTGAAAAAACCTCAGCAAGGGCCTTCGCCATGTTGATTTGAAAATGACAGGATAACATCCGAGTAGTCAGCATGAACGGTCACAGCCGCTCAAAGAGTGTCAAATGACCTCCGTGACATGTGACGCATTGACAACCAAAGCGCGCTCTTACATCTGATTGTACGAGAAGCCAAGTGTGAAAGAGCACCACTGACATCAGCCTCCTAGTTGTAGATGAAATGGGGAATTTCAAGTTTCAACAAACTGGTGCCAAAATAGCTGCGAAGCCAACATCGTGTCAATAAAATCGAATATTGCCACAAATGCAGTAAAACTCTTTAAATACAATATAATCTGCCAATTGAAAACAAGCCTAGCTTTACAGCTCATATGTAGAACGGTGAAAAACATCCAATTAAGGCTACTTTTCCACCACCTAACTATCTTGGAACAATAACCGAACACTCCAAATTTATAAGAACGGGTCTGCCAACACGGTGTGAATTCGACATTAGCAAGGCAATCAAAAAGAAAAAACGACCAATGAAACTGGCTGATGGAATCACTGGAGAGGTAACCCCTTGTGATGAGTCATGCATGTGGTTTAAATACATATTCGCTTCCTGAATAAACAGTTACTGGTACATTGGATAGACTGGACACCGCAGTCAGAAGCATTCTCACCCAACTGCTCAACTTTCAGTGCCTGTTAGTGTTGACACTTGCTTTGCATTTTGATTGAAAAAACCTTTATCGTCTCCAGGTTCACCAGAGTTGGTGGATTTACTGTGAAAATACGCATGTAGCATCAACACAGTCAGCTAGGCAGAGATGGTTCTTGGTTTCGAATGTTCTCGGGTTTATTCCGCCTACATCTTAATGCTTTGAAAGGAGGACGATGCATGTTGTTTCACGTCCACTCGATACCGGCATATGGCGTCACTGCGTCCTGCCCACTTGTGGCCTGAAATGCCCAGTACTGGAAATACTCGGCACATATCGACGTGTGTCGGTATATACCAAGGGAAAATAAAACTCCAACGTCCCGGCAGCGTACACGTGTAACATTTTTGAGTAATTTTTTTTTCAAAACACATTATCCACACAGCGCTGTGTGATCCGGATTTATTTATTTCTGCTCACTGCTTACTCATCCTCACTCTGGGCAATTTTTCCCTTGTTTACATTTACATTTATATTTACCAGGGACCATTAACATTTTGGAGGAGACAAGATCAGAGGTGGCAGCAGAGGCAGTCATGCAGTTTCCAAAGGGTCGTTTACATATTCTGTCAGTGTTTAAAGTTATCTTCATTAGCCAGACCAGGCCAAAAATCAATACTTCATCAGGGCTGCTTGGACCATATCTGCAACCAGCAGTGAGTGTGCTGAATTTCAACCGCATCCATTTTGATAAGCCCATGTGCCTTATAAACCCTCTCAGGAGAGGAAAAAACATTCCCAGTTATACAGCTCTGCAGTGGATATTGATCGTTGCGCCAGGACTCCAGTTTTTACGCGTGTTGCCAATACATTTGTCTTAATAAGTCGTTTAATTTATCACCCGAATATTAGGTGGGATAACATGAAGGCAGTTTCAACTCAGCTTTTTTACAATCAATCAGTCTGTATGTTGCAGCATGGCAGAATAAGGTCATTTCCATAACTACAATTAGGAAAATTGTACATAATACAAGCAAACAACTTGTTAAGGTCGACATGTTTTGTGGCCCAGGCTTATTAAAATGACATAATTCGCACTCTCCTTGCCATAGACTGGGCGTCCTGTTGTATTAGTATGGTTTTTCAATTGTGTTCGTTTTCAGCATAAACAAAGCAGCCGGTTTCTGAACCCACAACTTGAGAAGAGGAGAGGTTGTCTGCACAGTGAAGTTTACAAACTCAGTTTTGAAAAAAAAAAAAAAATCACTAATTAGACCGACTTTAGACAAACTTACAGTTTGGCCTTCTCAACATCATTTGTGTAAACAGTTAAAAAATACAACCTCCCCCCCCCCATTTATTCAGTTTGATAGTGGCATATAGCTGTAAAGCCACTTGGAAAGTCCTGCAGGACTCTTCCTAAGCTCCAAATCCAGGGCTTTTTTGAGGCAGAGACCAGTGATAAAGACAAGACAGATGACGTCATGACAGCAGCGTACGTTTAGGAACAAATCTCCTTTGTCAGCCTGCTCACTTTTGCTGAAATCATTGCAGACTGGATGTTTAACCGCAACGCAGCAAGCCCTCTTCAAGAAGATTTTACTCGTCAAGTTCCCTGACGCTCCAAGGCGGACGCTGCCGACGGGTTTTATGTTGCAACTGTAAATTGTTTGAATTTGATGTATTTAACTTTTTCCCTCATTCGGGAGAATTTGCAGCCGAGTGACTGAGGCAGTTTGGGGTTCTGTATCTTATCCTTGGACAGTTGAGTGGATACATGGTTGAAGGTGAAGAAAAGGAAAATTTAAGGAAAACTCTAATCTACAGATTACCAACGTTAATAAACAATACATAGATTAATTAATAATTGTTTAATTGTTTCATTATGTAAACACTGTTTCAGAGTCATAGGTTATGGATGTAAATGATTTTCTCTTGTTGTTGAGCAGATACCTCTTACAACAAATACCATCACTTCACGTAAAAAAAAATCTCCAAATCCCTCTTGATTTTTTTTGAATAAATCACCAACGCACCCCACCCCATTATTACCCCCCCCCCCCCCCCCCCGGAAACTTTTTCATCAGAGACCTGCTTCATTGCCCCAGTTTCCAAAAATATTAAGATCTACCGCCACGGAACATGGGAGACATGAAAACCATGCGCTGCCTTTGTTCCCTGCACAACCCAAACACTGTAGGGAGCTTCAAACTCCCACACAGAAATCTTTTAAATCTCCATCTGTGCTTGTAGTGAACATAGAGAACATTAAAATGCAGATCACACGTGTACACACACTGTACAGTACACAGACACACACAGCATGCACCGTTTTTACAAGTACACTCTTGTGTCACGGGCTCCAGATTGAGAAAAGGAGATTTACATCCTATTGATGGGTTTCAACTGTAATGGGTATTTTGGTAAAACTGATTGTGTTGTACTCATGTTTGTAAATCCCAGTGAGCCAAACTGAGAGAGGCAAACAGAGAAGGCAAGAGGAGGAACACACACGAACACAACCAGTCGCATTCCACTGATGTAGACGCATTGCAGAGGTACTGGGCGGGCAGCAGACGCCATCGCTGCCATCAAGTTTCTGCTCAATTCGGCAGCGCTGGGGCTTCAAAACCCTCAGAAGGCTTCTGTTTCTGAGCAGAGCTTTTAAGTATTCCCTCTTTCTGGTTTAGAACTACAACCCTGCTGTGTCTTGGGATACTGTTTCTCTTTTCTTTTTTTCTTTTTTTGTAAAGGAGAAGAGAAACCAAATGACGCAGTGCAGCCAATCTCTTTCCACAGCACAAAGGGTGGAGCGGTTGTTTTCTATCAGGGGCCCTGGGACACCCAAAGGTCCGCAAGGTGGGTTCAGAGGGTTCCGAGTCAAATGAGGTGTCGTTGAAAGCTCCACTAAGCCATATTTTTTCGAATGAACAGACGAATCAAGTTACTCAGCGTAGTGTGAAATGCGTTTAGTGGCGAACCCACGGTCAGTGCTGCAGCTCTATGGAGCTTTTAAGCCTCTTTTAACTCACCGTTTTGGTTTTAACAGTCACAGTTGTGCGTTCGTGGTCCTGTTGTGGAGCTCTTTAGCGCCCAGGCAGATGTATGAAATAAGTTTAAAGGTGTTTTACAAACTGAAATTTACTAGTTACTACAGTTTACAATTGATTATACTGGGCTGCTTTGTACATGCCGAGATTGCTGACCCAGATTGCTGCATCTTTTTGTGTACTATCAATTTTCACAGAATTAGGTTCAGAGTTAAACAATGCAGTTTCCCTCCTCTGTGTTTTGCACAAAGATAGAGTCTTTTGTTAGATGCTAAACTGTATCTACTGTAAGCATTTTTACATTTTGCCCCTTTTGTCAAAGGATAGATTTGCCTTCACTTCACTACAGTACACAGCCCAGAGCTTCCACAATGGGTGAGCAAGATTGCAGTATCCTTTGGTAATTTTTCACAGCTCTTAATGAAAATGGCATCAGCTTTGATATTTGCAGGAAGGCTGTCCGCTACAGCAACATAAATTTGTTGAATTATTCAGTACAAGTATACAAAGCTGCAACTACAGAGAGAAGAGGAGACTCAATCCCCGAGATCCGAACCAATGAATGACTGTCAGAAAAGCAGAGAGTATCCGGGTAGGAGATGCTGGGTCCAGCATGAAGGTTCATTCTCCACCTTGAAAACAGTAGTTTGACAGAATAATCTAAGGTCCCAAGGTCCCCTTATTAGCTTCAAGCATCTCACAGTCTTCATTAGCAGAGGGGTTTGCTCAGTTGTCATGGAGTAGGTGAAGATGTCGTTAGGTTTTGATCCAAGTTCCATGCTTTGGTGACACGATTACAGGGGGTGTGTACAAGTACAGGCGTGTGCAGGTTGCTGCTTTTGTGAAGGGCTGCGCTACTGCACTATTGCTAGTTTTGATACTTCAGATTATACGAAAGCTGTCTGTCTTCCATGGAAGAATATTTAAAGGTATTTCCTGGCCTCAGATCAAAACCAAAAGATGGCACGTAATAGAAGAAAAGCTGAATAGGGTTTCAAAATAAATATGGTGATACAATGTAACAGAAGTTAGTAAAGTGATAAAAGGGAGAGAATAAAAGAATAAATATAGAAGTATATATGGTATGTTTAGTCAACGGGTCACTTTCCTGCTTTCTCCAGGTGTACACGGTGAGCCCTGCCAACGCAAAGGTCTGAGCCTACTTCAGTCTTTAAAACAAATCAGGGATTGTGATGAATCATTAGTCGATGCATCGACTCGTTTCCGTCGACCTAATGGGAAGGAAATTGAAGCTTTGAACAGCAGGGGATTTGCTGGTCTGTAAGTGTGGAGAAATATGACAATGAAGGCGCAGAGAAACAAGCAGGGCCATTCAATACAAATTATGTAGAGTTGTCCCTAATCACATATTGTAGCTGGTGTCAAATGCTGCGCTGACCTTATTGCTACTCTGCCAATATTTTTTTCCGGAACTGAGTGAAAAGATTTATTTGCCATTGTTAAGAAATACCAATAGAACGTACAGGGTGCGAGTCATTACTCCTTCGCTCGCTGATTTATTTCTCCATTAAGCGACGGCATACTCTTCTCTCAAAATTTCGTGAGAACCAGGCTGTAAAAGATGGACCACATTCATATTGTTTTAGACTATGATAAGAACATAGGCAGCTTTCCGTGTCCTAAACTGACGCTAAGCCAGGCTATGGATGATATGAATCACTTGATTTATTCTGCCCTGAAATATGAAACGCAGAGTGCAGCTGTAGTCTAAGTGGTGTCTCTGTTCGTGAGGAAGGGGACCGCCTGGAGAAGGCTGGTATGCATCAAGTGTGATTGACTTTAAAGCATCTCTCAGTTTCCAGGCAGCCTCATCAGCTGCTCGGATTTATGTGTTGTCGGCTCTTACTGAAGGAGAATACAAATAACTTGGAGGTGCATTGGAGTAAAATAAACCTGGAGGCTCTCAGCCTGCAAAAGAAGAATTATGAGAATTATGGAACGTAGGACGAAGGTTTGATAGGATCTTTTGAACCCAGATATTGATACTGTTATTTTTGAATTCAGTGTTTCTCCTCAGTGTTTGGCAGGTAGAAAATGAGATCATTCTTGGTGAAGTAATTAAATAGGTCCTTACAGAAAGGTGAGGTCATTTCATGGCAAGAGCAGCACCCTCTAGGGGGTCTACTTTTTATCTTTGCGGGATTGCGCTGCCAAACACAAGATCGCTTCCCTCAGGGTGGACGTGAAAGTATCTCAGGATCTTTTTCCCAAGTGAGGGAAGGATGGAACACAGAATTGACAGACGGATGGAGCTGAGCTCGAGGGCGAATCTCAGTTTACTGGTTGACACCTTCAGCCCTCAACTATAGTCACTTGGAGATTTTGGATGCAGGTTGCCAAAATTAGCTTCATTCATTAGTTCACCCTTTGAGACAGGGTGAGAATCTCGGACATCAAGAAGGAGCCTGGAGTAGAACCGCTGTTCCTTCACATTGAAAGGAGCCAGAATCTGATCAGCAGACCACCTGGAACCACTTCAGGGGAGGCAATCCGGTGTGTGACCCTACCTGTTTCAGTTTCTGAGGAGGACGCCTAAAAAAATGTGCATTTTCAAGCAACTTCTGTTGTGACTTTAAAGTTAACATTCAATTTATTGTTTAAATTGATACGTTGCTGGTTCAGTTATTAATGAAACAAGACATTTTTGCCTTTTGACCAGTTTGGGGAAGAGCTGGTGCTATTACTGTCGACAAATGGACCTGCCCTTTACTAAAATACCCAAAGCACCAACTCAGTCCCCTAGAAATGAGGTTTTTATACAGCTAAACTGCAACAGCAAATATGTTTTGTAGGGAAACACAAGTATGAGGATATGTTGTTAATTTACCCATTTGGAAAGTCGCAAATACGTTCATACTGAACATCTCAGTAAAATGTGCACAGACGGCGTATTCTAAGACACACAGCTCATAATCACCTTGCACACAGGTTTAGAATTGGTGGTGGAGCCGTTGACCAGATCTTTGTTTTTAGCTGCTCTTATGAGAATCGAACCACCACCTGCCGGCTAAACAGAAACTAGTATTTTCTGTAGCCAGGGCACGATGTGATGTGATGACCAGTGAACACACGAAATGTAAAAACTGACTATTCAGTTTTTTTGTTTGGGTATAGTCACGCTCAGTCTGTACAAAAATGGCAAAGGAATTAGCAATGATCTTGATTGTCACATTAGTTAATTGTGTTTTAATACAGTTACGGCATGTGTCAGGGATTTGCATTCAATGCATCAGACTAAAAATCCCGCCGCCTTTTTCCTGCACAAGTGTCCAGAAATTTCCCCTTGGGCAAGAGGCTTCAATCTACCTACTATCTAATTAAAGAAAATTCAATGTTGCTGAATATTGCTTTTTTTCAAAATGGGTTTATCTGTGCCGAAATGCCAACTTAGTGTGAAAAGAAGCACTTATCATGAAAAAAAAACAAAAAAAAACAAAACGTCAGAATCTGAAAGTCTACTTTCCAAAATGCTTTTTCCCATTAAGAGCGAGGTAAGTGCGCAGGCAGAACTGGCAATGATCGTTTTGCGACTACTGCCGTTTTGATAGAGGGCTAATTAGAATGCAAATCAGAGAATGTTCTGCCAACAAAATGTTCTGTCACCACATCCTGCAGACAAAGAATAAACTTTTTCAGTCATTATGGCTCCAATCAGTCATAGAGCTGACGAGGAATAAAACATGATTAGAATGCAAATGGGAGTAAGTGTTTCTTTAACAGGCAGCGTGGGCGAAATGATGCAGTGCAGTCTGATAGGAAGAGTTAGGCTTTAGCCCCGAGGTGAGTGGGAATGCTTTCCACTTATGCTGGCTTCTTTTAAATCCAAACATAAGTGTTATTTAATAATAATGATTCTTTTTACTGCATGTATATCTACTTCTTGTTACTTCAAATCATTTGGCTTCGTGCGCTGTATTAAATTAGAATTATTACTTGTATAATAAGTGCTTTGCGATACCCTTCTCTATCATTATATGCATATTCTGTGCCTATGGAGCGTCTTCCAAATAATAAATAAAGGAACCAGCCCTATAGTTTTTTCGAATATCTCTGCAGCAATCTACGGTGATGTGCTCCGCAGCTGTGCCGCTAGCAGCACACTTGATTCAATCTAATAGAGACTAGGATGAACATGCCAAGGAAACATCGCAGCTGTTTTAAAGAATGAGGGTTATTCTGCCAAATATTGCTTGTTAAACCCCTCCCTGATTTATTTTTCCCAATTCATTGAAGTACTGAAGCTTGCTCATTTGCATTTTTGCGAGTATGAAGGTAAAGTGTATTTTTCACAAACTGAGCAATTAGAAGATTAGAGCTGAAATAAAAAAAAAAAACATGGTTAAAAGTAAATATCCCATATGAAAAGTTTTTAAAGGTTTTATGCAGAAATGTGTACCCTGAAAGAGGACATTTTTCCCAAAGCTGCAGATGTACAGGCCCAACCGGCTGAGATTGCACGGTTCTCCCTCACCGCTGTAGCGTTCCCACAGTGTGTGGCCCTTCCACAGGCCTCTGCTCTAAATAAAAATGTGTGCCTGGTCAATCTTCCTCAGACATCTAGACAAGCAAAGGCTGAGGCCAAAGGCAAGCAGTGCTTTCAATCATGGTGTCTCAAGAGTTTTTGTGCTATTTACGGAGGCCTGAAGGTCAAATGGATATTGATTTTTTGACGATCGGGACCCAGAAATATCTGAAAAAAGATGGAGGTAGAGAGTAAGGGACCGTGGAAGGAGTGATGAGATTAGTGATTAATAGGGAAGGTAAACGACAGGCAGCTCCACAATTTCAGCTCCACTCTCTTCAAAATAATGTTTTTCTTGCAGCAACTTTCAAATTTTAAGGTTTTAATGTATTATCTTGTGGGAATTTTAATAAGTCAAAAATATCTTAATTGATTAAAACCTATCCGCTGTAGAGTAATGTAATCTAATGTACAGTAATGTAATGAAATGTAATCTAATTGTTCACTTCCATTAGATGAGACTCCCTTTTATTGTCAGCATGACGGGGCTGTAACGTCCGTGAAGCTTTTAATCTCATCTCATTTCGACTTATTACAGGAATGCATGACGTCAAGCTTTGTGCCTTAGTCACGATGACAGAGCTGTGCTCGAGTCGGGCGACTCGAGTGCGAGGTTTGAAATCGCTCTCTGTCCTTATACCCCACGACCAGCCGGCGCTTGTGTTTACACGCGTGAACAGTGGCTGAGCTCGGTTGAGGGTCATGTTCAGGCTCAGCTTGAACCTCGGACACTCTGCAGTTGTTGTTCGCAGCAAAAACGTCTGCCGGCAAAAGGTTCGGTTGGCAGCCACCCACCCCTCGCCTGAGACTCCTTCCAATACAGAGGGAAGAGAATGACGATCCTAACAGCTGCAGCAGTGGCTTTTAACGCGCGAGGAGTTTTGTTGACTTCGGAATAATGTTGTGTGAGCCTGCGGCCTCTCAATAAAAGCAGACGCGTATGTTGAAAAATACACACAATACACATTCCAATGCAACAGCCTCACAATAAATCCTACGTCCTGCGTGTTCAGGTTTTATATACAGAGAGTTTCATTCAACTTACCATAAACTTCAGCCATAAAAATGACCCAAGACTGGATGAAATATTTAAATCACTTTCTCAGGATGATGCAATGCAATAGCATAGTGTTGAATCAACATCTCTGTGACTCATTAAAAGCTTCACAGAGATAGAGAACATCGCAGGGCTTATGCAAGGGAATTGTATAATGTGAGGCACAGTATTTCTGAATTTATGGATGCATTACCCTCCGATACAGATTCAATTTACAGCCTGTTATTCATTTTTATTTAGCTTTAAAAACATAAATTTGCATTTTGCATATGTCGATGATGCTCGGTTAACATGGGCCTTGTATAGTTAATACATTAGGGAAAGCTACATACGACAATTGCTATATCCAGCAATATGTGGCAAATATTCAATACATTTTAATACATTTTTAAAGGAATGAAATCGTACTGTATGTAAGATGTACTATATACGATATACTATAATATGTGTGTGTTTGTGTGTGTGTGTCTTTCCATTTTAGCTGGTTGGTATTAGGCATTTATTCGTGATGGTTAAGGTTAGAGTAAGGGGCTAGGGAATGCATTATGCCAATGAGTGTCCTCACAACTAACGTAGGACAAGTATGTGTGCGTGTGTGTGTGTGTGTGTGTGTGTGTGTGTGCGCGTGCAAGCTCGTGTTAACACCGCCAATGTCTCTTTTATCAGTAGAGGAGAAGAGTCCATTAGCAAAGCACATAATGACCAACTGCTGACTCATTGCACGCTCCCCACAGAGTACGGCAGGTGATTTTAATTTTGCATCTATGTTTTAAGTCCCACAGAACCTGGGGCCGTTTTGGCCGATTTACAACCCCGGTTTTTATAAATACGTAATCAATGTTGCATTTCTCGGTGGCTCTTCTCTTAACTGTGCCCTTGAAATGTTGAAAATGTAAATGAATGGCAGCAAAAGAAGCTACTGACCAGTACGGCCGGTAAGCCTGGAAACTGGAATACGGAAATTCTGCAGTTGCCGTTTGCAGACAAAAAGGTACAAAACGGTTGAAACAACAGGTTAAACTAAAATTTAGTTATAGGGAAACGATCCCGCATTTCTTCACATCGTTCTTTTGGACTTCTCTTTCACTCTGGTGATGAAATGTCGTCGCAGCCTTTCAAAGCAGCGCGGGAGAGATCGGGCTGTTTGAGAGCTGTTGGACTTGCCTGTGGCACTTCAGTCCAGCGTGCCTCTGACGCCCGACTCAAGAAACTCTGAATCCTCGAACTGAGAGCGGGCAGCAAGTGACCTGAATTTGCCCCCTGCTGACAACAGAAGAAGGCCACTTTACGTAGTTTTTAGAGCAAAGCGGGTTACAGGAAAAGGCTAAAAAGATGTATTTTAAAACAACTGCATCTACTTCAATTCACTGCAATTCACTTTAAAAAGTACAAATAAAGTAGATTTATTAACTACTTGGCAGCATCAATACAATCCATCTTATATCATCCTGATTTTTTTAATTTATCTATTAATTGATATCCGATCAGCCCAAGACACATGAACGGACTAAATGTAAATAACATCAAAACTCCCGTTGAGATTGAACGCTATTTGACAGAATGCTCATATCGCATGTCTCCGCAGAACGTTTATTAGAAAGGGCTTAGGTAAGGCAGCTAAAGACACTCGGTTCAGGTCCGTGAGAGACACGTCTGCCGACTGGTATGAGCCCAGACTGAAAACCCAGGACCCCAGTAATGAAGGTAAATGCTTTAGTTTTCTATGATCACACTAATGGCTCTGAACATTGCAATTAAAATTAAATGACTACCTAAAATAGTTGCACATGCATGTAATCCAGGCTTGCTCAAACACTGAAAATCAGGAAAGACACTTGGGACAGTGTGTGGAAAGCAGCATGCATTTATTTAACATGCATGCATTACTGTAGTAGAGGACAGCCCTAATACCAATTGGTGTTTTGGCTCCGCTGCCCTGATTTTTCAAGCAAGAGGGTCGATGCCAAAGAAACAGTGGGGCTCTGGAGATACAGCCCCCGGATGGAGCTGGAGCAAGTCGCTGGTGGTGAATGGGGAGGAGGATGGTCGGACAGCAACAATCTGCAATCACGGCTATAGCAGGTAAGACATTAAATACGCAAGGCAGAGACGTGATGATAAGAGGAAGGCCCACCCTACTGGAACGGGGGCACGATTATTATTAGAACAGTAGGAGATGGAAGTTGGGTGCGCTGGCAGAGGCAAGTGAGGGAGTCTTTCGCTTGAACTTGAAAAAGCGCTGTTACTTCTGGAGCAAATAAATAAAGATCCAAGGAAGTGGCAGCAACCTGGCATGTGTCCCAGACGTGTTACTGAAAACCCCCTGCTGAACATTAAAATCTCAGCTAAGGAAAGGGTTTCTTCAGTTCTACAAATCAGCCTGCCGTAGCTGGATTTATCCTTCTGCTGGGATACAAGTGGATGCCTCTTTGAACCTGCACAGAGAAGGGTGTTATGGGTAAGGTGCACAGGCTCCACACAACTAGCTCCCACATCTCCAATCCGCGTTGTGGGGACTTGTGTGTCAAGCGAACTTACTGTTCCAGGTCACGTCACTTGCAATGTTAATGCAAGTTGCATGTTCAAGTAAAGAAACAGCCACGCAAGTGCCTCCACGTGACCCCCGTGCGCATCCGTCCGCTCGGGCTGGAGAGGTACATCTTACCCACAGAACAGACTGTGAGACCTTCGTTTGGTTTTCTCCCCTGAAGCAGTACAGACCGACCGCATTGGCGAACACGACTTTTTCTGTTTACCTGACAGTACTCCAGATCAATAGTGAAAAGGGGAGCTCCACTGATTTTACACATGAAGGCCGGCGGCCCAAAGGGGGAGCTGCGGGAAATGTGATAAATTGCCTCAAGTGATCTTGGATGAACCGGTTCTGAAGATGACAAGTTTGAAAATGAAAAAATCTGCAGGGGTGCGGTTAGAAAGAAGCGAGCGTACCAGACCTCCGTGGCCGCCCGTCATCTGTGCTTGAGGCCAAGGGCTCCAGGCCACATTTGCCGCTGCCAGCTTATCACACCTGAATCTCCAACCGAAACCGGTCGATTTGTGTTGTGGCTAATGTAGGGAAGAAGGATGCGTGGAATGAAAAAGAAGATATCTCTGGTTCTGCCGCAGCAGTTTTGATCCTTTTACTTTAATCTGTCCCTCGTGATTTCAGCAATGTTCTAGTGAAATCGGTAGGGTACTGTATTGGTTAGCTGCCCAGGGTGACTTGATTACATTCACTGAAATGCTTCTGTTTCATGAGAAACGCCAATACTGTGTTCAAAGACTGCAGCCATTTTTCACACCGAAGTCATTGAAATTCATTGTAACATTTTTCAAACATTTCGGAGTGAATCATCCGAAATGTATTACAACAGCAAACACCAATTTCTCAGAAATTCATAACAGATTGCAGCACAGCACAAGGCAGGACTTTCAAAACTGCTGTAAGATGGCAGGCTAATGACACTTTTTATTGTCGAGATTTATTGCGCTGGTGTAACCCCCCTCAGAACGATTTGTTCCGAAAATGAACTAGCTCTGCTCAGCACAAAATGAGGCGGTAGTGGACAAAGAGATGCCATCAATATACACATAGCTGCTGGCTTTTCATCTCATATGCTATGCAAACCACGAGGCCTGGAAGGAAAATAACTGCATGAAAGAGAGAGGGAGAGCGAGAGCGGGAGTGACATGGATTACTGGTTTTCCCTCTCTCGCTGCAGCCTCTGTCATTTCCCATGACATGACCTTTTTTAATGGATTTTCTCATCTTTGTGTGTGAGGTAATATGATATGTATTCATCTGAGTGTGACTGGGACCGCGTGGGGCGGGCAACAGATGGAGAGGCCGCTCATGTGAAAACATAACAGGATTTTCTCTGCAACAACCACAGTACTCCAGTCCTTCCGGTTCCTTGTTTCATTCATGGCACGGTGTCGGAGCTCAGGCACCATCTTCAGTCCAGCGACAGCATATCCCGCTGTTTGGGCTTTACCTTGATACAGGCATTTGTATAAATCAGCACATATTGTGCCATAGGATCTTGAAAGTAAATCTGCGACTTTATTTCAGGATGTAATGCATCTTGCCATGTTGCTGTCAAAATACAACGGAAATGTTTAAAAAAAGGGAGGATTTTTTTTTTTTGGGGTCGTTGAGCTAAATATGGCAAAGAAAAGTAAGCAGTTCTGGCAATAGTCTGGTTTGGAGCACAAGTTTTGATTTGACGGACTGAAGACAGGTACATAATCTGACAAGCAATGTATTCAGAGAATACGAATGCCTCAGATCAATTGCATGTTGCAGTTGCTCGGTTAACAATGACCACCTGACCCCTGGTAAATACAGCATGACTTGGGCACGGGGTAATTGAACCGATACGCGAACCCCCGTTTTGCATCGCAGGCTCAAAGGACTTCGCGAAAGTTCAAAATGAAAGTTCAGAAGGCTTCAGAAAGCTGGGGCAGATTCTGTGTCTTCAATTAAAGTTCCACGTCTTCTCTTAAAGGAAATGATGAGAGTCCACGAACCCTTTCTAATGTCAGAAACACAGAAACCCAGTGAGCCAGAGAGTGAGAATTATATACAGTACATTCTTCTTCATTATATGGTGTCAGGTTTTTTTTTATAATTGCTGAAATAAGTGCTTTAAAGCCACGACTGAAGGGTGTGTATTTATGTGGAGAAAATGTGTCATCCGCCGTGCGTTCGCAGCGCACGTCTAACCCTCTGATATCGCTGCATTTTTTTTTTTCTTTGTGCTGAAAAAAAAGGAAAGCCTGAGTAAATGAGCAGATGATGACACTGGCTGGCTGATATATAACAGTTAATACGAAAGGAAACATATCATCAGAGCACTGCCTTAGTATGAGGCTAGAACCACTATTAACATTTCTTCTTCCATCGTTTGGCTGGTGGCTGGTTTTAATTTCCCATCTCTGGCCATGTTACTGCAGCTGGCCTGTACTAATCTAATCTCTTCGGGAGCTGCATCTCAGACTTTAATGTCGGTTTCTTCTGGGGGGGAGAGGGAAGCTTTGGGACAAAGGGAGATAAGGGAAATACATTCTGATGATCTTTTTCTGATGAAGGCATAATTGAGTACATTTGAGGCTTTTAGGGGGCTCGGATAGAACCACGATGCCTGCAGACGACAGCGTAATTTGACATTAGCCCGAGAGTGCTGTGAGAACGGCCATTACAGCCGCTAGTATTTGCATAATAATAAGGCTCAGCTTTTGTTGACCTGCACCGAGGACTAAATGCGCGGGGTTCGCCACATCAGCACAACGCCGTGTCGCGCAGATTGTCAGTTGCGGTCCTGAGAGTTTCATGGGATTAGCTAGACGAACAGAACAGAGAGCGTTCTAATCTGACCCGAGCTGTACGTGTGTCTTCGGTCTCACCTCGCAAGACAGTAAATCAGGCTGAGCATTAAGACACAAGACAGCAAACAATAACATGACAAAGAATCCATCTACAGTACACACACACACACACACACACAAAGTATAAATATTCCCATTGTTCAAAGGCAAATTGTCACTTATGGCAGAGATGCTCTGTACACAGAAATAACTTTACAGTGAAGCACAGTTTAAAGTAAAGGGTTAAAAGAGGAACAAGTGGTCATTGACTGTGGAGCAGGCAAATTCAGGTTCAACGTCAATGTGCAAATTTACCCCCGTCAACTGTAGCTCAGTCCAAAACCACCCAAACAATTCCAAGAGGGCCGGAAAGGTGGCACCGGTCTAACAGCAAACCAAGGTCAAACAATAGTCAGGCCGATAAACATGCAGGGGAAACGCTGGACTGCCTGGCATGAGGAAACAAATCCGACCTTACACGTGACTGGAGCAACTGGACAGGTTTACATACGGTGGAGATAATGGGTTAATGACGGACAGGTCTGCAGGGAGGAGCAGGGGCAGGCGACTGGTAAAGGCAGTCAATTTTATGAGGGCAAACGTTAAAGAGGTGTTGAATGACAAGAGGCGTGTTTCAGCAGTGGTCTAACAAGCCCAGGGGGACTCCCGGTCGCCTCGTGAAGTGATGCTCTAATACTCTGAAAACGCAAGTGGAATCCAGCAAGATCAACTCCCTGAGAGCCGAGGGAGCGATACAACAATAATGTAGACCCAGCACATCCTACTCTACATCGCTGAAAACCCCCCAGTGGTTTTGATTTCTCAACTCGCTCTCCTTGCTGCAGAGACGTACACGTAAACACCTCCTTAAGCTGTGTCGTTCATTTATCACCTACGTTTAGAATCTTCATTCTTATATGACATGTTTACACTGTCTTACTTTATTACAGTGTGTCATTTATGGTATGGTATTTAGAAGATACTTATTATGGTACTCATCACCATGGGAACGTACTTCTCCGTGGTGTAGCTGCTGTACTCTCAATTCATGCCCCAAACTTCTCCTTAAAGCGCCGCATCCAGTAAAGGATAAACGCCCTGTGTTATTAAAAGCGACATGCAAGAATACTCTTGCATATGTAGTTCACCCACAAACGAGCCAGTAGCATTTGCGCATTGTCACCTGACTTCTGCTGCTCGACTCCGGGGGACTAAGGATCATTATGAAATTAACATCAGCCACTGAGGAGATGCAGATTTTGCAGTCAATACCGGCCCAGAGCCTATAGGGTGAGACAACCACATCATTTTGCATTTTGAGTGAACTACTCCTTATTCCTTAGTCCATCCACACATGGAAATTTGACAACTATTCTCTCATCCTGCAACCGGCCTGTGGGCCAGTAGTTTCTTACGTAAACTGTCTCTTGGAACATTGATTTCCCGCCGTAAACGCCACGTGCCCGCATATAACCTGCACCACACCACCGCTCCTTACATAGTACCCCTTTTCTGGTGGAGGCAGTGGGGAAAACCACTACAAATCCTCTCTACGAATATGCGTCGCTCTCTAATGAAACTGGATGTTTGCCTTTGGCCGGTTTAAATGTACTCAACTGTTCTATGAATGTTTAAAAAATGCTTTTCAATAAATGCACCGACCGTAATGACAGATGGCATCCGTATCAGCACAGGTGATTTTTACAAAGTAGCACTAGGATATGTGTGAAAAAAATTCCGCTGGGTCCAGTTTTTTGTAATTCTGAAGGTGGATCTGCTGTTTATGCGGAAAGCAAGGGACTGGTGAGATCAGGTGACACCCTGTCACTAGCTCTGTCTCAGTTATACCCCCTTGATATTCCCAATTTTCAGACTTGTAGGAAGCATCGCATTTGTTTTATCTCCAAAAAAATATCCGATTCGTCAGTCACAAGTTCACAAGATGATACTCACAGACCTCCCGGAATAGTACGAGTGACAAGCTCGCAGCGCAGTCTCCAAGATCAAACAGACTGAATCTGCCGGCGACAACAGACTGTTGCGGCTCGTTATCGTACCTGTGTCATAGAGAAACCACACCAGGGTCAAAAGTTCACAAAGTGAGACTGCAGGTGGCAGAATTGGGGGTTTTGCTGACAGAAGATGATAAAAGTACCAACCGTAATGGTCATTCAGCGATGCGGCTCCGATGACCTTCATAGATGCAGTCAAGATGTTGGATGTTGCTGCTGCACGATTCGGAACTCTGAGATGTTAAAGGCTTAAATCTGTAGCTTTTCTGGTTAAAATATCTGTGGTTGGACTTGACGTCTCTGTGCTACTACTCAAAGATAAAGCTCGCGTTAATCGACATTTTACTTGACTTCTGTAGTTTACTTGTCTGGATTTAACTATTTCCAAATCGCATGAAAAGACCAAAACCCGACAATGTTTTAGTCCATCTCTCTATTCTTTATAACTTCGGCACTCAGCCCCAAGTGGTTTCGTTCCTACTGAGGGCGTAAATATTTAACACAGCACGACATATAAACTTTAATTTTAAAGACGGGTAAAAAGTAGTAGTTCAGTGGTTTTCAGCCAACATCCCTCAGAAAAACATCCCTGCAAAACCACAAGGGCAAAAGAACTTCCGGTATTCAGAGCAACTTTTTAAATATGTTCAAACTATTACTAGTGCTACGATATACAACACAATACAGGATTACGTGTACAATATAGAATCTACAATACATAGTATGGGAGAAGGTGAAGCTGTAACAAGGAGCAGTATAAAAACTATCGTCATTCACTGATTCAGTGATTGTTCATCATATCGCAATGCCTGTTGTATGGACAGAATTCATGATGTAATTTCTGCTATTCAGTGCATTTTTACTTCCTTTCGATTTATAATTTGCTCCTTATTTTGGCAAAAAAAATTCTAACCACATTAGCAGGACAATATTTCTTTCAGGGTTTTAATTGTAGATTGTTGAGTTAACTAATGAATTACTTGTATCGAATGACACATCCATTGCACTTTTAGTTTTAAAAGATGCAGTATTTGTAGCTTTCTCTCCTTTTTAAAAAAAAAAAAATGTGAAGATATGAAAAAAAACCTCAAGGTCTCAAGCAAAAACCACTACAGTGTAAATTATTAACAAACAAGGGAGCCTGGGCAGGCTCCCAAAGCCGGTGTGAAACAGGCTACTCTGACACTCTACAGATACTGCATTAGTCCCGGTGTACTAATGAGTAAAAGTTGGAAATAGGACATTACATTCTCACCTCTGTCTTTGGGAAAAAGGCTTGGCATTTTATTCCAGTGTGATGAGCAATCATTTTCCTTTTCCTCAACACCACATTCCTCTCACTTACTTCAACGTGTGCTCTGGTAACGACAGCGACCTTCTCAATGAGATGAGAGTCACGGTGAGCAAGCTTCGCCCTCATTAGCAGCCTGCACTCGCTGTCTGCCAGTCGTCTCACCGGGGGGGGATGGGGGAGACACATCCTCAGAGGAGGCTCAAGTGAGAGTGTCCCTGCATGTGTTCTCTGTCCACAGCCTTGTCCTTGTCTCTTCCTCTGAAGCCTGAGCAGGGAAAAAAACATATCAGCAACACAAGGTGCCAGACAGGCCTTCGCCATCTCCATGGGCTCCGGGTACTATTTTCTGCTCATTAGGGGGTATAACAAGATTTCACCCTTCTGCCCAAATGAAATAAGGGCTGTGTGACCATGGCCTCAGTGACCTTAAGGCTCCTAATGAATCTGACAGGACAGCATTCCTGCCTCCCCCCTCTCTGTGTGTGTGAGACAGTGCTTGTCTGGTCTGGGTGGACGTCCTGCTAGTGCTTCCTGGAAAATATGTGGAGATACCTGCTTATGTGAATAAGCAGCAATCTTAGTTTGCATGGAGAGGTTGAGCTGAAAAAAAAATATTGTACAAAGGCTTTTACGGTCATTCTTACTAAGCTCACTGCAATTTTGCACTTTAGTGGCCCCTAGTGGTAGAAAGAAACAACTACTTGAATTTTTAAAAGCTACGTTTATTGACCGCAAAGAGACGTGGCCGCTGGACGACATAAGAAATCCTCAACAGCTGATGGACCGTGAAAGGGGCGTGCCTTAAAGGGCCGCTACAACCCGCAAGGCGAGGGTCACGTAAACAACGCGTGTAGCTGAGCTAGGACTACAGCTTGTAAACTGATCCGCTAGCGTGTTTACAGCTGGCTGGTCACTAGTGACTGTGCTAGCCGCTATTATAATTTCATAATATGGACCGCGCCGGCTGCGGGTTTGACACTGTTTTAAATTAAGTTTTATTTGTCACTGTGGATACATCTCAGGAGTGCGTTGGTTATTGAGAAGGACATTTGTTGTCTTTTCTGTCCACCGGTATTTTGATTTTATTTGTCGATTTAGCAGCTACTATGTTCCGCTTTCTCTATCGGCCAGTCTCCTACTTCTCCCGTCTTTTGTTTGCTGCTGGGCAGGTAGTGTGCAGCGGGGTTATGGCAGCTTGTTTTCTGGGAAACAGCTGTCTGCTGCTGCTGGGAATGGGGCTGCTAAAGAGCACTGAGACTGAACCAAACGGGTAATGTGTCACTAAAACAAATCAACATGATAGAAAGCCTCTGTAGAGCTGCAAAATTGAGACTAAACTCTGGGCTGGTCACTATGGAGCTTTCGACCACATCTCACGGCCTTCATCTGCAAATGGATTTTACTCACTTACCCTCCATTGTCTCCTTGTTTCGTATTCCTTGTAGTTTTTTCTCGTGTTCCCCTTTTCCTTTTCCTGTCCTGCTCTGTTTTGAAGAGAGCTATGACATTTTCTTGCTTGCTTGCGTTCATTACATGGAATTATTGTCAGTGTTAGCATAAGAAATGGATTAATGCCACTTTAAAAGACGGAATCGCTTAATTTCACAGAAACCATGTAACCTGCACACTCCTTGGAACGGGTTGGTAATATCAGCCTCAATAGGACGAGGTGCTTTTTTGCTTTTGTCTACATATCTTTTAAATTTTTAATTCATCGCTTCATGTCGAGGTGCTCTGGAAGTATTTTTTTAATAATGAACTTTCACTTATAATCGTTACTTAAGTCCAACTTTAATTCTTAAATGTAGTCAAGTTTTCATTTGTCTGTCATATACTTTTATATAGGCTGTTGTTGGCCCTTCCTCTTGCTGAAATCTGTGGGTTTTGCTGTACTGTACCTCAGACCCGTTCACAGAACCCACGTGTATCTGTGATTATTACCTCCGCCCAGGAGTTTTAACACGTGTCTGTTTGTTGGTTTGTTTGTTTATTTGTCAGCCGGATTACACAAAAACTACAAAGTTTGATTTTCACCAAACGTGGTGGAGGGATGGGGCATGGGCCGGGGAAGAACCCACCACATTTGGGGCAGATCTGCATCATTTACTATGAATTTGAATTCTTTTCTCTGAGCTTTGGTGTATGTTGTTTGACACTGGCCCTTTGCAGAGGTCTGCGCTCTACTGAGTGCCCTACAAGTTAGGATATGTAATAGGGTCATGTATTCTCAATCACACTTGGGTTGTTCATTTCCAGATTTTAACGTTTTGTAAATGGAAAGTACTCCGAAAACTAGTTTATCCTCCTTGTTTGGTGTTTTTCATTACACCCTTGCTTGCTTTTTATGCCTGACATAATTTGGTTAAAGCGATGTGCCCATTTACTGCCTGCACGTTGTGTTTCTGGTACACTCTTCCGAGCATTTTGTCAGGCAGATGTTTCTGCCCGGATGTTTTTGCCCAGTGAGATAGGTCTGACAAAAGCAGCGAGGAGGAAAGCGAAAATTATCAGCGTCTGCGAGGTGATGCCGTGAGTGCTGTGCTCTCCATCAGGTGTCCGCACTCCGAAATGTCAAGCTTGCAGGTGTTAATGTATCACACACCTTTGGCCCATAACGCAATGTTCTTCCTATTTTGAACATCCTGACCGGGGACCGGGATGTGTATTTTGGTCTTGGAAAAGTCATTCTTTTTTTCCTCCAACATGATGTACTGAGTTAAGAAATTCAACGCCTACGACTTTATCTTGCACACCTGTGGCACACACAAGTTCCCTGAAAGGCCACACATGTTGTCATTAATTATTAATGAATTCTATTAATGCAGTATTAGGGCATGGGGTGCAAACAAACGCAGACTGCTGTGTTCCAGATTGATCGTTGTAATGAGACTGGCGGGGGCAACTGGTTATTTGTTATCCGTGGTGAAAGGTTTCTCGAGGCTTGTGCCGTGTTGAAGTCCTTTTATTTTTCCTTTTTTTTTTTTAGGAAAGACTACACAAAGCTTTTTCGCAGGCTTTCCTTTTCCAAACCTATACCACATGAAGTTATATCTGGAAGGTTTTAAATATTGAGTTTGTGTTTTATCTTTGTTGTATTTACATTTTTATTCTTCTGAAAGCGCAGTTTAAATCCCTAAAAGGTTTCTATAATGTTTACCAGTTCGGCTTTTTTTTCCATGCTTGCCAGGACTAGTTCTGTTTTCTGGTGCTAAGCTAAAATGAATCAGCCCTGATAAAACATGTTATTTTTACCGGCCCCATATCCTACCGAGATTGACTGCAGTGCAGATACAGCCTCTTCGGTTTCACACTGGCATGTGTGAGGAGAGGAGGAAGGTTTTCCTACGATCGAGAGGTTAGAAAAAACAGAACCTGAAACCTCTGATTGCCGTTTGTCGTTTTGATTCGGCTGCCAACAATTGCAGTCTGCATTTGGGAGAGTCGCCGTGTGAGAACCTAATTTCTTCCGTTTCTCAGGCAAACACAAGCTAGAAAACCAGTTCAATGTCATTAAATCATGGGGAGAGTATTTAAGTAAATCAACTATAAGGTTTTCCAACGTTCTTAAAATAAGAGAAGCATCTGCAGAACTTTTGTAAAAACTTGGCAAGGCTTTCATCTTATTTTTCCCAGCGCCTGTCAGATAAATGTGAGAAACTCTAGCTGCGCTCCTTCATCCTGTTCATTTAGTTCTTTTGTGTCTGCCTGAGTTTGACTCGATCCCCAAAGTGTTTCACTTCAGAGGCTGAAATGTCTGATTTGTGGATAATGATCTGTGTCTTGTTTTGTGGTGGCGGACATTAGTCATTATTGCCGTGGCCAAAAGAAGCCATGGAACATGGAAAAGTCTTCATTTGTCATTAACTCACTGCTGTTATGTTTTCCGGTGAGGACAGTCTCTCAGAGGTTTGTGGTGGTAAAGAGAGCCAGAGTCAAGAAAAAGAGGTAAAAGAGAGTTTCGTGTTGACCCTCAGTTTCTTGCTCCTATGATGCTGCGACTACGTGAAAACTAAAGCACAGTCAATCCATTTCGGTGCCCTAGACGATATAAGGACTCGGTGCAAAGTACAAATTTTAGGTGCCTGAGAATTTCCATTTTATGCTACTTTATATCTCCACTCCACTACATTTCAGGGTCACATTTCAGATGTCTGAGTTGTCAGCAGCTCCACCAAATAGTGATTTTTCCCTTCTAAACTTTTCACATTATTTCACTTCAAGAAATGGTCAAATGATCCAATATCTCAAATAAATCAAATATCAGACAAAAAGTACAAAAATGGAAAACGGATGTGCATGAGAACTGAGTTTCTTCTTCTTTCCTCTCCAATTAATCATCTGACGACCCCTCAGATTTACCCGGTGTCCCTGTTTATAAAACTGTGTATAAAGTAGCTCAAACTAGCTCCGCCTCCAGCTGCTACGACAGGAACATGCTGTTGACACACTGATGCTTCAGCACTAATCATCCCATGATGTCATACATAATAATATACCAGTCAGACGAACTACATGCTGCTGCTAATGCTTACGTACTTTTACTCAAGGTTTTCGTGCAGGACTTTAACTTGTAATGGAGTATTTTTGGTACTTTTGCTTAAGTAAAGGATCTGAATACTTCTCACCATTCCGATTTCATATCCTTCAATCTGTATCTGAGTCTAGCAGCTATAGTAGCATCAACATTTAGGATTAGTTTAATTGCTACTTAGCGGGCTAGCTACTACAAATGGAACGTCATCCTTGCGCACCTGAATGCTTGGACCTTTTTTGAGCTAATAGTAACTGAAGCGTCCCTCCAGCTGATCCAGTCTGGCATCTGCCATCAGTCAGTCAGTGTTACGTCCCAGACTTGGGCTGAGTGATGCACGATTGTGCATCAAACGGTTCCCATCATCCCCCACTTTCAGTGTGCAGGGCTCACAGTATAACTGCAGAGCAGGGCAGCTGAAAAACTGTTGTTACTGTGACCACGATTAATAAAATTATGTTAGCGGCGTAGTCCGCCCTTGCGGCGCCCCCTGACATTCTGCGTCCTAGGCAACCACCTGTTGCCTATGGCACCAGCCAGCCCTGACCGCACGTTACATGTTAGAGACAGTCATTACGGCACCCACCTCTAAATGTAAATGTACTTTTTCTGTTCCTGCATTTGCACCCTGCATCAACACTATTCTACACAGCTTCACCTCCCTGTTTACCATGCTTTGTGTATCCGGATAAACCCAATGAAATATTAATAATGTAAACGGCCACCTAGCTTTGCCTTCTTGCGTGTAGGTTTTTGTCTTCATTGTTCCAAATGAAACATTCATGTAATATATGATGCGTTTAGAGCCTCTTTGATATACACACACACACGCACATGCCGATGCATATTTTTGCTAATTTCTTTCTAATGCTACAGATGTGAGAACCACCGGGAAACAGCAAAAAGTGAACTTGCATCAAGTCACGTGTAAGTGTAAGGCAGCAACACCAATCTCAGGACTACAGTTGGAAATTAGCTGGCTGTGAATGCTGGCACTTGTACACAAAGGTTGATTAATGTGCATTGTCCTTGTACATAAATGAATGAATGAACAGAAACAGTCAGAGGGGAGGGGGAGTTATTTATCATTAACTGCGAGTCAAAGATATTAGGAGGTCTGTCCATAAGGCGAGATACAGGGACCAGGCCTTTGTTGGCAAACCACAGAAATAGACATGTTGCCAGCAGGTACCTTTGATTGTCATGGTACAAGGACTGCTCTTAGCAAGATAGGGGTTACGCCAAATAAGGTTTTTAGCTTAACATTAACCAAACAACCCCCAGGATGCGGGTCTGTATCGGGTCAAGGAACAATTGCTACTGGGCCAGGAGGAAACTACATGATTCTGCAAAAAGAAGCTGAATCATACTTATAAAACTTCATAAGCTATCGCCGGCTAGTTCAGCTGTGATTACCTTGAACTCGGTGCGGTCTGTCTCTGCTGCATTTTTCTTCATTATTTCCTGTCACACCCCCAACAACAACATACTGATTTATTTTAGGTCATGAGTACATGAGGTAGCCAGTCCGGCATCGCCCCCTTTAAGCACTTAACAATACCTGAATCTGTCTGAGGCCACTGCTTGAGTGTAGTTAAAATGTTTGGTTTTTTTATCATTTATTAGGTAACCTCAGTGAAATACAGACCAAATAACAACATTTCAAACAATAAATAAGCTTTTTTTACAGGGCACAAAAGGTTGGAAACCACTGGTTAACTCAGCAGTTTTTTCTGCTGTCAGCTCCTCGAGGCGCCTGCCTTCGCTTGGTTGGCATTCAGGGTTGGCGTCGCTCCAGATGCCTAGCCCTGGGGTTGCTGGGCCCACATGGCTTTAGCCTGACCGGGCTCTAAATGCACGGGCCCCGCAACCAGGCACATGATGAGATGGTGAGCTGTGCTCCCAGGCACGGGAGCTGCCCCCGGTCCTTAATGTTGGCAACATTGCTTTGTTTGGAGGCGCTGGATGGTGCAGCGGGGGAGAATAACATCTGGGCTGTCTTGCTTAGCTCGCTGCCGACGTTGATCTGGCTGGTTGAGAGGAAACCTCGACTGAGAACTGATAAAAAGAAGTTTCAGTTTATCAACTTTCTTCAGCCTCTAATTGCACAGGCTGCAGAAGCTCCCGGCAGAAATGATGATTCTTGTGCAGCCCACAATAACTGATGACTCGTCATCGCTCCAACAAAAGGACCTATTCACAGACTCCCACAAGAGCATTAGATTTTAGCAAACTCTCTTTCATTTCAAGACAAGGCACCAATTGCACACCCCTCATACACTTCTCATAAACATCACCCCCGCGCCACACCCCACGCTCAACGCTCAAGGGCGAAAAATTGGTTGTTCATCAAATGCCTTTCAAGTGTGTGGATTGTTGTGGTGGAAAGGAGAAGAGGAGGAGGAGAGTGAGGGGATTTCTTTCAGTGGCCCAGAGAGATATCAATATAATCATGTTCTCTTGTTGCAGCCTGTTCTCAAGAAAGTTTGTGAAATGAAGCCCAAGGGCTTATAATAACATATTCTTTGCAGCAGAGGTGAGGGAAATATTTTACCACTAATAAAGAATCATATGTAAGAGGACTGTAATCACAGTGCTGTGCACAAGGGTTGTGTGGGGGTAGACTACCCATGATATTTTCCACTGAGAGTCCAAGTGCCCTTTTTTAACCTCTTCAACCCCACGGACCTGCCAGTGGGGATCCATCGTTACAAACTCCCGCTGTGCAGCCAAAATTGTTCAAGTCCAGCGGGGACACCAAGTATGTCAGGCTAAATTCAGGGGAAAATGTGTATAAAATAGATGATACAATGGATCTAGACACAACAGTGAAGTCATTAATAACAAGGGCTACTGTACTTGATATTTTAGCCAATGTAAAAATTCCAACAGCTTCACCGAAGCATTGGAATATGCTGATAAGGAACAAATGACACTGTCTGCAATCGTGGAATGAGATGGTTTTTCCAACTTTAACGATACTTAAGGGGAAACAAAACAGGCAAACTGGATGTTAAGTGGTTGAAAAATCTTTATTGAACCAGAATATATCTAGACCCTACAGAAGCATGTAAAAGCTTGATTTTTGCCCGAAGTCTCACGTTCCCTTTCTTTTTTCTCAAATGACAGTCTAGCATGACCTTATGACTAAATGAACCCAAAATATAGCCCTTATCCTTAACCTTAACCTTGCAGAGTCTGTGCGTGCCACACAATTTGTGTCCCCAACATTATTGCAACCACGACATTTGGTTAAAAGCTCTTCAGAAGCTTGTAAGTGGACCTTGGGTTAAGATTATTCCAGAGGGTTTCCAAGGGTTATTCGTTAAGATCACTCTCTTCCACACAGAAGAGCTATAAGTGATGGTCAATCAAAGACTGGCACTGCCTTTTGTCAATCTATAAAAGAATGTCACTTTAAATTGTCAAGATCTCAGTTTGGAACCATAAAAAGGTTGCATTTCCTTTTTCTTTTGTCTTTTTTCCTTTTGTCTTCATGCAGCTTCATGGACCATTAAATTGCACCTATTTTAGGACTGAACATTACAAAAACGAAATGATGTTTGAGCGGAGTTTGAACAGTGATTATAAATCTCTAAAAACGAAATTTATCAGGTTCATTAGTGACTTATTAGTGGAAATGATACTTAATCTTCCATGGTAACTGTTTCAAAATACACCAGGCTGTGGAGAAAGCCAGGTTCCGCCATAATATTCAATTTATGTCCTCTTTAGTAAAATCGTTTTGCTGGTAGAGATGCAATCATCCGTTTTTGAAATACTGACAATTTTCGAAGAACTTTGCATTCACATGTGAATTAAACAGGCGCCCTCTCAACGCTGAACCCATTCAACTTCATTTCAGCAGCCCATTTCCTTCCACAGAACATTATTACCCTTGATTCATTTCCTCATCATTAACAGCTGTGGCTGCATGGCTCAATGTAGAAAATGAGATGATAATGGAAAAATATCAGCAAATACATATGACTGAGATCATCCAATACTTGTCTGTCGATAGATGATTGTCTAATACTGTAAAAGCCCCTGTAAAAGAGGGATTACAATGTGAGCGCAAAGGATTTGATTTTAAAATTAATGATACCTTAGCCAATGTGAAATGCTGTGCTCCCTTGTTGGAGCCAGGAATAAGAACTGAGGAGTGGAGGGAAAATGGATTTGTGAACACTGAACATGGTAGATGAAGCGTAGGTAACTGAAGTTAACTCGAGATGACAAATCCACCGGACCTCAGGAGAGGTTCAGATCGGGACAAATTTGTAAGTGTAGGTAAGTGAAGTATGATATACAGGAGGTTCAAGAGACGCTGTCCCTGGACACAGACAGAAACACAGCTGACTCTGACTGGCTGGTTAGACAAAAGCACTCTAAGGCAGTTTCTCTTCATTAGCCGTTAATGTGTCAGAATCTTCCGATTTTCATATCATTTCTACTGCCTCTTCTCCCACGGCTTTTCAAGTAGTGTATTTCAGCTCCCAGCAGTCACACTACATTGTCTCCCCGAGTTAGCATGTTGATTTTTGCAATCTCACATTCCAAACATAGCTCCAACTATCATCAACCTAAGTGGAGTATCTTAACAGCCAGAATAACTGAAAACACCTGCGGGTGTACAGGGTCCTGAAAAGAGCCGTTCGGATGAATGTCAGAAAACATCTTTAGCTCCACTTTAACAAGTCAGTTAGATTCTTTTCTTTTGTGCTGGTGTTTACGTGTATCTTACACTTACCGGCTTTCAGCTGCAAAGCTAAAAGAGGAGTAACTGATTCAATTGAACTGTGGAAATGTTAAAGGGTGTTCCGACCTCCGAGAGTTTTATTCATTGTAGGTGCAAAACGCAACTCAAACGTTTCAAAAGATATATCCAAAAAAGGGATGCAACGTGATGGTCCATGACAAAAGGCTCGGAGTTTGATTTGGATTACAGCTGCTCCGATCAGAAAGAATACCGCCTCGCACGATTTTGTTCCGAGCACAGTTACCCAAAATCTATGTTTTTGTTGCATGGCAACATTAGTTGAGTGTTCTGTACTGTATATTGTTTAGGAGCATTAGAAAATACAGGAGTATCAGTGGCTCCAACGGTGAGACCTTTTTGTAGAATGATGGTTCTGGTACCGAGTGAGAGAGTCAGACCTTGAGGTTGGATCATTAATACAGTAAAAGACCTCAAGATGTAGTTTCAGTCCCACGGCAATAATCAATCTGAAAATGAATCTGCAGTGGACTAATCGTCTAATCCCAGTGAAACGGAGCGGCATATACCGAGTCACGGCAAGAGAGCCGTGAGCACATTTCTCTGTTTCTTTCTGTAGCTTTCCCTTGGGCTACAGCGAGCTGTCGGACTGACGAGGTGATACAGCGCAACAGCTACAGTTCCTGAGTCGATTCCCACTCAGATTCAAATGGCTGGAGTTGCTACGATTGACTTATTGACTGTACACGGTGCCCAGAGGTTAAGATGCTGCAGCTATCTTGTGGCAGAGTAACCTAAAACCAACTTGTACAACTTGTTCAAGAGATCCGAATAAGGCCGTAAGAGCAACGATTTTTTTTTTGTTGTCGATCTTTTCAGGCTCCCTCTCGCTCTGCATAGTACCATTAAATTCATCCTCCGCTCAGGGGGCTGCATGCCCTTGTGGTAGCCTCGACCTCACTGCGAAGCCAATACCAGCCACAGGTATTTGTGACAAAATTTCTTTTTTGATTTAGGGGACCTCAAACTCCATCTACTTTATCCTCCACAATGAATGCGAGCACTCATAGAGACTTTGGATTCTGCTGAGGTGGAGAACACCATTGATTTCCTCAGCCTGGATTATTCCACCGAGCACTGGAGTGTTTTCTGAAATTGGATGGCCCAGCTAGACGATTTGTTTTTGTTTTTTTAATGAAAAAAAAAAAAAGTCAAGAACTCCAAAGCAGCACTTCATGGTGAGCAATTTGATAATGCAAGCTCAGTCACTGTGAATGCATATTAATTAAGCTTCAGTTCCTCACGCAGTAAAAAGCAACAACACCAGAGGGATCTGACACATCAGGGATTCTTTGTCAGTAATTACCTGTGTTAAAGAGTCAGCTTCCATGTACTGGACATTGGCCCCTTTGGCAGGTTTCTGTGACTTGCTGCTCCACTGAACTGATGAATTCGATTTTGATTTTATCATCTGCATATATGTGTATACGCGATCTTTAACTATCACGTTGTGGGGGCAGATATCTAATCCTCAGAAAGGTTAACTGTCTAGTTCAGGGTTCAGACTCGGTGTTCCGGGTTATGGTTAGAAGCAGAGTAGGAATTACTTCAGGATTCACATCCCTCGCGATCTAGTAGTGAGAACTGGCGAAAATGGCCTCACTTTCTAAAAATATCTTTCTCACGCAGACACAGACACAGACACACACACACTAACACATTTATTTTACCATCTTTCCAGTACACAAGACTGTAAAACCCTTCCCTATGGACCACTGACTGGCATTTCTACCTTCTCAGCCTCACCCACAGTGGAACATACCATCACTCAGATAAGCACAGGGGTGCGTTAAACGAGGGCAAGTACAATAACAAACAAACCGTGCTCACTGCAAGTACTGCCTCTTGTTTATTATAACGTAGAGTCCAGTATCACATGAACACACCCATTTGAACAGCTGTTACGTGTCCTTCAGCAACTTGGCGGGGCTCAGACGCTACGTGCAGGATGCAGTGACGCAAACCTGCTTTCACTTTAGCATTCAATGAACAGTCAACATCCAAAAGCCAACAAGTCCTCCAGCCTAGACAACCATGTAGGTCGATTGTCCCCCTACCCGCGGATACGACCCACATGGGCATACCTGTGGCAGGTGTACAGGACCCTCGCCCTCATGGCAACAGTAACAACCCCGCAGTAGAGGTTGTGAAACGGTCATGGCTTGGTTGTGTTTGGGCACCAAAACTGCTTGATTAGGTTTAGGTTTGTCGTCATGGATACAATGTTAAACATGTGGTTAAGGTTGTGGTTTCACACAGGGAACAAACAGTGTTCCCCTGCGTTAAAATCCCATGTTCTGTTGACCCGTCCATCCGTCCCTGCTCCTGTCATAATTACTACAGCCACCAGCGGTCGCCTAACAGTGAACCATAGGTGTGGGTCCTAATAAGCTGCTGGCACAGACGAGCTATGGGGTTGAAACTTTTTGCATCCGTCTGTCCTTGGACATTTGGCAAGCGTGCAGCAGTAGCCAAACACAAACAGTAACTAGCATTTTCCATTATCATCCAAGGCCCCGGCCACACAACTCATGCTCCGGGGAAATTTTTTGGGCTGAGCACAGATCGGCAGCCACAATGGGGAATAGCATACGATACGTCAATGACGGCTCGCTGGCTTCCCGCGTTGATTAACAGGCCACCTTGCCACTTAAATGCACAGATCAGCTTTGGCAAGTCGGTGGGGGTCCTCTGAAGTCTGTGAGTCAGAGCAGCCATTGCTGTTCTGCCTGAACTGGAAACCAAAGATCTATCACTACACTTTCTGTATGTGTGTGTGTGTGTGTGTGTCAGGAGAGAAGCAACAGAGAGAGAGAGAAAGGAGCATATAGTACATTAGAGTTGGCCTGAGTTGCATTAACAAGACGTCAGGGGAGTATGTGTGAGAGACGGGGGAGTGTATGATGGCGTGTGTGATTTTTGCGCTCTTGTACTCGCTCCTCACATCCAGGAAAAGGTGAGAATGTCACTACACGATCTGAGTCACCCATAGATGTGATTCACGCGTGCTCCATTTGACAACGTTTTACCACAGCCAGTTGAGAGACAGAGACCGACAGCGGTTGAAGTCGAGCAAATTAATCATCCTGAGAGTCATATTACTTTTCATGTGTCAGACTGTAGCGGGGATATCGGAGGAGAGACTGACTGATGTCGCATTTAAGGTCCTCTTTGTCTTGAAAAAATAAATGAAAAAAATTCAAAAACTCGGTGAGAAGGTGGTCCACGCTTTTGTATAATCAAGTACAATTAACAAAATCTTATACCTAAACTTATATTTGAATTAGACTAGTTTCCGTTAGTGGCTTGACTCCAGCAGCTGCATCTTATTCACATGAAACCTACTCTACTTTGCTTTCTAATCTACAAACTGCAGTGGTTTGCTGACTTGCGAGCTACGGTTGAAAGTAGCTGTCCAAGATGGCAGACCTCACGTGCCGCTGACTCACATCGTGCAGCGACGGAGGTTTTCCTTTGTGTGTTTAAACTTTAAAACAGCTTTTCGCACCGGGAGCTGTTGGCTCCACTACAATTCCTCTTCACCAGTGGACCCACTGTATTATTAACTCGTGTGTGTGACACAAGGAAAACACGTGCAACCTTTGTTTCGCCCTTAAAATGCTTTTGTTGACAATAAGATGTCGTGAATATCCCTTAAAGACCACTGAAACACCTCGGGTCTGATACTTGTACATTTGAATTTAAGGGATTTTAGGACTTAGGGGCCCGCAGACGTTGTGCTCTCCGTATTATGACTCATTAGTAGACAGTGTCCGCTTTTTGATGTAAACGAATTAAAAGCGAAAAAAAGTACCAATATCTAAATGACATCTTGAAATGATTTGCCATATGACTGGCAGATTGTAAGCTAAACTTAGCCCTCTAATTTACAAGTGGGTAACAACTGACCTTAGCTGACAACAAATGTAATGAGAAAATAATTAGCTCGGTTTTAACTGTGATTGATTTGAGCAAATCAGGCCACTGAACAGCCCGAGTATCATTTTCTTCCTGAATCATTTACCAGTTCAGTCAGAGGATTCCAATCATTAATTTCCACAGCAGAGAAGACAACATCATCTTTGACATTTCTCCTCAAACTGCACCCGCAGCATAATCCACTGCTTCATTGTTCATTTGCATCAGTGTGACTTCGAGGGGGACCACCGACACCAGAGAGCCCGTCCAGTCTGACGTCTGCAGGGTCACCTCCCGTGCCACGCTGCCACATGCTCCAGGCATATTTACAGCCCTGTGACTGATCGGTGAAATCAATCGGAAGGCATAATGCAAATCAAACACTTTCCAAGTCCCTCGGGGTGTGAGATACTGCCATGACAGAAATGGCTTCCAAAAAAAAAATCACTTAATGTGAGTTGCTATTGATCCCCACCACTGATCGATAGCCATCTCGGAGGCTGATGTAGGGAGCACATGGAGGCTTGTGGCTGGACACAAATGACCCCTGCTTTGGCCAATAGGCATCCTGGGAGGCAACCTGTGGCAGCAACCTTACTGCAGTTTGACAGCTGAAGCTGATTGAAATGAATGGAGAGCAGCTACAGAATGGTACGGACATTTACTGAGCGCTGCGTGTTTTTTTGGTTTTTCTTCAGGTAATACGTCACATTCCCTCCGAAAATGGATCGACTATAGTCGGGTTATTGACTTCAATTTTCGAAATGCAAACATATAAAATAGCTTTATGTGATCACATAAAAACATTATGTCCAAAGAATACAGTTCTGTCAGGACATAAATAAAATCGCTAAACAATATATAATGTTCCAACGATTTCAGTCAAATATGTAACATAACTTCACTCTCTTGTCTATATTAGCGATGCTTGAATTTTACTGTGTGTTACTCTGCAATAGAGGATCTACTGTTTATGGTCAATTAATTAAAGGTTCGGTTGACAAATGTCCTGCATTTGCTTCCTTCCTTTCTTTGCTCACGCACTCTTTACCAGCTCTCCTTTTTCAGGACCGGCGTCATCTATTAACGCGAACCGGAGCGAGAACCAGGATTCTTATGCTTTACTCAGACTGAGCACGTGAATGACCCGTTGATCCCCGTAGGTTATCGTGCATATCGGGCTAAATTGACAAAGTAATCAATAAAACAAGAAAAATCTAATCAGATATTTTAAAAAAAATTGACATTTTCTTTAAAAATGAGCTTCATTTGCACGAAAGATCCTTTTTTTGTTTTACATTGCAGTTTAAGTGACCAGTGTTAAGGAATGGGAGAGTCGATGCTAATCTGCAAATCCTTGCATTCTTTAAAACAAGAATGCAAATTTGCCTGACAAAGCAAGAAATACAGAATGTACTCATGCTAATCCGCACGGATGGTCTTTGATTCTTTATGTCAAAAGAAACCAAGAGGATGAGAGCAGGAAAGGATTTGATGTTAGTTCATCCAGGCCTGGGTAGCGTTACTTTGGGTGTGTTCTGGTCTGGACCAGACTCAGTCTTTACACAACCTTGACAAACTATACATTGTTTGAAAGCTCTAAGTCTCCCGATTCACCCGATGTGTGCAGAGCATTTTAGGACCCCTCAGATCACCGCAGTTGATGCTGAGCTGGTTCAGACTGGTGGCTATTGCTCCAAAGTGTTTTCCCACACAGGGCCTTCGATTCCCTTTTCCAAGCCAAAAAAATAGGCGAGGCAAAAAAACAACAAAAAAAAAAAACAACAACTCACATTTCTACCATGTTTGTGCCTTTGCCTTTGGCTCAGTATCTGTTAGACTCATTCTGACTTTTCGGCTGTAAGATTTAAAGCATTCCATTTCAAAGGAGACCAGGGGTCATGACCCTGGTCTCAATCAAAAAGGCTGGTAGGTGGTAAACCTTTCGTTTTCGGTCCGTTATTTTCAGGCTCGTGCACAAAAATAGGGGTGTCTGGTAACAGCTAATATAAATATATGTATGATCTGAAGTGTTAATTGATCAATTACCGTGTCCCCCTGTTTCCGCCAATGACCAAACCACAAACCAGGGTTAACCCACCTCCTCCCTTCTCTGCTGCAGTCCTACTTATCATGAGAATAAGACGGGTGGATTTCAATATAAAAATCTTGCCCCGTGCTACTTTGCCTTGTACTCGGCCATATGCAGGTAATACACCTTGCTTTTATAACATCTTTTTATACCAGCAGGGATTTATGTGAACTCAGCTTGGCTTGGTGGGGAAACCGAGAGGGCCTAATTACCTGGGTTTGGCACACTGTTCAACCTCGTGTTACCGAGATTCCTCAAACGAAGAGAGCTGTTGAGATAAAAAAAAAAAAAGGAAGCAGGGATTAAACTTCTCTGCACGCAGCCTTCTCCCAGGAAACATGTCACGTCCGAGCTGTGCAAAAGAACAGAGGAGGGCCTCGTGCCGACCAAAGGAACATGGGACGCTAAATGAGATACAGCTGAGAGGGCGTGAGAAGGGAAATTTTTGGCGTCACCGCTTTGCAGAAATTTACAGAGCTATCATCTGTCAGGATAAAGTTTAATACTGTATGATGACTGGTGTCACTGAAAGGACTGCGAGCCAGATCCAGACAGGGGAAAAAATGTTATGTACTGGGGAAAGAAAAGGGCTCAAGTGGCATTATGGACTAAAGCAAGCTCAATAAAAATCAAATTATGTCTGCCCTCCCTGGGTAGAGTGAGACACCACCGGTATTCCCTGCTCCTTTTGTTTGACCAAACACTGTTCGAACTCCCAACACATTGTCTTTTCATTTTACATAGATACTGTATATATTACAGTCCCAAACAAACCAAATATTACTGGTCGTACACAAGACATTTTTCTTCCTTCGGTTGTAAAGCAACGGCCATATGTGTGCTGGGTTTGATATCTGTGTGTGTATATATATATGTGTGTGTGTGTGTAATTGTAACTGGTGAAACATGTAGGTTGTCAGTGTAGCGCTGGTGATGGTCAAGGAATCTGTTTTTTTTTAATTTTCTAAATCACCGGCCTTAGAGAAGGCGAATTCGAGGAGGGCCTGCACCAGTTCCATAGACACCCAAAACCTTTGCCTTTGAAATGGACCAAGGAGGGAAAAAAAAATAAAATATGCATGTCACATTGGTCTCGCCAGTGATTCCAGCATCCAGACTGTGAACAACATGCTCCGCAAGTCGGTGGCGGTTCATTATTTCTCTATCAAGCTGGGTGACAAGAAAAACTCATTACTGCTCAAAGGATCCGTGGACAGGTCCAACGAAGGTCATTAACAGACGAAGGGACGTATCAACAATGTTGTGTTTTGTGTGATGAATGCCGGGGTTACACGCTCCAAGCAGTGGCAGCAATCCCAACATCGCTGTCGCTCTCAAACACTGGGCATAAGCATGTCTGTTCCATATCTGTCAAAATATTTAAAAAAAATGTGTTTGTGCTTCCAAGAATCCCTTTAATCGTCCAATCACTGACCCCCCCCCTCCGCTTCAGACCGTCTCTCATTGTCCCCTCATTATAGGACCCATGAAGCCCTGGTAGCACGTTGGCTAGAGGTTGTAGCGAGAGATGGTGGTGGTGAACCTTTTCTAAATGTGTCTGGAGGTAGTGAAGAAACTCAGCCATTAACTCTGGTTAATTCCTATCCTTTGAAAACCGTGTGCATCAGTTCCTGTAAAATCTGGCTGCCCTACGTTTCGTAAGAACGGCAAAACAATGTCCTTTTTTTTTTAAAAACTAAAAACTCTGACTAACTCTAACATTAATTCCTTTCGCCTCACTCATTTTTTGTGCTCATTATGCTTAGATTACGGTTTCAGTCAGAGTTTCACTTCTTTTAGGGTAAAAAGAAAAGAAACCCTCCTTGTTTGTGATATACACAGATTACCAAACCGTAAAACGCCAGACTGACCGCTGAGCGTTGCAGTTGCACTGGGACACACTGTAGTAGTATTAAAGCAGTCCCATAACAGATGCATAGTCAATAAGCCGACTAAAAGATCAGCACTGGGTATAACCCCAGGTGCAGCGCGTTGGGGTTAAAGTACACTTCAAACCACGGGTCCAACAAATCAAGCGTTAAAAAGTTTAGGCTTAACGCACAGTTCAGCCTTTGACTTCTGTCGCTGCTTGTGGCTGGAAGAGCCGTGTTCGGCCTTTGTCTCCCGTGTCGTGTCGCGGCGACGCAGCTCGCCAAGCGCAGCCGACGCTGACACGAAACAGGGCTATTTGAGTGTCGCGTGCGTATTTGAGAGGAGTGCTTGAAAGCTGCAAAAACCTCCCGTTTTGTGGTGTTTCTCGGGCCCAAATGCGAGCATGTGTTCACGCACTGGGCCACTTTTTGGTCCAAATGTCCATAATCTGAAACCTTTTTTATTTTATTTTATTTTTTTTATCCAGGCTATGTCAGGGTTCTGCCTGCTTGGGTTCCCCAGGTGCCACAGCGTAAAAAAAACACCCAACCCAGAGAAGGTGCCCGTTCTGCATTTTGCCCCTCTCCGCCACAGAGTCTGTGCACGCCACTGGTATGATCTGATGTCTAGGAATATTATAATGTACAAACGGGGTATAAATATAATAAAAAACACTGCGATCAGCCCGCACTGTGAAGCAGCACAGGCACACTAGGATTCCCTATAGCAACGTGAAAGGAACCCCAGCGGAGCGTGATGGGATTTCTCTCACATCGCTCCACCTGGATGCGAAACCGAATGCAACAGAGTCGGAATCAAGACACATCCAGTGACAACATATCCCCCCAAATCCATCATGGTCCCGTTTTAAGTGCAAGCCGAGTCCCTCTTCCCGTTGCGGGGGGGGGTCGGGCAGTAGGACGGAGCAGCCAGCCAGCGTCAGGGCTGAATAATTGATCTCTCCCTGTCGGTCAGGGGGACGCTAGCGGGACGTTTCTCTCTCCATCCCTCCATGTGATTCAGTCGCTCCTTCCCATCGCGGTGTGAACGGCAGCTGCTTCACCCTCCGCAAACCACCCCTTCTACTCCTCCTCCCCTCTCTCTCTCTCTCTCTCTCTCTCTCTCTCGCATTTGTGTGTGTGTGTGTGTGTGTGTGTGTGTGTGAGCGTGTGTGTGTGAGCGCGCGCGTGTGTGTGTGTGTGTGTGTGTGTGCAGGAAGACGAAGAGGCAGGCAGGAGGAAGCACCAAGGACGTCCTTTTTCCAGCCCCGGGAGCCGGAGATGCGAGGGACGAGCAGTTAGATTAGCCCGTGCTGCTGTTGCCTGCTGCAGGATAACTTCGCTCCGGAGGGTGCCGCAGCTGAAGCTCTCTGCTCCCCGACCCTTGTTCGGTGTGTGAGTGTGTGAGGAGGATCTCAGCCGGTCGCCGGACGGAGGTAAATCGATGTTTGACGCGGCTCCTCCGGTGTAGACGAGCGGTTTCGGGGGAGCTGTCCACTCGCGGCGGTGCTGAAACCAGCCTCGGATCAAACGAGGAAGTGCATGTGTGTCTCTGCTTTTACACCGTCTCCGTCTCCCTGCGCGCGAAGGCACAACGGGGTCGATTCGGAGACGTATTTACCGCGCATTCACTGCCCGTGTAGCTCTAAACAGGAACGCATGGGTCTGCATCGCTGCCTAATTAACGCGCTGCACGAACAGCCTTTTCTTTTTTCTTTTTTTTCCCCTTCTTTTTTTTCCTGCCGGAGTGGGACGGCTGTGTCCAGCGTCCCTCCAATGGTGACTTCAAAGTTTTACCACATGATCAGGAGAAAATGTGCAGCGGCGGTCGAGTCCGGCGTCCGCATGCACGGCGCCCGATTGTCCCGCCGCGCTGAGGACTCGCTCCGTGCACTTTCTCCGAACTCGCGGGCCGGACCGCGGGCCGAGCACGGCCGCGCACAGGTTGCGACCGGTCGGCGTGTTCGCGAGGCACCGCGCCGCCCGCGTTCTCTGACAAATCGCCGCGCCACCGCTTGCCGAACCGCGCGGTCGATTTCAGGTGGCCGCCGGATTTCCCCCGTGTTTCCCGTTGCGTTTGAACCGCTGACCCCGCCGTCCTTCAGCGGGCGCATTGAGGAGACGCGCCCGACACGCGAATGCAGACCCCCTAAGCTCACGCGCGACCGCTTGGCGACCGTGCAAGCTGCAAGCGAAGCTAAACGCGGAGGCGTTTCAGAGACGGTCCTCTAACATGTCTCTGATCTCCTAATATCCACCGAGGAGCGTGTCTGTGGCGGTCTGAAGTGAGCCTGTACCCATCCTATGCCACTGCAGGTTAGGTCATCGGTGTTCCCGTCTCGTCGGTGCTTTTTCTGTCTTATTGGCAGTTTTCCGACTGAGTGCAGGGCGGTCAAGTTTGGCATCATTGGCCCTTTTCACGAGGGGAAACGTGATTTGTTTGTCATTCTCTTCCCAGATCTGGCAACAAAGGACTTCATCTTTTCCCGCGACTGGTGAATGTGACATCGCTCGGATAAGGAAGGCGGGGAATTAAAAGCCATCACCATGAATTTCGTTATGAAACAAGCGCTGGGAGGTAAGTTGGACCCTTCTCGCCGTTGGGTGTATTTGTGTGCGGGTCCGACGGTGCTTTTCTTTTTTTCCCGGAGGTGATGTTCTTCTTCAAACTTCTGTCCGACTTTTTCGCGTCCAGTGTTTCCCCCTATTTCGCCTCCTGCTGCCCAAATTCACACATCGTCATTGTCCTCGATCTCAGACAGATGGAAGTCAGTGAATGCCTTCTTTCGGTCTTTCTTTCTTTCTTTCCTTCCTTCCTTCTTGCGTTTTTTTCCCCTCCACACCTCCTGCTGGCCCGCTGCGCACATGGCGCAGTTGACCCCCGGGGGCTCACTGTAACAGGCCGGTGATTTGTAAGGTAGACTGAACCGCTGTGGTCAAAGGGGCATTTCGTGTTCCGGCTGAGTGCAACCTGCTCACCCCGGGTTTTCCAACTGGTCTTTGCGTGGCTCAGTCCTAACGTTAATCAGGGCCGTGGTGCCTGCTGCCTGGAGGCTGCAGTGAGTCTTATCTCGATATGCTGAACACACATATTCCACCTGGGGGGGGGGGGGTAAAATCAAGGCAGAATCTAATCTTCAATCATTTCATTCCAGTAGGCAGGCATGTGAATGATTTTCTAATTGCTTGTGCTGCAACGACTCCCTGGACATGAGATTACCATAACAGAGTAATGAATTCTGAAGGAATATGAACTTGTTACCATGTATGAATATGCAGGAGGCGAAGTGGAAGGTGAAAGGACCTAAGTGGTTTCCCTTGGTCCACAGCGGTCCACCCTTAGAGGGAATGAGTGTACGGAGCAGAGCGGAAATACAACCCTGAGGTGGTCAGACTCTGAAGAAGCTGCAGTGAAATCTCCTTGTGGCTCGCAGACATGAACGAGTAAAAGTCAAAGTTAAGGTTAAAAACTACCTGGATGAGCTGACATCATCGGGACTTATCCTGTCTGATCGGCAATTTCCAAGGCACCATAAGGAAACGGCCTCACAACTGTCATCGCTCTTCGAGTCAAGTGCTGCTCGATCCCGATTGGTGCGCGGGAAGCGTGCGACTACCCAATTTTTCCAACTGAGCCGGGCCCGCTAAAACCTAGCGTGAGCCACACAGCCAAAACCGCCACAGACAGAAATCTCTCTGGGCAGAAAAATTGTCTTTATTTAAGACCCCGTGGCCCCAAGTCAGAAGCTGGTTGAGAAAATATGTTTCCATGGCCTTTAATACTACCCCTTCACTTTTCTGAAACGGTTTCATTAAAATCTACAAAGCTGTAGCAACCGTTGCGCTACTGCAGCAACGGGATGATGTAACTTTGGCATCGGAGTACAGTTCGCGTCTCGTCTCCCGTCAGCGCTCCAACGTGGGTTCTTTTTTAAACACCAAGTAGATGACGAAATACACCACCGACCTCTGAGCATCAAACCTCCGCTGCCCGAGGGCTTGAAAGGTGGCTCTGAAATTCGCTGGCTCTTTCCTTCGTGGAGGGCGACGGCTGTGAGTGTTCATAGTAGACCCCTCAAACCAACGGAAAATGGCAAAAGCACTCTACGTCTAGTGGGGCTTTCGAGCCGCGAGGAGGCGTGGGCGCAACGCAGCAGTGTAGTCAGCTATGTTGTGGAGAGACCACTAGTGCTGCGCGGGTGTAGAGTAAAAGCACGAAAAAAATCAAATGAAATTTGGTAATTTCACTGAGGAACATCTGATGATTGGGCGGTTAAGAATCGTGGTGAGCTTGAGGTTGAGCTGCTGTCGGCGAGGTAAAACCATGGATGGAGCGATGGGGGTGCGGCGGGGGAGCGTTCCCATTCCATCGCATGATTCCTAGCTACACACAGACATTGCCCCACCACCCATTGTTCTCCACCACATGGCTCGATGCAGCATTAAGCCGCCGCCCTCTCCTCCGGCTGGCCAGTCTTTGCGTTCTGATTCCTTTACGTTCTGACGTAGAAACCCCCCCCGGGTCCGGATTCGACATGTTTGATGGGGAGCGTTATTGCCGTGACGTGGGTCTTATTCTATGAAAAGGGTTTCTAATGCGGGCCGTCTGGTGTAAGCCTGCTCAAGCTGTGCACGGGTGAAACGGTAAGATTTCTAGACGAGGCTGGGTGGGCTCGTCGTGACATCAGCCGGGCAGGTGTGTCTCATTGTTTCAGTTATACCACAACGCTGCTGCAGTGCGCTGCCTCTCTGCCAGTGCTCACATTCGAACAGGACAAGATGGGCCTGCCTACGGTTTGTCCGCTAAGGGCTTCCTGAAGGAGCACATTGATTCTAAACCATTAAAAATGTATTTTTCGCTGCTGGTGAGCGTGTTGGTGGGAGTCCTGGGGAGCCGCGATCGCCCACTGCCGGGCTCGTACAAGAGCTCCGCGTCAATAAAGACAATGAGTCAAATCCGCCGAACTGTGCCTAAAAGAAATTTCACACATGAGGAAAACCAGGCTGTATCTACCAAGGTCTTCACCTTAGGCAGAGTATTTCTTTCCATCTTGGGGAGCCCGTTTTTTTTTTGTTTCCTTCTTAAAAAGTAATGAGTTTTCAGTGCACAGTGGATTAGCCACGGGCTATTATCTCACTTCTCTCTCTCTCTCTACGCTCCGAGGAGACGCACACACAGACACTCCATCTGCTCCCACCTAGGCCGTGATTGGTGTTCTTTTTTTCCTACGGCGAGGAGCGAGGTCTGTCCTACCGGGCGCCGAGGAAGCGCTCGTCTCCGTCACCCATGACCTTTGCAGCCTTTGAAATGCAAGTCGTAGATCAGAAGTTCCCAAAGTCTTTCGTGAGAGCGACGCCCGGGAGACAGACTTTAGAGTAGATACGCCAGAAGGGCTTATTCGAGGAGAGCATTAATAGTCTGTACGGAGATGTGGCCAAAGACCGTGCTGGTTGTTTGGTGTGTTTCAGTCCATTAACCACCAGTCACGTGTAGTTAAGAGAAACTACATCCGAATAATAGGCAACTAATCTTGCATGTGTTGCCAACAACTGGTAACAACATGCTCTTTCCACAATCGGCGCAACACGTTTCAAGTGCTTTTCACTTTTGCTAACAACTGTAACTAATGTCTTCGTGGAAGGTAGGAAATCGGCCTTTTATGATATGGAAATGGTCAGTGGTGACGTAACGTAGGCCTACAACTTTGGATATGCACTGTAAAGGTCTAAGACGTGCACAAACACGCTTGGTCCTAGAACTTGTGCATGAACTCAAGGATTCAAAGGGAATTGGAGCTTCTCGTCTTTTTGATTGGGACCCTGATGGAACCACTGAAAAGACTCTGTGAGTGCCCAGACCTCAGTTTTGGAAGCACTGGCCACAGCTTATCAGGAAAAATGAGGAATTGGAATCAATCTGCCGGGCAGTTAGAGCATTGTGTGTGTGTGTGTGTGTGTGTGTGTGTATAGCTCTTATTGCATGAACGGAAAGCAGTGCAGGGGGGGGGATTTATTGCAGATGACATCATCTAAAGTGCTAGTAAAACAAAAGTCTGTTTTCTCACCTCTTTCTCTCGATGAAGCTACAACTCCAGCTCCTCCCTCCTCCGGCATCGCTGCCCTCGGCCTCTGAGGAGGAGGAGGAGGAGAATGAGGTGTAGGAGGAGATGAAAAGTGACAAATTGATCTTTAAAACTGGGTGTTACATCATCGGCGGCTGACAGCAGAGGTTGTAAAGTCGCGCAGCACTCTGGAACGGCAGAGGCTGTAATCTCTGTTTAATGGGAGATGTTTTCTGTCCTCGGAAGCCGCGGAGTTTCTCTCTTTCTCCTCTTTCCTGGCGCCACCTGTAATCGTTCCTTCGTTCATCATTCTTTTCTCGACTCCTTCCCCCCCTCGAGCACTCCCTCCTCCCTCTAACCTTCCTCAGCTACTCATCTTCTCGGTCACGTTTCGTCCTACCTTTATCCCGCCCTCCTTTGCCACCGCTCTCACTTCGCTCATCGCTCCCCTCCCACCCTGCGCAGCTCCCCAGACCCTCTCTCCTTTTAGGCCGTCTCTTTATCCCCTCTTTGCTCTTCCATCCTTCAATTTAACATTCTCTCCCTTTCTTTCCGCCCTCCCTCCTTCCACGATTACAGTAAATCTAAAGGGCGAGGCACGAAAAACCTCAATCAGGCAGCCACAGGGGAAACTGGGACGTTGTTTGTGTGTGCGTTTCCGTGTGTGATTCTGTATTTTTGCTTGTGTGTGGCAAGAGAGAGAGAAAGGGGAGAACAGCAAAGTGTGTGACAAACAGACAAGGGAGACCGACCGGGGTGGGCCTTAGCAGTCGGCTTCAGCTGGCATTAGATGATAAAATGTGTGTGTGTGTGTGTGTGTGTGTGTGTGTGTGTGCAGTAAGTAAGACGGAGAGAGACATGATACACACAGAAATACACACAAAATTGGCAGACAACATACGAATGCATGAGCACAGACACACGTACCAAGGACAAAAACATTAAATTCAAACCTACTGACATACTTATAAACAAACCCAAGGATGCACACGCACACACTGGCACACACTGGCACACATGCGCGCAGACGCACAGAGGGGGTCGTAACCAGCGGGGTGCGACAAACCTCCCTCCTGGTTGAAAGTCACAGCAGGGGAACGCTGGGGGGGAAACCAGACCGCGGCGGGACAGACAGAACAGCTGCAGTGAAGCCATTTACACACATCTGCCGGACAAACGTGTACACGCTCCCCGAGACGACAAAACCTCTGTGTGTAAACAGAAAACGCCTCCGGATAATAATAGTGGATGTACTGCAGAACGCACACACAGACACACACACGCTGAGTCGGGGGACATGAGGAGCAAAAAGAAAAAGTCCCACTGCTATTGATCAATTTTAGATTTGAATTGCTCTTCGTGACTCACTTCTTACAGCTTCTTTTCCCGTCTAAAGTTCTCTGTTAAAGCTGCACTCTGTAATTTCTGGAAAGAAAAACCGTCGATAGCGGAACCACTGGAAAAACTGAGTGACGGAAAGAAAAAAAAACTATCTGATCCAACCGATATTTTTTAATAAAAAAAAATTTCGGTTGGTCGGAATACATATGTCAGTGAGCGCGCCCCGAATGATTGGCACACAGGGGGAGGGCCGGTATCAGCCGGTAAAAAAACTTAATGGAATTTTTGACGGTCCACCGGCCCACATCATTATGTATGAAACGGCCCATCAGATTTATTTACTTATTTATCGAACGTGCTCCGAATGCCGTTCTGGATCGTTCTGGCCCACTTTGTGCCCTGGATGTAAGCCACGTCACAGATTTCTCCCTTTTTTTAGGTGCAAAACTGCCGTGAAACAAAGTTGCTGCCCCTGACATTTGACGTGGCCTTAACCCTTATTCATTCAGGGTAGGTTTACTGAGGACGAATGCCTCTCTCAGTCCGATCTGTCGAGCAGATGGGGTGGACTTTCCTGCTCGAGCGTACCTCAGCTGTGGTAGCGAAGGTCAGAGAACTGAGGCAGGGGCCCCAAGTATCAGTTACAAACTATTTCTCTAACCTGGAGGCCACCGCTGCCCTTTGAATGGATTTCCATCAAAAAGAAAAGAATGAGGAAAACAGATCTCTGGCCGTTTTTTTTTTGGCCCTAGTTCTGGTTGGCTTTTGGCACTGATGTGTTGGCCGTAACTATGGAATAAACAGAGATAGAGCTTTAATGCCAAAAGCTACAACAGCTTGAGGCTTTGTACACTTTTACTTCATTCGGAAATCGGAAATCTTCACGTGTGTGTCTCTTAGCGCCGCAGAATGAATTATCTTGCAATAATGTGATGTGATACGTACTCAGTTTCGTCACGAACAGAATCATCGTGACAGTAAACACATGCGCACATTGCTACAAAATCCTGGTCCCTCCGGTCACTCGGCTGAGGAAATATTATTCCATATCATCTTAGGAAACCTTTCCAAAATGATAGAAAAAACAATGTCCATGACAGTACACACACACACAAACACATATAAAAATATATATGTGTACCTAGTGTACTGTATGAGGTGATTCCCTGTGTTCTGGTTGTGTGGTCACATAGGAGATAAAACATAATTACTCCAAAGGATTAATTAGGATTAGCTGAAAAACCCTGGAGAATATAGCCATATGAAGATATATAACTCCTGTGTGGCGCTACAGTTGGAGCTGTTTGTGTGTCTTCCCACGGTTTTTGTGGAAAAAATGCCAATTGTGTGTGCTGTTCATTTCAAACGGGCCACATGACACGTGACATACCTCACAGGAGCTGAGCGTTTAACCACAAGCTTAGATAACATGACATGTAATTTCTATGTAACACGCACTTCCCGCTGGATTTCATATAAAACCTTTGCGCATGGGTGGGCAGTCTCTGTGGGCAATGAGTTTCTTCACTCTTAACCGGCTTTCAGCTGACTTGGCATGTAAGAATAATGTTTTATGGTGGATATCACCTCATTTTAATGCAATTCAGAGAAACGAGTCAAGAAACGGAGGCTATGTAATCCTGATGAATTGATGTGCAGTAATGATATCTGCTCCCACCTTGACTTCACAGCACAGCGGCTTGTATCATTCATGGTGCAGAGCCACTCTTTGGAAAAAAAACAAACAGCCCCCCCCCCCACATAAAAAACACAGAATTAAACCCAAATCTGGGCTGAAATGTTGACTATGATATATAACTTTGAATTTATGTTTAGTTTTTTTTTATTAATATTCTCCACTTCATTGCTTCAGAGCCCCACTTCATTATGCAACATTTCAAAATGAGTAATCCTCCCGATTTTTTATTCGCTAACGGCAGGGTCAGCCAGATATCTTAAAGTTCACACCGTATATCTTGATAACCTGATAATACGCCCGTCACTGGTGATCTGGTAATAAAGTTCCTAATATTGTTATACGATCTAGGCGGGAATTTATGTGACAGGAGACATGGTTCGCTATCATCTAACAAGAAAAGTTATTACACCTCTGAGTTACCTGTCACACTTAGTTGAAAAGAAGAATTCAATTTTAATTAAACTTTAAGTTTGTTAAGGTCACAGAGACCGGCGGATCTTTACGGGTAACAATCACTGTTTCGCTTGAAAAACAGAGCAAACTTTCAAATTACTCAGCCGATTCAGACGGAGGTGCGAATAAACTTTCAGTTTGCTCTCAGGGTTCTTGTTTATTATGCAAACTTTCATTACCTCTGTGCTGGAACTGAACAGAGGACAAATTAGCATCTGTGCAGGTCTCAGTCTCCTGAGGTGACTGACTGGATGCGGCTGAGCTGACATCTCAGGCGCTGGAGCCGCCTCAACCGATCCCCCGGTGGAAAGCAACAGGCAAACAGGACTTCACTATTTTAAGATGGCCAGTGCTTGCTTGAGTGTGACCAAACATGAATTAAGGCACCGAGGAGAGACAGACAGAAGATTAGGAACCCCATTGCATTCGCTGCACTTACTCCATCGCAAGTTATCAACGACAGATCTTTTATACAGATTTACAGTGAAAATTACAGCTCAGCTACATCGGTCGCATAAATAGAAAAACAAACTAAACCTCACCACAGGAAGCTGTTCTACGACAACCCAGGTAACAGCTGTTCAGCGGCTGACAATTTAAAGTTACAGTCATTAACTCAGCTCTTACTGTTAGAGCCAAAACCGGCATTTTGAGGTCTATGCAGAGATCAGTGTTTTAGAATAAAAACACTATTAGCATTTAGAATAAGTTATATCAGCACATTATCTTTTTTTTTTTTTTATACGTAACTTAAATGTTTCGGACAATTATTCCCCAAATTGGGTTATTAGTGATTATTAATTTAGTGATGCGGCCAGTAAAACTCCGGTTCATCTTCTAGCTACTACGTCTTTTGAACATGGCTCGTGGCGATGTCACTTTTCAGCCAGCTCCCGGCAACACTGCTCCTTGTAGCTCCTCAGTCCGGTGGAATGAATGCAAAGTTTCGCCGCCCTTCCCGTGCGGCATTCGCACAGATATTAGACTGAAAATGACGAACAGGTACGCATTTGCTCCACTTCAGCCCACTCAGAGCTAACTACGTGTTTGCGTATGCCAGTCCGACAATTATGCTTCTGTAACACTTTCAAAAACACCATCAAGAAGAAAAATTGCCCAGACTCCATTTTCCTCACGAACACAAATCCTCGACCTGTCTCTACTGAAGGGGCCCATTTAAAAAAAAAAAAAAAAAATCTCTGCAGGTGATTGATGTATTGATATTTAACTTGTCATCATGGTCCAGCGACTCACCCTGAAGGTCTCCATGTCACACTGTGTGTGGCGTTTGTGTTATAATCATGGTGACGGGACAGTGACCAACCTAGGGGCATTTTCTTAAATTCAAGTAACAGACCACTGCAGCCATGTCCAAAAGATCTAGTTTTGTATCTTATGAAGCCCCCAGTGGCTCCAACAGTCAGGACTATTATCGGCAAATGAAAAGTGAAAGCCTTTTCCTTGAACCTGATTTGGTTCGGGTTCTGTCTGGGACACACACGCCGTCTTCCAGCAGCTGAGTTATTCACTCATTTGCCTACAGGATAATAATTCCATTGCAAACAGTGCAACCAAAGTCTTCCACCGCTGGGGGAGATGATGGTTTCAAGTCACCTTAACATTTAGGGAACGGTGAAGAGCTGCAGTCCAGGCCACCTTCATAAAGACCAGGCCGGTTCCAGGATAAGGTCCCAAGAGGGTTGAGACCATGTCAAGAGCTAATCAAGTCCCATTCAGAAGTAGGTGGTAAAAAGAATACATTTTCCCACATGTAAAAATAATCACCAAAGGACGAAAGGTCCTACCTCTGCACGTTAAACTTCAACAGCCAGTTAATGAATGATTGGGAATAAGACCATCCAGTGCATAAACACTCAAGGGCAATTCCATACTACACTGTACACAGGTGTTACCCGTAAATTGTTTGTACTGCTTAGGAGAAGAAAATGCTCAAAGATGGAACAGGGTTGAGCAAACACATCTTGAAAAGTGTTAAAATAGAAAAAGCAAACGCTGAGTCAACGTCCAAACCCAAACAAGTCTGTAACGAATTTGACAGACTTGTGTCCGACGCTGACAAAAGCTTTCAACTTCCCCTGCCCACCTGCCTTCGTTTGTCACCAAACTAACTGCCAGCCTTATATAATGGAGGCATTACAACCCTCAACAGTGTTAAAAACTCTCGGGAGGACAATGACGCATATTGTTTGTTTTCCACGCCACATCTGCCTTTCATGTCAGTCTGCGCCCTTTGTAAAGTGCTGAACTATATTTCTCCCTTATGTAATAATGACGGCGGATTGACATTCTACAATCCGTGGGGGTTTTCTGCCCTGCAACAGCCCTGCTGTGGGCGGGCGGTCCGACAGCCGCAGAGGGAATCCCCATGCGGCCAACGCGGCTGTCAATCACAGCTCTCCATTTTCAACACGAAAAGCCCCTGGAGCATTCCCAGCGTGGGAACGTGTGCAAGGAATATGAGAGGACTGAGCGGAATAGCCGCCTCCACGGCTGGATGCACACCTGTACAGGGCACACGAAAAGCTAAAACGCCGGGCTGTTTGAATGAGAGCTCGCCTAAGTTGTTTAGTTCGTTAGGTTCCCTTGGGTTTCAGTATGGTTTCATGCCGTCCGAGAAGGGATGTTATTTTTTTTCCAACCCACTCACCCACGGCTGCTACTCTTTAGTGTGAAATAGCATTTATACCTTCGGGGAAGGTCACCATATCAGACTGCGTTAGCACCGTGACTTGGCCGAGACACGTCGATTACACGTCGAAGCCCGACTTATCATCGTTTGCCGCCCTCCACCGACACGCGTGACGCGCTGATCGGGGAGGAGAAGACTGTGACCGACTTCTGGGACGTGGGGAACGTCAACAGTCGTGGCGTCTGAAGCATCAGGGAGCGTGTACTCCCAACAGTTAATGATGAATTGAGCCAGTTTTTTTCTTTTTCTTTTCCTTCCTTTTTCTTTTTTTTTTTTTCGTGTGGCCACTCGGGGGCAGCGGAAACATTATCACCCTGAACATGTAAGCGATCAGTTTTCCACGCAGATCCAGTAGATACGGATGTGCTACGATACGTGTCGCATTCGTTTGGAGTCGTGCTCCTGAGGGAAATATCTTGACTCTTTAGCAGCTAAATTCTGTGTTTGATTTTTGGTTCTTGGCAGGTAGTGTACACTGGGCTTATCAAGGCTCCTTCCGCTGAAAGCAACTGCCTGCTGCTGTTGGAAATAAGGCTGATGAAAGCGGTGAGACTGAACCAAAGGAGAAAAAACTGTTGGCCTTTTCACCAAAACAATAAGCTGAAAGATGTTAGAGCGCTGCTTAGAGCTGAGGGGAGTCACGACAAGCTACCCCCTGCACATGGCACTGTCATTTGACATATGGTTAAGACAAAAACACTGAATACTGTGTTTTGTTTACTTATATTTGAATGAGGGTTAATGGAGAATAATGGCAAGATAACGCAGTCAGAGGGTATAATCTTTGACGTCCTCTTCAGTATTTGAGCGAACAGGCTAAAGAAAAGAAACACCCTCCGCTAACCGTTATCTGCGGTGTGACGTAGTAGTGGCGCAGAAAAACAGGCTCAAATTTCATATTCATACTTCGTGTCTTATCGTTGTATTTCTCTTTATAATATTTGGTACAACTGTTAGGATTACGTGTATTCCCTGTGATCCAAATTTTACAATCAAAGTTCTGGACCTAGTTTCACTTTGCATTCACTGGGCCCGGTGTAAATTCCTCAGTAATGTAGAGCTTCTGTTTTTTACTGGGTTTTAATGACAACACCCTTCACCTTGTGTGAACCAGTGAGTAATTTAATGTCACTGGCTAATTAACTGAGGAAGTTACTACATCCATATTTACTAAATAATGCAAATGGCTTCACTAGACTGCCATCGGCATGACAAAATAAACACACACGCACAGTTAGAGACGCAGGATAAAACCACATGGCTCAGTCATGCGTGCAGACAAATGAGCCTCTCTGAACCTAAACACACAAACACATCAGTTCTTTATCTTCTCTGCGCTAATTACTTCTCCAAATGGATTTTTTTTTTTTAATTTATTTATTTTTTTCTGATCTTGCAGGGGAGTTCAGAACACTCTACCTGTGTAGAGCCGAGAGACGCCGCGCCGCATGAGAGACGCTGATGCTTATTACTGGTTCACGCTTTGACCTAGAAGGCGGTTAATAGCGTACGCCGAGGCTGCATGACACTTAACTATACGCCGCGGTGAGAGGGATGACTGGATAGCACACATTAGCGTTATGGAGCACCCTCTCGATTGCGTGTGCGTGTGTGTGTGTGTGTGTGTGTGATCTGAGTGGCTGTAAATGCATATGGTGGACAGGATGTCATCATTATTCTGCAGGAATGTGGCGGCTCTCATTCGGCCTTTTTCACTGAAATTCGCAGTTGACTCAGTGCTCTCCCGGGTGTTATCATTGTATGATCCAAGTTTTTGTGGCTCTCGTATGTATGATTTCTGATGTAATATAATGCGTTAGTTATAGGCGCTGAGAGAGCTGTATTTTGTACCGCAGGTTGATACCTGTGAGTGTAGTTGACCGGTGACCTCAACATTCTCAGTTTTGCATTTGATGGTTTTTGTTGCTTTCGATGTCGATGTGACGCAGGAGCCTTTTCACACTGACACATCTTGGACAGTAAATGGTGTCGTATCCTGCAGGTTTTTTTTTTTTCCAGGCAGACCACTGATAAGCTATACGTGTACGTGATGGATGCCAAGAATCTATAGCAGCACCAGCTGGCATCCGTCCAGCCTGATCCAGACCTAAGCCGGGTGGGCGGGACTACGTGGGGGAGTAACGGCGACCTATGCCCCACCCTGATAAAAATCAAATGGAGGGAATGTTTTTACTTTTAGAATGTGGGTGATACTTTCAGATTTTTGCCATCATCCCTACAGGTTATGAAAACATTTTACCTGGTCAGGTGTTGAGATCTGGGGATAACTTCATTAGGACGATGAACTCAGACGATTAGACAGGTTGTAAAACAACAAATTTGGTCCATATTCTCTGAACCACATTTTTTGAATTAAAAATGAAAATGAGCAGGATGTCAGTTTTAGTCTCTTGTTGAGTTTTTTTTTTTTTTTTGTGGACATAAACTGAGGACGATGGTCTGAAAAATCGAATGGATGCTTACAATGGACAGTTTTCACAATAAATTTAATGTCTCGCTTGGTTTTATGTCTTTCAAATAGGTTTGGTAAAAATTGAGTTTCATTCGTTTTTGAATTTTCTGACTGCTCATGTTCCTTGCTCTGTTGGACTTGTTTTAGCATTATGCTGTCCTAATATGCAAGTAGGACAAAACTTAAAAAAAGAGAGGGAAACAATTGTCCTTTCAAGTTTCTCACCAGAAAATAGGATCAGAATATGGCTCTTTTTCACAGTTGAATTCCCAAGGAGCAGTGGGAGGTTCTCTATTTCTGCATCCCGTGCAATGCATTAAATGTCTCATTGAATGTCACCATCTCAGACAAAATAATGGATGAGGCCCTGTTTAATGCTGCGTCATCCTTTGGCATGCTCTTACTGTAGATCACTGGCATTTGACAGACCAATGTCGGTCACTTCTACTGTAAAACAGATATGTTGATGTGCACTTAATTTGTTTTCACATGGACTCACAAGCAGCCTGTTGTTAGACATAGGTCTTGTTTTTTGTCCAGAGTCCAACAACACAACTTCTACCTCATAAACTGAGCAATTTTTGAAAGCACGCCGGCAACTTCAAGGATGTTTAATTTTGTCATTTTTGTGATCATTTGAATTAATGTGTAGTTTGCACTTCAGGCAAAGCGTTGACTTTGCACAAGTGCACAGACGTTAGACAGACAGAAGAACTGGCCAGGACAGAAGGTCAGTCAACCCAGCGGTGTCCAGAACTTTCTGCAAGGGTCAGCAGCTGCACACTTGGCACACACACACGCACACACACACACACACACACACACACACACACACACACACACACACACACACACACACACACACACACACACACACACACACACACACACAAACGTTGGCAGTGGCTGGGCTGTCTGAGCTGAGGGCAGCAGGAATCAGTGATGTGTTGTGGCTTGCTGAGCCGCCCAGAGGATGCTGATGCAAAGAGACGCAGCGAAGGGGCGTCAAGTTATCAATGGCCGCTGCAGTAGAAACTGCGGAGTTTGTTTTCTTCAACACAAGTTGGGTTGTGAAGTGAGTTTTCAACCACATGGCCGAGAAATGACTGAGTCACTGCTGTTGTTACTCAATAACCTTAATGACCCCTATAGATGCACCGGGGGCAGTTTGTTTAATCAGAGAGAAAAAAAAAACTCAACTTATTGCTCTGCTCATGATGAAACATACACTCTTAAACATATGCCTGTCCACCAAGAATGACATATAAACAAAAAAACATAAAGATGTGTGTTCGCAAGGATGCTCCAAAAAGGCTAAAAAAAACATAACTCCCACCCATATACACTTTCAGTACAAACAGGCAAATATGGAAGCAAATATAAACTTATTAACAAACACACGTTGAGAAGTGACAAAAAAGAAAAACACATTTACATGTACACATTAAGCTGCAAACATGAACACAAACTTTGGTTCAAACACACAACCCTGTACAGAGACACAGAGAGCAGCACATTAGCAGCACATTAATGCGCACACATGCATACCACAGATGGGCTCCGTCTCCACCTCTGCAGTGACTGTGCCGTGATGAAGTGCGTCATCTGTTTGGCCTGGATATTTGCACCTACATTATGCAACATCGCTGTGCCGGCGTCCGCTCTCTGTTTATGGCAATTTAACATCAAACGACGCTGTCTAGCTTGGGTCACGAGGGTTGAGCAGATAAAATGCGGAAGCAGTTTTATAAGAACTTTGGGGCCTAATGAAAACATAAAGATAAAAGAAATATACACAACATAGTTAATCAACTCAGCCACTGAGGTGTGAAACTACTCTAAGGCTCCTATTATCAGTGGGACTCTCCTTATGGAGCTACAGGGAAATCAGTTGTTGGATTTTTTTCTTTGTTACGTAAACACTTTTTAGAGGCAGAGCTTCTCTGGAGACGGAAATAATCTCGCGTGCAAGGTATCTTATTAGCAACCTGTAACCAAGTGGAAGGAGAAATACCTTCGCCCGATATAAATTACTAACTGAAAGGTTTTCTTTTAGTTTTCGCTCAATATTCCTAAAAAGAGAAACACTCAAGTCTCTCGAATAATATTATGATACCACAAAATTAATGTTGAGGCCGTCGCTATTATTATTCATAGTTCTCTCCTTAACTTTCTACTTACACAAGCTTGTAAGTTTGACCTTTTATCAAAGAAGCAGATATTTTTCTAACACAGTTGTTCCTCTTTTGTCCTGATCATCAGCCAGAAGAGATTTAATCTAATCGGCCCAATGGAGACACTCCAGCTGCCAGTCACCTAACTCTATCTATGCAGGAAATGATGGGGGTTTTATTTCTGGAGCCATGGAAGCCTGAACTCAACCTGAAAATGTATTTGTCAAGTAAATGTTTTCATTTAGGATCATAGCATTAATGATCTTCGAAACACTAGCATACCTGGATAGCTACAGGCTAGTTTGGCTAGTTTGAACTTGAAGCATCAGCCGGGTTAAATAGCCAGCCCAATTATTTTCTGCTGCAATAATATTCACTAGTCTTTATAGTTGAACTATACGTTTGCATTACAAATTACATGTTTATCATTTTATTTTACCCTCACTACGTATATAAAATTCAAATTTTGTAGTTGTAGCTGATTATGTAAAGGAACCACTGTTGCCTAAAATAACTCCTGTGACGTCTTCCATCCTTAGATAACTACTAATTTTCCACTTGGCTCTCGGCTGCAACATGCTGGGCAGCTCTGCCCAGTGAGAACAATGGTAATTTTCTGGCGAGGGCAAAAAGCAACAGCTGACCTTCACTGCGCATTCTTGACCAGGATCCAAAATGGCCGCCCTCTTCAATATGTCACGTTGGCAGAAAAGGACCGTTCAGTCCTTGGCTCGAATTGTGCCATCATCAGCAAACGCTTTGAGCATTACGAGTGATTCCCTTAAAGTTGCGCTGTGTACACACACAGACACGTATACGCAGACATAGACACATGCGCAGACGCACACTTTCCATGATAAACAAAACCAAAAACTATGTTTACCGCAGGCTGAGCTGCCGAAGGTCCATTAAACTGTGTTGCTCCATTTGGTCCGCAGGATCTTTAATCGGAGCACTTCTACTGTCTGCTGCAAACTCATCATCCATAGGTGTTCTTGGTTTTAATGTGGGTTAGAAGGGCAGGGAGTGTCCGGAGGCATCGGGGCGATGACTTCGTCTGGAATACAGCACAAGTTCAAGCCGAAAGCCTTGGGGATCAAAGACGCAGCAGAAGAGCGCCCACTGAGGTTTCACTCAAGGTTACACCAAGGCTCCTGCTTTTCTCCTCACTGTCACTAAAATCTGGAGGATGTTTAACCTGAAAACAGAGCACTCACAATGTTGCTTATTCCAACATTATCAAAGCCACTGATGGACCAAATGGTCAAAGCCAGTAAACGACACTTTGAGCATCTTTAGCCTCCACAATTGGACTTATCTCTGAGTGAAATTGGATATGAGAGCAGGGTATCCCATTAAGAGGGAACTGATCTAATCATTTAGATTTCATTTGATTGAGCACTCAAACTGAGTGCAATACAGAGCCGTAGAGAACTGCTGGCCCCCACCGACACCTCCCTCACCCATGTTTTTGAAAGATCAGGAGGCTGAGATGCAGATACACACCTCCTTTTTCTGCAACTGCTCTGCTACCTACTCCGACCCACTAGGTAATGGTCCTGTGAGGCTTGATACGATGGACAAGGTTAGTTAGTCACCCCAAATTAAATGTAAATGTAAATATATGCCCCTGATTTCCGGATGAGTCATGAGAAATGTCTTACCTTTTTACAAGAACACAAAAAAGAGAAAGATTCTGATATGTTAATACTCAAAAAAGACTTCTTGGAATACATTCGCCAGATACCAAGAGATAAAAGGAAATGTAACACAGGGGCAGAAAATTAGACTTGTGTTTTTTTAATATCATTATTATTGTTTCACTCTGTCTTTAAACTTAGAGACAATGCATATTTACTTGCTCCAAACAGTTTTGGAAGAGCGACGTTCACATTAGCCCTCAGTCGAACAAACGTTGCAGGCTTTTACTGTATGAGAGCGATGCTGCCGTTTATAGTCTGGCACTTTAATATTGTTTGAAACACGGCACACTGATAGCATATCGACTTCCCATTTCCAAATGTATTGTACCGCTGTTTTTATTGTCCGAATGTGTACACTTGTGGATCAGTTACTATGTCTGAAGCCAGCTTGAAATTGCACCAAAACAGCACAGTGCGTCCTTAGATGAATCAGCCACACGGGCATTAGTTAAGGTGAATGGGCGACTGAGCAAATATTCGAAAACCGCTGCTTCTGTGACTGCACCTTTAGAGAGACTTTTCGCAATCCATGGTGACACATGTAATCCTTTAACTTATCTGAAAACTTAAAAGTTATCAAACTTGGACATACATGGTTTTCACTGGCTAGAGACAAACTACAATAACATTGGGCTTGGTGCTTCTTTTATTTCTTTCCTCCCGTCTTTCATGGTCAGTCTTGTCCTCTATATTCTGCAGATAAGGCTACTGCTGGTTGCCCATCTTACAAGTTAATTGACGTTAACAGCATTCACCTGTTTTCCCAGGTGTAGATCAATCCCTGATTAGTTGGCAGGAATAAAAGCCAGCAGGACTCTGGATGCTAAGGGGCTGAGCTCAGGAACCGCTGCAGTGTGCGGCTCCAGTCCACATTGACAACCAAGGGTAGTTTAGGCAGAACGAACACAGCAAATCATACATTAAATAATGCACAAATTTGCTGCTTTACTCCTGAATTTGTTGCTCTTCTGAGTCATAATCTTATATTACAGATAGGTAGTTTCAATTTTTTTTTTCAAATGGTTCACTATAAACATTACCTTTTTCCAGTCTGTACTGGCCAAGCTTCATGTCCTGCTGGTTGTCATATGCTGTGTGTTCTGAACAATCCTTAATCCCAAGCACTGCCAAGGTTTCTGTGGTTCGACTCCTACTGGGTCAAGCCAAGCTGAAAATGTATGCACTCACGATATTGTATGGTTATGTGGATTAATAGCTCGTGGTATTCGGCATGGTAGCGTTGAGGTGCAAGGGGAGAGGGACATGTGGACGAGGGTAGGGTGGTTAAGGTGGGGGGTAGAGAGCGCACACACTGCCCTCACTCTGCTGATAAGATTGAGGCCATCTGTCTCAGGGATATTCCTCCTTTACTGCTCTGGTCAGAGCAACAGGAGCAGAACATAAAATGACCATAGAGGTGCACACAAGGAAGTGGAAATTATGGCAGGAGGTGTGCCAGTAAAGGTAAACACTCACACGTAAACACATTCAGAGGAGGCCACATTTTAAATTGTGGCTAAAAGTGTCACATTTTTGATTTTTCAAATTTCCTGTGGCGCGTTCCAGATGTGCTTTAAATCCAGAGTATAAAGTGGTGCGGGTGGTTGCACTTTTTGAGATGTTGATCTGGCTTGCAAGTGCGATCTTACCGCCCCAAGTTGGAACACTTTAATAAAACCAAATCCAACTGGCTGCATTTATTAGCTTAACTCCAATGCACTGGCGATAACTGAAATACCAAATTTGAGTATTGTCTAGTGCACTCATGGTAGACATGTGCAGAGGAGGATGATAACAGTAAGACCAAAGAAGGCACAAAGCCCCCACACACTCTCACCTGTTACTGAGAAAGCAATGCTTTCGATTCAGTTGTAGAGTAGACCTTCATTGGACTTGAAATGCCAAGGTGACCTCACTTTGGCCACAAAATGTCTGGTCAAGAACGGGAAAAAATCTTGCTGTCAGTTCATGCTGGTGTCTGATGGCCACCCAAAACTCACGGGTCGTAATTTGGAACAGAGCACAAAGGTTTACGTTGTCAGTGAGAATACAGAAAACAGGCAGTATATTTTCTGTTGCCATGATATACATATCAATGTTACATCTTCTCGCCAAGTTGTGGGAAAGTAAGTTTGCATTGTATAAATTACCATTGATTGATTGATCCATGCAGATGGTCTGCTTGCAACTTTAGCTTTCGTAACTCCATCCTGAAAACAGGCCAGGTTGCTGTTTTCAGAATAGTTTTCACAGGTTTGAATTCTTTCAAAAGGAGATAAAGTGCAGCTTAGGGTGGAATCCCCCACCAGACATTTTATTTTTTGTTGTTTTGAGATTACTGTAGCTGGAGGCTTTCGTGCATATCCCCGTAGCGCTGAGTCATAGCACAGTTCATCTGTCTCCCAACAAACTCCGGAGCTTAGGTGATGACTCCGGGGAATCAACTCACCAATCAGGATGCTGATTCTAAGCTTTCAAAGGCTGAATATGCCTGTCCACAGCAGGCTGCAGTCTGGGCTCTCATACACCTCTAGTGTGAAGTGAAGCACACATGAACTTTGTGGACACCCACACACACCCAAAGTTTGCTGGGAGCCTTTATCTCTTTTTAAAGCTGTTTTGCATGGTGGAATTTTTAACGTAGGTTAAATGCAATGTTGCCCTCTTCCCTTCACTTCTGCTTCATCCATACTAAACTTAAGTCCTACGGACAATTTATTTACAGAACATTTTATTCATTAGAAGCTGAGCATCAAATTTCAAAACAAAACTCTTAACATAGACAAATATATTAGTTGCTTCTATGAAATGGAAAAGATGGTACATGATGCTTTTGTGGGCTTTTTGTTTTTGTTTTTTGTTTTTTTTTGTTTTTTTTAACTCTCGTATGTAGATCTTTCAGGAAACCCTAAAGAGAGAAAAAGAAACAAGAAAATTCGGCAGGTAAAGCCTCTGACACTTGTCGCCCTGTGAAGGCGTTCGATTTTATCGCCATGGTGCAGCAAATCAATACTTAAAGGCTGAACTGTGTGACAGAAGAGAGGGTGTTTGCACAACAAGCAGTTTAGAAAGGAACTTTGTAAAAGATCATAGTTATTGGCCCTTTTCTCTGCAGGTCTTTGAAATGCGGACCGCTTTTCTTCCGATGTCACACGTGAATAGAGGAGCGCAGTGCTAAAGCTGAAGGTCTCGAAGCTGCAGCAATTGCTCTGCTGACTGTGAACCTTTTGTGAAGGCACAGAGGCTCAGGAGATGTGGGTGTTGAGAAAAGGCTGCCAGGCTGCCCTGAGTGGGAGTGTGAACTTCTGCTGACTGCTAAAAGCTTTATGAAGCCTCCTGTAATGTTCACCTGAAGAGCAGCAGTGGGCATCCAAGAAACCAGGTCGAACGATTATTACTGACATAGGGGGGTCACAGGTTAGATACACTCTCTAACTGACTCCGACTCCATACCTCTTCCCAGTGCTTGAAGGGGGCTTTCTCTTGTGCTATTCTTATCCACATGAGAAGAATTCAACACAGTGAATTACAGCATATTGCAAAGGAGAGGGGCCGCACTTATATTTTGATATATGTGAGCTGGCTTTTACGCCTCCACAATCTGACTATTTGGAGTCTTTGCCAATAGATTTGAGTCTTTTCTTGGTTAAATAGAGTTTGCATACTGTGTGACCAGCTATAAACAAAAAGGGAAGCTCAGTCACTGAAGGCCAGTTTATAGAACTGAGCAAATATATCCTCAGTACGACGCCAAGCCACTGAAAAGAGAGCAACTCTGGGGAAAAAAAAGCCAACTGACACAATGGTGCTCTAATTAGTTTGCAGATGTGAATTGGATGGCAAGCGCCTTGATTTTTGGGGACAGTTAAATGTGTCAGGCAGCAAAGGAAAGAGGCGTGAAATTTGTCTGCTTAGCTCGTATCCCACATCACTGGTTTAATGAATCACCGAGGACCATCTGGAAAAACATTAAGGTTTAACATAACCCCCACATTTTCAGACACCTGAACAAGACTAGAAAATCTAACTCCTACACTAGGAATTAGGAATTGTGTTGACATATGTAGAGAATATCCCTAGATGCAAGGAGTTGTTAGAAAGAAAAGAAGTTGTGATGGATTAAAGGGAAAAAGACCAGGGTTTAAAGGAAGCTATTTATGTGATTAATCTCATGCTTAGCCTAGCTTTCAGTTTTCTATGCTATTTACCAGGACTGTCACTTTTTAAAAAAAAACATTTTTTTGTTTTGTTTAAACCCTGTGTATAAGTGCATTAGACTTGCCTTGTACTGCAGAAGGGGGGGGGCATATTGTAACATTGTTCTCTTCGTTAGCGCAAAGCATAGGAAACTAGCAAGTCATGCAGAATGAGTAAACATGACCCCAAGCCCTAAAAGTAATGTGTGAGAGCAACTTGGACTGAAGGGTTAAAAAACAACAATTTGACATTTTTTATGGAAGTTACTTAACCGAATATTTTTTGGCCAGGCCAAGTAACTTCCTAGATATTCTGCTAGTTGACTTAAATCCATCCATCCATTAGCTATACCCCCTTATCCTTTTTGAGGGTCGCAGGGGACTGGAGCCAATCCCAGCTGACATCGGGCGAAAGGCGCGGTACAGTCAATCAAAGTCACGTTCAGATTCTCACCTACACGCAATTTAGAGTTGTCAATTAAGCAGAGCCTGCATGTCTCTGGACTGTGGGAGGAAGCCGGAGTTCCTGGAGGAAATCCACACAGGCAGGGGTGAACATACAAATAGACACAGGCCCAGGCCGAACCGGGGTTCGAAGCCTTGGAGCCTTCTTGCCGTGAGGCGACAGTGCTAAACGCTGCACCACCATGCCGTCCTGACACAAAGTTCCTAAGCATATTGTTGAGTGTCCTATTGATGTACATGTTTCACGTTCAATGCACGTAGAAAATGGAGCAGCTGCTTAAAGTTGCTAAAAATAAAACATGGTGACAGACGGTCAATGGCATTCCAAAGTTTTTGACCTGTTCCTGTCAAAAAAGGGGAAAGTACTTCAATTTCTCGTAAGCTAATGCAAAAAACTCAGAAAATGCTAGTATAGTACATACTGTACACTATTAGTATGATCATAGCAAGTTATCTGTGCTGCATGATTGGCTTGTCGTGCTGAACAGTAGGACGTATCTTGACGCAGACGGTGTAGGGCGGGGCTGCCTTTCATTCGCTCATGGTGTCAGGATTGAGGGCAAGGAAGTTGACCTTTTTTTTTGTCAGACATTTTAATACGACCTCCAGCGCCCTGAAGTCTGCCAGGCTGCCCCGAGAACACACCGACAGCAATAGATTTCATGTGATTTTTGAATGGAAGTGGAGACAAACGTTTTTGCTGTAAAGGTCGGTCCTTCCATTGGCAACCAGGCTATCACTGAGTCAGCGCCAACACCTCACATACATTAACACTCACTTACAGTCCGTGTGACACTGCTGAAGTCATGTCACCTCACTAACTCCCCGGAGGTAAAAAATGATAGAATCAATAGCAGTCTGAGGATCATGCTGAAGAGGAGAATTACCCTCTCTTGCACCAGAGTGATTATGAGACTGAATTGGCAGCTTGTTATCGCGGTGGTGCACACTTCAGACATCAATGCCAGTTTTTGTCGTCCAAGACAAAAGAGAGGAGACATCATCTTAATCCATATCTACAGTGCCACTACAAAGGGACATGTCCCGCAGGCCAAAAAGAGCAGCATAAAAGCCCAGCTGACTGAGCAGATGGAAAACTATTGATGGAGATGATAGCAGCAGTGTTCAGAAAAAGCAGCAGCCTGACACTGGAGAATGTGTATCCTTTTATGCTCTAGCTTATTCCAGAAAAAATGAATACCATACACATTTATATACCCTCAACAATGAACATTTTGAGCACAAGGGGTCTCTTTTTATTCCTAGGGTTCCAAAACACTATATATATTTTATATAATAGTTGTAGCATTTAACAGAGTGTTCGCTGACAACCATTTTGTAAAAACATTGAGTGGAGACTGTTTATGTTTTCATAGTCTGTGTTTTCTACCAGATTTCCCTGAAATGTTATGTCCCCATGCACCCAAAATGACGCAAGATGCTGATCATCACAGTTAACAATCAAATGAGGTCTCATCGAGAGACTGACGGCTCGGAAAAGGCATCCTGTAGTAGAAAGGGATGGGGGGGGGGGGGGATTGAAAATGGAAATGAGCTGCTGATTATGCACAGTTAATCTACAAAGTGTTTTGTATTTGACTCAAATATATACATTTTTTTTTAATTACATTCTTCAACTTTTGTTTTTTAAAGATTACATTTTTAGATTCGGATCTGAAACTGGGAAGAGTAATGAGTTCTGACTGTATAATGCTTGGATGCTAATTTAAATAGCATTTTCACTTTTGTTTCGGATACAACATAACATTTAAACCTCTGGTTTTTATATTAAGAATAACTCTGTATACCAATATAATAAGTGTCCACACTGTGAACAACAACTAATGAATGGATTTTCAGTCTGTTTCTATAGTGACAACTCGTCTGAGCAGCCAGGGAATGTACAAAGTTGCAGATGAAAAAACAACTTAAAGACTACACAAAGTTCAATTGATTCCTAACACCATGACCTCCACCACAACTGCAGACCCGAGACGTTACTTATATTTCATGTTAAAGAATTAGTCGTTATTGCTTAGTGCTGGTTGTCTTCTTCAAATTCAAGCTACACTGGCTGAACACACAAAATCGGCAAGACTGACAAGGTTTCATTAGAGCTATTCATTTGCCAGCTAATGAAGACGTAACAACAACCCCAAATTAGTCTTAAATTAGGCTTAAAAATGTCTGCTATGGAAAGATAAATGGCATCCACTAAATGTCCCCAGTGTTCCCACTCTTCTTCTTCTTCTTCCTCTTCCTCACTTATTTTAAGTAATACTGCCTAGACAGTAACTTGGATTCTTGCTAACCAACAGCATTCTGTTCACAGACTTTCAGATGTTGAAGTTGTTAAATATTGATTGCCTGAACAAGTAAGGACAATCCGGCTATGCAAAATTCAGGATAAAGAGAAGCTATATATTGCAGAGGATAATATAAAGGTGAATACGGAATCGCAAGCAGTCCAGGGCTCACCAAAGCCGTTGAATCAAAGACCCTTGTTAACCTTAGGTTACAAAAAGCTAACAAAAGGCATATTCACAGGAACTTGGAGCCCAAGGCAGCTGTGTGTTTCCTCTGCTTTTTGTGCTTGCTCCAGCAAAGACCATAGTCATGGGTTAGTAGGAAAACCAGATGAGAGTAAGGAGACGTGATGAGGAGGCTGCACATGAGAGGCTAATTTACAATGCAGCAGTGACGGTATGCTAATGCTAAAGCTGCTAATTACTGATGATTCTGCTGGGGTGAAAAACGAGATGATATCGAGAAGTGTTGATTAGTTAGTTTCTTCTTCTTCTTTCTTTTTTTTTCGCCCTCGAGGGGAAACGCTTGAGTGTGGCATCGCATCAAAGAGACTTAACTTTGAGTCAACGGGTTCAGAGCATTTTTGCCTTGTTCAGAACAACTGAGGTCCCATCGAGTGTCAGTGTAAAGTTGATTTGGACCACTGTGCAGCACTACCTTTTTTAAAACACCATCCCAATTTGCATTGCGAACAGGGTGAGCTTCATTCCCGTCATTTAAGACTACTGAATTTTTTTCAGCAGTGTCCTACTGGAACACTTGGCTTTTTACTTTCTTTCACAAAATTTTTCACATTTAAAAAATAACTTCAAGGACGAGGAAAAATATTTTGCAGTGTACACCTTGCAGTGTTTTTGCTTAATGGTAGGTTTTCAGACTCAAACTACTGCAAACAATTAACAGGAAATGTGGGAATTTCCAGTGTCCAGGAAGGGGCTACCAGGATCTTAATTTTTAGGGTCCAGCAAAGTGAGTTAATTAACTTTGCGCTGATCGATTTTAATTGGTTGAGAAGCAAAAATGCCCAACATTCAATAATTTCGGCTGCGCGAATGTGCTGAACCTTTTAATTTGAGGGTGATATACATCCCCATCAGGCCATTTAGCGTAGAGGATATAAATAACTTTTCAGCCTCGTGACTGTGATATAAGCTGTCACGGTCTCATTTTTCAGTCTGGTGTCCAGGCCACAGTTCAGTGCCAGGCTTTTATCATCAGCCAGCTGAGCGACCTAAGCTGCTCTGACATCAGTTCACTCCCCTTCTGATACCTTCAAGTCCAGTTAGCCTCCTTTTTAAACCTAGCACTCGCAGGCTTGACCTGCCAGGGTTAACACAGCCTGCCACTGATCGGCATTCCACGTTCCGCCGCTAGGATAAAAGGTTAATTTTCCGAGTGAGCTGATCCTGTCACATGGCTTAATGTTCTGATTCGTACGGTGCGAGGGCTGCGTGTTGGTATGTACACAAGGCCAGGCGGTGAATGCGTCCTTTCTCATCGTGTGTCACGCACGGCCGCCGACTCTCAGACATCGAGCCTGTCGGGACCGATGCTGCTGACCAGCTCAGACCCAGGGAGCAGAGAGAAGTCAACCGCAGCTAACCAGGCAGCGGCAAGTGGGATTACGAGTTGCGTTTTAGGTGGGACGGGATAAGATCCACTCTGGGATTTATTTGGCAAAGTTGTCCAGATAACTCATTGCATCTGCAGCTTTGGAAAAGCTCCAGGGTTGAGTTTTTGTAAATGTTCATAATGAACACGTTTTGTAGAAGTGAACCCATTTAACTTTTTTCCCCCTTAAAGGTCGGAAAAATCATCTTGTTTTAGCTCATTCCTCATTGGTTTAAATCAAGCCTTGTTTTTTTTTTTTTTTTTTTTTTTGACCAGTTATGGCGGAACAAGCTGTAAACGAAAGAATGACCTATCAGCGCCTTTTTTAGTTGCCTATTTCCATACCCAGCAGACATAGAACAACATTAGCATTCACTTGGAGTTGTGTTCAAGTCCAATACTCGCTCTCCTTTTTTCTTTTTTGTTTCCCACCAACTCCTGAAGCACATATCTGGCTCTTCTGGCTGCTAAATGTTCCACTAAGTTCACCAAGTAGTTGCTGAGCGTTTGTTTTTCATTTTGGTGTTGGGCGGGTTGTGAGCAGTAAATTTTATCAAAGCTTTTTAAACTGAAAAAGTTGCCTGCTGTTGCTTGAAACAAGGTCTAACAGTTAGACAAAACCAAAACGGTGAAGTTTCAGGCCATAAAATCTAAAAAGCTCCACAGAGAACTGCAAGTTTGGTTGATAACGGTCGCTGGGTTCGTCATTATTACATTCAAATGTCACTGATACGCTTTCGCAATACACATACGGTCCATTGTTAAAAGTATTAAGTGGTGCAGCTTTAGGGGCTAAAATCAAGGTGAGGGAAACATCAGTGTATTTGAAGTTTGAGGTTCTGAAAGTCTGCACCAGCCTCAAGTGCTTTATGTTGTTCTCGGATCTTTATATCAAACATTGCACTCAAACACACCATAAAGACCGCAGCAGATGGCCATCTTAGTGCTGACACAGAATGTACACAGAGGCGGTGAACCAAAAGAGATGAAGAGAAACCCCCCCCCAAAAAAACAAAACAACTTTAAACAGACCACACTCAGACAAAAGAGGCTCCTGGTAAAACTTTAAACTGTGGTCATCAGGCCAGCACACACTGTCAAGGTATTATTCTTCTCAATATATTTAATCTTTAGTTCTTTTTACTTCCACTATTTTTCTTTATCTTAATACATTTTATTTTTAAAGCCCCTAAATTTAGTTTGTGCCGCCTTCTGTTTTTTTCAACTGAAACCCGAAGCAGCAAAAACACTAAGCAGTTGTTACAAAACTTGTAGAGACTACACTTCAGATACATTATTTGTGAGGGCAGTTGTGTTGGTGAGCGCACGTCCTGCTAAAAGCAAGGACAACCACGCTTTATGCCCTCCCCACGCACTCTCCCGCTGGGAGGATGCAGGTTTACTGAAATCCACCGCTGTAGGTGGAAAATGCCCCCTTTACCCTTTAGTTTTTATCAAGAGTCATAATGAAGACATTATAAACTGGCGTTAATGATTCTCCCTTAGAGGAATGGAGTTCCAGCATAGAACATCCATCTTTGTTCCGTCCTAATAATACCTCTCAACGTCCTCGCTGACCTTACTTTGAAAGCCTCCCATGATACCGCAGCAAATCCATTCACGGTGGAGGAGCTTTGAAATGTGTTTTTGATACTGTTGTTTTCAAGGGTCAGAGAATTGTAAATAGACTCACCGGCTTCATCTGATTTTTGTCTCGCATAATTGAGCCGGGGCAATAGAAGCAACAATATGACACCTATATTTTGGTTTTCCGCCCTTTGCCCGTTCTGAGGTCAGGCGGCAGGCCCGCAGCTGGAGGCGATCCTGTGTCTCACTGGACGAGGCTTTTAGCAGGACGTGCGCTCACCAACACAACTGCCTTCACAAATAATGTATCTGAAGCGTGGTCTCTTAAAAAGCTACATCCGCCCACTGCCAAAATAGCCGAAACCAAATATATTTGTCGGACGTAATCATAACCAAGCTGGGGACACATGGACATTGGTACCGTCAGCCTGTTTTTTCACGAACCGAAGCTTATGTGATGAAGTGTCCTAAAATAGAGGCCACATGGGAGGTACTCCGCTCTCACTGACAAGAGCTGTGAACAGGCGACCATACAGGTGTTTCAAAAACAAACTAAGTTAGTGTGTGTGTGTGTGTGTGTGTGTGTGCTGTTTTTAAAGAAGAGAAATCTTTTATTTCTCTGTTCAGGCTATTTTTATTTTTATTTTTTTATTTTATTTTTTAAACATAGATCAAATCCTTTAAAAAAAAATCCACATAACCACATAAGTTCACAAACCAGAAAAGATAAATACAGTAAAAGATGGACATTGACAACCACTATTACACCAATCAGCTCGTTAGCTCATTAACAAGTATCCTGTCGGTTCAAAATGAAATCAGTAATGATTTTTATCAATGTATTATTACAGCAAGTCCGTGTAATTCTCCTAAACCCTTGCATGTATTATAATGTGATCGGTGTATGGAAAAGGCAGCATTACAAGTAACTGCAGGCGACATGTTTACATTCAAGTGACGAAGCTCTCTGGCGGTTGTAGTAGTTGTGACGGGAGCAAAGGAGGAAGTCAGGTGGCGTTTTTGTTTTTTTTTATCTTTATTATCAAAAAGAACTCATCATACATCTTACATATTCACATGCTATTTACATGACAGATTTGTGCATAAATATTCAGAGTGCTGCACAGATAACAAACATATAAACAAATACCCTCACCTAGTGTTTCTGGAGGAAGACATAATTAAGTGAACGCAAAAAAGTTGACAAAACGAGACGGAAGTGCCACAAACAGCCTTGTTTCTTTTAACCATGACCAAAACTGATCTGTAACGTCTATAACCCCGGTTTCTGCCTGAGATTCTAGACACAAAGGACACTAACGCTCTCCTGCTATAGTAACAGTGACAAAGGGCGAAATATGCCTCTTCCATATTTTGGTTTTAACTGACGTGTTTGATCGATGATCGATCACCTGTTTTCCTTTTCTTCCCTGTCAAAAGTCTGTCCGTCTTGTACTTTGCATGTGATTTTACTGCCTGAATAAATCCAGCCCCATTTTCTGCCTCCCATGTTTATTTGCATACATTTGGGTCACAGAGGTAACGATGGGGTTCTCTCTCAAAACGATTCTTTGGCGGCGATGGAGTCATCTAAAACCACTTCCTGTGTGTGTGGTATCAGATTCCAGAATCCTGACAGACCCTTAGTATCTGGATCAAATAATAATTCTGTCCACTGCCAGACACAATATTTTTTTACCCCTTTCCCAAGGTGTGACTCCCCACAGTGCCTCAACTACCCCAGTTTGGGGATCACTTGGTTAAATGAATTAATCTCACTTAATCTAGAACCTCCATTTTTTTTTTTGAGAGTAGAAAGTCGTGCTGAGGGCCATGACAGTTTACCCTCTCGCTGTAACCTACATTTGGAGACGAGGGGACAGTAGTTCTGCTAACTCGCCAATCGGGCCTCCATGATAGACCCAGCAGTGGATGTGTAACCACAAAGCTTCATTACGAAAACCCAGATTTTGTCAAACACAGTTCCGAACACGTAAACTGTGTCCTGCCTCTCTCTTCTCAGCTCCCCTTTCGAGGAGAAAACATTGATATTCTGTACTGCTTCCCTTCCTCTGCCAGGCAAGGTCACTGACATGGATGAGTCAGCATCACAAACCCCACCGTCACACTCTACTTCCTTTTTGTCCTCGGCGACAATCAGCTCTCAGCCTTTCTCTCGCCCTCTACTATTTTCCAATTTCTTGTGCCCTTCTCTTTCCTGTCATTCTCCCCACTTCATTCTTTCCTTCTGTCTTTCTGATTCTCTTCTTTTCACTCTCCCTGCCACCTCTCTTCCATCACATCGGGTTTACATTTCTTGAAATTCAGAAATAAGACGGCAGGGGCAGATCCGGCCGCCACAGAAAACTCGCAGAGAATCCAACGCTGACCTCAATTCTCAGCTTTCTCGTTACACTTTCTTTTGCTGCTTTTGCCCGCGAAGAACTTCAAAGCGCCGTGGGAGAGGCAGGGGTCTGGTCGCCTGGTGAACATCAGAGGACATCTAGAAATACTCGAACATCAACCCGGCCTGCTGAAAGTGTGCCAGAGCGTGTGGTACGACTGAAGAATCAGTCAGGGGAAAGGCATGATGGGATTTTTCTGCCGCAGTCAGTCCCACTTTTCACACCTAACTGGCCGGATGTGGCACAGCAGCAGTTGTTCAGATGGAGGTCAAGAGGAGTTTTGGGGGAAAAGAACGAGAATATTTGAATAAAATAAATCCAATACATTTACAGTTCCTCAGTCTCTGAAACGACATTCGCAGCTTCCAGCCTTCCCCCATCAATCATGCGGCAGAGCCTGAAAAGTGAAAAACTGTGTGGTTTGGAAAGTTCACCTTCCCGCTTGTTTGCAGTTGGATTCATCTCAACTACACCTACACGCCACTCACGCGGGGTGACAAGTAGGAGTTGTGTTTTTTGGAGGAAGGTGCGAGCCAAAAAGGTCGAGTATTTGTTTTGGTCTGAAATTCCAAAATAGATAGTTGAATAATTTTGTGTGAAATTCATGATGTAAGTGCCCTCAGCGGCAGACAAAATGATAACTGGGGAAAAAAAACCCCAATTGTTTGACCACTAGTTGATTTCACATATCAGTTTGTTTTATATGCAACACAACAGATGGTTTTACAGGGCGTTATGTGCCAAGACTATTTCTTGGCCCTCAGCATAAAGACTGTGAACAGCTACCCTGTCTCTGTCTAAGATAAGCTAATGGTCTGCTGGCAGTAACATCATATATAGCGCACAGACATGACATTGGTATCCAGCGAATAAGTGCCGTTCCCAAAATGCTGAGCTGCTCCTTTTCCTTTTTTTGCCCCTTCGAGTTGGAACATGCTGCAGATTTAATCCTGTGTAGAATTCGTATGTAGTATGGACCTGGAGCACAGCGTTGGAGTTGATGGACTCTAGAGCTGTTGCTGGGGATTGATGGGTAAAATCTCCCCTCGTAAAATATTCAGATTTTTTCAGAATGCAGAGATTCCTAATTTTCTCTTCCATGGGTGAGATGGAAAAAAGACACGCGGGTCACAGAGCATAGCGGGGAGCTGAGGATGGTAATGCAGCCATACATAGTTTTAATTAAGCTTAAAAAAAAAAAAAGTAATAACACACAGCCACTGTATCACTAACAGCATGCTGCGGATTCATTAGACCGAGAATGAGCGTGGCCACCCTTTATGAAAGGATAGGAAACGTTTTATCAGATAGTATCGCATCATTTCAATGGAGGGTTTTATAGAGATGGAGGGAGGGGGGGAGAGAGAGGTTGCAATTATTCAGCAGGCTCTGATTCACAGCGTGAAGCAGCTCAGCGGTATTTTTGTACCAACCGTCATTGTGCTTCCAGACAGGAGGGTGGCGAATAAGTCAGAAGTGGAACTTCACATCAGAGTTTCTGGCCCGCTCCATGACAAGGCTTAAAAATATTTTGACGTTCACACTCTCGACGCATCTTTACTCACCTCCTCTACAAGTCAGAGTTGTGTATTGGGGCTTCTGCTTTGAAGCGGAGCATTTTTAACTTTCTTTTGCGTTTGCAAACTCTCACTGCATGTATTAAATATATACTGCTCTGCGAGTTCAGAAAACGAATACGCTGTCTGAACCTTGTTATTGACGTGTTCGGTATCGATGCATTTGCGACTTGCTGAATACGTTAACAACATCCTCATTACGTTTATAGAAAAAATAATGTAATATAATCCAATGATGTATATCACATCATTGGAGTATCATTACTGATGCATAAACATGTAAGCGGCGTTTTAATGTTGTAAGGTGATAAACTGCTCGGTGGCACAACTGTGTAAATCTTATGAGAAAACCATGTGTTTTATTTCCATGTTCTATCTCTCTTCTATATTCTGTATCTTCCACCATTTAACATTTAATTTCAAGTACATGAAGCGGAGTAAAAAGTGCAACATTTCCTCCTGAAATTTGGAGGAGTAAAAAATGTATATTCCAAATACTCAGGTACAAGTACTTCAAAGTTACCTTGGTACATCTACATAGTTTTTTCTTTCTCTACCCCTCTACAACCTCACAGCTGTATTCACTACTTATTTAGTGGTTTTGTCTTCTTTGATGGCTCAAGCATTGGTGGCATCACTTGCTACATAGCGTAGTAAAGCCTCGATGTATGAAGCCTTTTCAGAATCTAACTGCAGAAAACCACAATTTAACAGATGCGGCCTGAATGAAACAGAGTGGCAGGTGTTTTCACACTTGTGCGGGTACTCAAGTGATGCCGAGCTCCACAGTCCTACTCTGCATGTACGCATTCTTTGCTCCTGCATGTGAACCCCTCGTGCTGTGAGGGGGGGGGATTAGCACGGATTGCTTCTCCACATCTCACATCCTCGCAGGGCTCCGAAGCCCAACAACTCCGAGCCTTGGTGTGATGACGCGGAGGTCGGCGCGACCTCACGTTTGAGTAATGGCGTTGGTTATCATTGAAATCAGATTTCCCCCACGTGATTGATGAGCGTACTCTGAGCGTGGCGCGGGGAGGCTGAGGCGAGGGTGATTATGCGCAGCGTAGCTAATTCACAGACTCGGGCTCTCCAAAGCCATCAGGAGGCACAGAGGATTGAATCATAGCTCCTGATATTAGCATAGAGGCAGGAGGCAAAATTGGAGCTAAAAGCACAACTGCGGGGTGAGAGGGAAGCAGAGCCTTGGGTCTTAGGGATCAATGTGCATGCATAATGCCGAAAATACATACCCGAGGAGGATCTCAACCAGCTTAGCTCCATGGGGTTTTCATGGCGATGCTTATTTCGGAAGGTGACAGCAGCATAACGGTGCTCTCAAAGGAGCTTGAGGCTTTGAGAGGATGACTTTCCTCAAGTGTGTGGTACTGCAATCTGGGGTTTGATTTTTTTACATTTCCCATTTACCCTGGCTAATCAATTTCATATTGAGTTTTACATGACACATCTAGAACACATCTGAAGTCATGTTTAAATGTTTTTTTCCTAAAATCCATACGATTCCCTGTTAATGATGTAAACAACTTGGCTGATTTTAAAAAAAAAGTTGCTGACCTACTTGAAGTAGAAGAACGAAACACTGAAATACTTGCGCCTGTAAAGCCTCTGTAGCTTAGAATTTTCTGTCGACATCTCAGCGAGACGGAAATGCTGGAGGCTCAGATCCTTAACCTCTCACTGTTCGGTTTATCACTTCCAGTTGTGTTTTACGTGTATTTACGTGAAGCGCATCTCGCCTCAGTTTTAGCCTTTTAGATGCGGCATTCATTTCAAGCTGATAGGAATGCCATCATCATCATTAAAGCTCGGCTCATTGATTTCTTTTTTTTGTTTGTTTGTTTTTGTTTTGTTTTTGGTTTTTTTTTTTACATGACAAATCCAGAAATGGTGTAAAATGAAAGCCATGTCGGAAGCTGCTATTGTCCGTAATGTGAAAGAGTCTTTGATGATGGGAAATTTTATGGCAGAGCTGAAGCGGGAGCCACATTAGCATCTGTATTCATGTGGGAAATACTATTACTGAAAATGCAAATGTAGGATTGATGGATTCTCCTAAACATAGTTCGTGATTGCCAGATTCAACAAAACCCTTCTCCGTTCATGCGTCTGGAAGAACTCAGTCCTTCAACTTTAGGGCTCTCATTTAAGAACAGCTAGTTCTATGTAGAAGAAAAATACAGTATCATGTTTCGGATAGAAATGAGCCACATACGCACTGTAACGATGGAGGAAAACAGACATACACTTCGCATCTTTCCATAGATTACACACAAGTTTATCCCAGCCTGACTGATTATAAGACTTGGTCTGCTTTGGTCGGTTTTCCAAAGGGGCTGCTGAGACATCCAGCATTTCTCTTTTGATTGGAGAAGTAAAGTAGAGGAGAATAAGTTCAGTTTTAGCCAAGTTTGATGTTTATTTTTAGGATCTACTGCATACAGAAAAGTAACAAGAGCGAGGGTGGGGTGAATCTGTTGCTTAGTTAACCTGTTAATTGGCTCTGGTATTTTAGAGTTCAGACGTGTTATAAGACACATCCCAGGTATCCAGAAAGGGTATAAATAGGACATGAAAAGAAAGTGAAGCTTTTCAGGTAAATGTGTGATACAATAAATCACCAAGCAAAGAAACGGATGACAAACAGGCCTTATTTTAGCATATTTTTGATTAGATGTTTTGAATGGCTGTGCACTGAAACTGACTCGTCGTGTAATTGTTCACACTTTAACTTATCTTCTTGAGAGTATCTCATTTTAGAGAAACGTGTGAAAAGATAGGGAAGTTTTATCATGATAGGAAATTACTTTGAATGGTGGCTATGAAATATATATAAACCTCACTAAAAATTCTAGAGTCTGAAAAGACAAATGCAACATTTGAATACACAATGAATAGATTTCTATATGTTTGCTGTCTAACTGGTTGATTAGTCCAATTATTTATTTTTTTTATTTGTCACTTGTACTTTGATCCTCTAAGGCAATTGTCATAAGCAATTATTAAGCTCCACAGAGAGGTTAACAAATCTTTGTCGCATCTAGCTCAGACATAATTGCATTCGGGTCTCCTACCTGGCAGAACAAAGCAAACAGCAGTGGGACACAACGGGCCCATTATAATTAGGCCTTGAATAATTTGCGTGAGAATGAAGTAACCTGACCTCAGTGATTGGATTGATTGACATGCATGTTTATACAAAGCTGCAGCAAAATAACCATAGTTTAAAAATGTTCTATATTCTACCAGTCTAGCTCTGTTTTCTCTGATAACATGACTTTTTGTACAGATCCGCCGTTTAGTCATTGCCAGAAGTAATAATTGCCTCAATCAGTGAACAGTTGTGCTTTCTTTTCCTCCGTCATATAACAGCATCGCCGAAAAACTAATTTGCGTGCTAGTTAGCAATGGCTTCTTAACTGCAATAGAGAGCTTAAGTGAAATTCCATACAGTAACATATTTACATTTACATATTTACATTTACAATTTACGGGAGCTGTAGTGTTGTGTTAAAATTAGAAAGGGGTTTTAATTCTAATAGCATACTTTAGTAGGTACAAATTTATCCTAAAATGTGAATTTAAGAAACCATAGGAACATGTTTCAGTTTTTCAGAAAGGCCAGTGGAAGAAAGCCCTCCTGAAGAATTGCGTTGCTTGTCTTATAGCATGGTCAGGAGTATAAAGACAATGTATTGTCTTCCTTCCATCCATTAGCTATACCACTTATCCTCTGAGGGTCGCTGGAGGGACAAATGCCTGGAGCCAATCCCAGCTGACATCGGTCGAGAGGCGTGGTACACACTGGACAGGTCGCCAGTCCACTGCACCAGCGTGCCGCCATGTGTTATGAAACAGGCGCTATCTTTGGACACACTCCGTAACCACTTATTGATTGAAAATGTAGAGTTAATGCTCAATCAGACAAAGTACTGATGGAGCAGCATGGAGTAACATATTAAGGTTAAGAAACAGGCGCTGATCATAAACATCGCACAAAGGTGTAAAGATAGCTAAATGTTTCTTAAAGTATATTTGCATATTACTTTTATCACTAGGGAAAAATGTGATTAAACACAAGCTGAATAGGTTGTAACAAACCAAGAATGGACACCTAGAGGACATCATTTAAGCTGGTCCTTCAGGCGTTTCTTAGGACTGTCAGGTAAATTACTTCCAAGGTTATTCCCCATCAGGGATCGCTAGCTTGATCCAGCCCATTGAACTGTCTAGATATGTACGCATGAAGTGAGCTCTAAGGGGAAAAATGAGAGGTGAAAGGAAGTAGTTTATCTACTTTTTCAAAACTAAAAATGTGTTCAACTTCTGACCAGGAAAAAAACTTCTATTGTATGCATAATTGATTTCATCATAATGTGGTGATTGAGATTTTCCAATAAAACCAGTAACCTATAAAAAAAAATCTTTTATTAGTGAATATACCCAGACATTGTCCTTGAATGTACAAAGACTTTGCACAACTCTTCATTATATCAAGAAAGTCTGCATTAATACCGTTGTCTCACAGGTGCATTTAATGAGCCATCTGTCAGGCCACTTTTAGATATTTCCTTTAACGTATGCAGACACGGGGATCAGAAATCCAGACACAGCCATTAAAAACAAAGCCCTGGTGTAAGATTAAGCCTTAAAAGCACCATCTGATACCTTATTGATCCCTACACATATAAATGTCTCCTGTCCGTTGTTGACATGGTGGTCAGGATCAGCCATAACAGATCTGGTTTTTTTTTTTTTAGAGCAGGGCCCTAAAAACAGACAGAGGTTCTGCAATCTGCTCGAGGACACTTCAACAGCACTATCAGAGGCTGAAGCTTTGAATCGATAGCGTGACCTTCATGTGTTGTATGTGCCAAGTGCAGTGTCTGCATGCACCAACACAAGTCCTCTGCTTGTTTGTTGGAAGCACCAGCTTTATTTAACCACGCCTAGAGGCTATTGGTTGATTTTCCACAAGCCTGGATCAGTTTGTATTACATAAACATGAATATATTATAATATCTGAATTTTAATTTTCTGAACTGAGTAGAAAAAATGACATGGTAATTAAAGTTAAAAATATTTTTATTATTTTTTTTTGTTATTTAAGGTGTTAGAAATCAGCCAAATTCAGTCAAAGGCATTAGACTCAACCACTTGCAATTTAATAACTTTACATTGTGACCAATGAGTTTTCTGCAATTAGCATTTCTACCTGAAATGGACGATAGTACATCATGCATTAACATCGTATTGTAAAGTTTGCCGCACAAGAACATAAGAAATTCCCCTTAATTTTTCCTTTGTGTTGTTTCATGGAGCGTAAAATATTTACCTGGAAAACTGGTAAATTATTAATGATTATTAATGTGATTTTTGACCATTAGGGGGGCAGAAACTCACAGAAACACTGCCCTGATTATATTTGTCAAGTTTTTATGACTAATGTGTTAGCAAACTACTTACTATACATCCAGCAGACAAAGAGCCCCAAGAGCATCCCACTGGAGTCATGTTTCTCACCACCCAATGAATGTCTGTCCAGTATTCATTCTCGTTTTTAGCAGGGGCTTGGTCACAAATTCGTGACAAAATTATGTGGCTCGATGGGCTTATTTTCTAAAATTGTCTTTGGGGTTGGCAAGAACTTTGACACCAAAAGTCAAGGTCAAACCATGTAAAGTCTGTGTCAAACCATCGAACCAAAACAGTGAGCTAAAAGAGAAAAAAAATTCTTGGATCTGCCCTTTTAAACCGGATCTTCCCTAGGCCCATGCCCCATCCTTCAACCAAGTTTGGTGCAGATCGGCTCTGAAGTTTTTGCGTAAACCTGCTGACAAACAAACAAACCAACAAACAGAAACGGGTGAAAACATAACCTCCTTGGCGAAGGTAATTATTTCAAAAGAAAGCAATTAGATACGGTGCGTTGCAAAAGTGGTATATAGTGTAAGGCAGTTGTGATAGGCTTATGTGTTCATCAGAAGTCTTAGCTGAGGTAGTGTAAATACAGACACTAATTTTTTTCTGTTAATGTTCTTCATCAAAACGGACCCTGCAGACCCTTTTTCCATTAAGCTCATCTGGCTAATTCATGAAGTGAGCATTCAACCGTGCAAACATTCTCAGATTCTCCTATTTGACCAAACTTTCTTACCAGAGCAAGCGTTTGGTCAAAGATTGTAAAAATGGAGCATCTATCAGGTCAGATCAGATTCACTGATTAGTGAACATAGAGCAGCGATGCATAATGCCTAAGGCAGTGATGTAGTTAGTGTCACCGCTTAACCACAACCCTGATCAATGATACAGAGGAAAACAATGCAATTTTCAGTACGTACACGCTGAATGACATGATGTAATAGCTTTCCACGTAATATGTAGCCTGCTGACTATATTGTATGGATTATTTTCACTCAGTGGTTTATGTACTTCACTTTGCCGTGACACTTACACCGGTCAGCCACAGCATTAAAAGTAGTTACCGGTTTACACGTTGTGGCTGATCGCTGTTGATCATGTTGTTACGCTTTTTTCTTTAAGATCTAGAGAAGGCACACTGATGCCAGAATGTCACTTTATGGAATTAAACCATCACTGAATATACATCATTCTAAAGTGCTCCCGCTTTCTCTGAAAGGTATTATACTTGTGTTTTTACTTAAGGTTTATCAAGATTTTGGACAGTAAAACACATCCCCCCCCACCACATGGCCTAATGCGTAGCCTAGTTGGACACTAGCTCCTCCTTTGAATTTTTTCATTTAGCACGCCAAACTTTCTTTCCATATCCAACTTAAATTGTGTTGCTCCATCCGGAACTGAAATTTATTACACAGCAGCCTTTTCTCTCCGTTTCGGGTGTATCTGCCTCCACTATGAGCCCGCGGTGGGTAGAGTCTGTGGTGTTGCTAGTGCAGGGCTAGCCTGCCGCAGTGTCACCTCCATGACTCATTACCGCGCTGACTCGGGAGTAATTGCTTACGAAGTTCTGCTCTCCGTGAACTCTGGCACGCGACCATTCGTGCCACCCCGAGCTGTCGTGGGTCGTTAGAGCACACTCCAACACAAAGTGCTTATCTGAAGAGCCAGAAGAAGCTATCAGACCTATATTCCACACAAAGACCGTTATCATATAATGAGCCATATCATGCTGAAAGTGACAATTAACGTGATATCCTGGTGAGATTTATTTTAACAGGGTTTTTTTTTCTGTTCATTTTATAAAAGAAATATTTGATAGATAGGATTTATGACTAAAGATTGCTTTTTGCAAAACTTACTGGGATTTGTGTCTTTATACACATTATATACATTCTTATATACATTGTTGGTCTTATGTAAAGTTCTCTGATTGTAACCTATTGTGGATTTTCCAATCTGATGTTCTTTTGAATTTATTTGCTTATTTCCATGGTCCATAGTGTTATTTATATATTTGAACGTGCTGCGCATTTTTACAAACATAAACTAAGAAATCCTCCCAGTAAACGCATGTTTTGGTGACCTGCATTCTGTGTGTGTGAACGTGTTTGGATGGATGGTTTGCCTCGGCCTTGGTGCCAACCTCCAGAGGTGATAAATGTGGCCTGTCCCTGCTCGCTGATCACCAAGGCCAGGCTCTGTGGGGCTGTCTTCCAATGATAATGGTTGCGAACCGGTGATAAAGCACAGGAATGATGTACCCCAAGCCTCTGTTCCCCGTGTATCCCAGAGCTTTACTGAGCTATGACACTTCCTAAGTGTCTTCCTCCATTTCGCCTCTAGCACATGAAAAATCACACGCGTTTCTGTTTGGTTTTCCAAATCCTTCAACCACTGACATATTTTATTCTTCCACTTCCTCTGGCACTCAGGTTCTCGCTTGCTAATGGACCTACATGTTCACATTAGACCATTGGAGTCGTCACTTCAGTTAATTTCACTTTATTTCTTCAACTCAATTTTAATTGCTTTGTTGACTGAATTCAATTCACATAAAATTGCACGAAAAGATTTCCCCAGAATCTCATCTAAAAGCACATAGTGCAACCTCCAGTGCAACAGTCCAGTAAAACACAATTTATTATAAATTTGCTCCAGGTAGTAAGCCACTTTTTTCACGATATGGAACAGCTAACACTGCAGCCTGAGTCAAAAGTGCATAATATGACACACATTTAACTACCGTCACCATCTTAAGTGTTGCAGTCGGGTTGACTGTGAGCATGAATATGTCACCTCTAAATGTGCAAATGATCTCTGAAAAGTAAGACATGTTCCGTTACACTGTCAACTCATTCAAAGGTGTCGTTTCATGTGTCTAGTATTCAGAATCCAGATGTGACTTAAGAAACTTCTATTTACACTTAGCCAAAAAAATGCCTCCGTAACAAATCTGACCGCATCCATCTTGGTTTTGGCTACATGAAAATGAGGGTGACACTGCTGAAGCTGTTTTGTAACAGCCAAAACGCCAGAGGAAGACAAACCACCTCTGGCAGTTTAGTTGCAGCAATAACAGTTTAGCAAAGCGCCTAGCAACTATTCATAAACACAAACACAAGGATGAATCGCACAAGAGGACTATGATAGAGACGAAACTTTTTATCGTCACCCATAGAGATCATTCAATGGTGGAACGGCTCCGCAATCAGATACTTGCTACAACACGTAACTCAGTATGACCTGATGTGCTGGCATCACTGGCACTGCTTTCCGCCTGTCCCTTTACATGCGACAGGCAAACTGATTTTCCCCGTAACCGGCTATTTTTACGAATCTTTTTTTACTGGTATGGTTACAGTTGGGAGGGGTAAAAATTACGAGAAGGCTTGAGACCGAGGCGGTTTGAGCAACCAGATTTGAATCTGCCTCTAATGCTTCTTGGACATTTTTTCACTTCCCCTCTTGACGATCAGGTAGCTTTCTCATCTGCTTAAAATGCATGCTTTGTAGTGCTTGTATTGAATTACCGTGAATGGGCTGTGTGATATACATGTCTTGTTCTTTTAGATGAAATGTACCTTGATTGTGCCGTTAACATAATGAGAGGACAGTTTTGAAGACATTGCACTTCACCATTCAGCTATGAAATAATCATTCAACCCGCCCTGGTCAGCTTCAGACTCTTAGTAATATAGAACCAACCTTCTGTGCTGAAGGCTTTCTCCTCTCCCTCACTCGCCACAGAGTGCTTTTAGAGCTCTCCAAGGACAGCTGTGTTCCAAGAAACCAGACCAGTCTCCCTGATAGTTTTCAAGGACCATCACAGACAGCTCCAGTGTGAAAAGTGACTCAGTGCTGCCTTAACAAAAGGGTTTTTCTCATGCTTTCAAAGTCTGACAGTGATAAAACTTTGTGGAGTTTAAACACAGCCAAAGATCTTTTTAAAGCATCACAATGCAATCATGACTTCTACATGACCTTCAACAAGTTGGCGAGATGTGGCTGTGAACAACTTTATAAACACCAAACACAGAGACCTGATTGGTTCCCTCCACCGCAGCCACTCTGCGTTTTTCACCCAGTGAAGGCAAATCCAAAAGCCATAAACTGCACACGAGGGGATGATCAAATCCAAAAACACCAAGTTGACTGTGCTGACCAGGAGAAAGCATGACCAGCTGTGCTGTGTGTGGTATGCTGTGTGGTTATTTGATGGCTTCCTAGTCTTTCTCCTTGGCCAAGTCACCAACTGGTCGATCCTTAGTTTGCAAGTAAACTTCAGGAATCTTTATTTAACATTCATCCCTGCATCAAGGACATTAATTGACCCAAAATGAGGCTTTTTTCCCCCCTTATATACAAAGAAGAGGGGATGTAACTTGATGAGGGCATCATATGACTTCTTGTGTTTACAGCGTCATGTTGGCAGGAATACTTTGAGTGAAAATCTATGCCGCTAGCATCGATTTCAAGCCGTGACTGCTCACTTCATTCCAAAGAAATTGAACTTTATTTCGTTAAGGTCATTGTAAGGGTCAGTAATGTTTCATCCATTAAGTCTTAATGGATGAAACATTACTGACCCTTACAATGCTCCTGGGTGCTATTCAAAAGTACTGAAACAGCCAGAATGGGTGATCAGATTTTGATTTTGATGATGGATTTTGTCCACTAAAATTTGAAAAGTTCTAATAAATAAAATATGTAATACCATTCATGTCTCATGATACAAGGGCACCATGATGCCAGGGCACCAGCCAAAGTTGCTACAAGATTTGACATGCGACTCGTGGAGGATGTTGAAAGACAGAAGAACACAGCTAATATTTTCAGTCGGTTCTCTCTGTACCCAGCCATGTTATTTTCCGCTTAAGGTAAGGTTCCCTGGGTGGTCTTTCCACTGGGTTTTTGGACCACCGTCCTGCCCAGCCCGGGGCACGAGCCTGATGATGATGGTCTGCACGGCTGGTGTTCACCGTGGGGGTTGAAGCAGAGACCCATTGGTCGGCGGCCGTGGGACTGCTGAGGACGGATGACAGATGGGAGAGCAGGAACACAGAGTCCTTGAGCTGGTCCCGCTGTTTCCTCTCTCTTACTCTATCACTTTTTTTCTGCATTATCTCCCATTTTCTCTCTCGTTCTCACTATAACCTTGCCTTTTTATTGCATCGTTCTCCCTCTCTTTTTCTCTAATTTTTTTTTCTCCCCCTCCTGTCTCTTCTTTCTTTGTTTCTCAATATCCTCTTAACTTTTCCCTGATATGGATTTCTCAATTACCATTCAATCATCATTCCCACACTTTACTTAGTTCCCCTTCACAGTCCTTTCTTTCTGGCCATTACTCCTCTTTTCTCTTTCTGAAATACCTTGTTCTCCTTTCGTCTATACTGTTCTTTATCATTGTTGCTATTTTTTTATATCACTCTCTGCTCTTTAATCTGTCCTTATCACTCTTTTTTTTTATTTAATTATGCACTCTCATTTTCTCCATCAATCTTTCCAATTTGAAGTTTGGTATTGGAAATAATCTTGCTCAGCCTGATTGTAGTTAACCTTAATCCTCTGTCATTGCTTTTGTTTTTGTCCTCTTTTTCAGGCCTTGCTCCCTCTTTATTTTTTTTTTGTTGTTGTCCGTCTGTCTTCACATGCCTTTGGGCTCCACCGGGGACACTTCACAGCACCTTAACTCATGCATACACACAAATACACACACGTCTAAACGCTCTTGGAGTACAAATGCACCTGGAGGACACACCCTTGATCTTACTCTAACAGCACCCTGAAACAAGTGCACAAACACAGATCCTTGCACACACGTGCACAGTCACATAGTGGGAATAAAGAGCTGTACATTTGTTTTCAATCTACAGACACTACACACACACACAGCACCACAGATACTTCCAAACACTCTCTCCCCATGTTTTCAAACGTCCTAATCTAATGCCAGCCTTTACGTAACTCCGCACAGTTATCCACTGTGTGACACGACCATCTACAACTTCCACACTTTTCCCAGAGCCCTTTTCAATTTCCACTCTTCTTCCTGCCGAGCTGAGGAAGCCTTCTCCTGCTTTAAAATTAGCCCTCAGGTCTGAGCTGACCTAAAAAGCTGTAATGAGTTAGCATGGATAGCCAGCTCTCCATGCTCATGGCATCGATGTCACTATACAAGTTAAGGATTGTACTGATACTGTCGAGTGACTGGGTGACTTAAAACATGGTTTTGGCCGCTAGCAGCATGGTTTTGGAAAAGGCAGTTTCAGTCTGTCGGTCAGTTGATACTGAAATATCTCAACAACTAATGAATGGACTGCCATGACCTTGGGTACAGACTGCTGGCTCTTCCATGGTACTTGGACTTTGGTGATCCCCTGACTTTTGTAGCCCCACCAGCAGGCTGACATTTGTAGTTCAGAGTGAAATGTCTCAACAGCTGGGAAAGATTACTGTGCAACTTGATGCAGACATGGTCTTCCCGAACTTTGGTGATGCCCTGACTTTTTTATCCAGCACCATCATCATATTCAATGTTCAATTTTTTTCCAATGCTTCGGTTTATCTATTTAAAAGTCTGGTTTTCTTTACACAAGTATTACGACTGCTAGCATGACTGTGGACTCAAAGACACCCCCATGTTGTCATGTTATCTTTTTACATTTGTAGAGCTGTAATATATATTTTTTAGAAGAGTTGGTTTTTAACTTGGTTGGTTCAGCTTAATCATGTCTCATGGCAGGGATTTTAGAACTCCAGTTAAAACCTTTTTTATTTGCAGTTTCTTTGTACAACAATAAATACTAGAATTGTGGCGAGGAATTAGTTATTCATTGTGTCTTCTAATTTAGTGCATTAAACTGTGTGTCAGTGTTTTTCCAACTGTAGCCAAAGCTCTTAGCTCCTCCTCTGGAGCTTTGTTGTTTTGCTTATCGCTCCCAGAGTCTGGGAGAGTTTGATAACACCAAGGCTTTTGGGAAGGACAACAGTCTCACGCCGCTACACAGCAACTTCTTCACAGTCAGACAAGCTAATTAGCCTTGAGCATCGAGTTAAGTCATGTGAAGTTTTGGGAGAGGCTCGGCAACATGTGGGAAATGAGTGATGAAGTGGCATCAGTTGCAAAGAGGGAAAAATCATCACCGGTAGACCAGGGATACGGTGTATGTGTCTGGAAAATACCAAAATGACCTCATTTATGAGCCAGACAGGGCCTGCACACGTCGACATTTTTAAACCAGAACATTGCGGTCTACAGACAAAAACTACTTTAGGTTTGATCTCTGCCAAACCAGGTTTCCTTGCTGAAAAACACTGAAGATAAGTTTCAGGTAAAATCCAAAAAACACAGAATAACTTCCTAAAGAAGATTAAAACTTCTGATTAGGGCATCTCTTTTTTAACAGGAGTGTAATTTAATTGCAGTGTAATTCAACACATCCTTCACCTATCATGACCTTATGCGTCCGATTGTCAGACAGAGTTACTCCAAGGGTAAAAAAAAACAACTAATATAACCATATTATAACCCATATAATATGGTTATTATTATAGACTTTGCCAGCATAAATTAGCATTGCAGAATGAGTGGCAGTGCTAATGAGAAGTTGTTGAGAACAGGTCATGATGACAGGAACGTAGGAAAGTATATCTAATAATGTCTCAGGGCCAAACAAGGTATCGAGACTGTCGTGCTATTTTTAAGTTGTAGCTGCAGACTCAGCTTGGCCAAATAAGAACTTATTATCCCTGAAGTGATGGATATTCACCCTCAAAGTCTACTTGGCTTCTGTGAAGATTGCTCTCATACAAGAATTGGGAAAACTCTTCAAGCTACTGGCAACAAAGTTTAAAGTCCCAATCAGCATTTCTACTTTAGCCTGCGGCAAAGCACAGAGAGCATCTTTAAGACATTCTTATGAGTGTTACTGCAAGAACGTAACTTTACGGGGATCTGCATTACGAACGCATACACTGACATGAAAAAGGCCTTGAGATAATGTAAGTAATGCATTCTCAACATGCCAACACGTCGTGTGTTGGGAACACTAAAGAGTTCATGACAAAAAAAAAAGAAACATCCACATGTCTGCTCATTAATCAGCAGTCACGCTGCTCCATATGACCGAGGACTGGGGCTTGTCCTGGTCCGTCAACGAGGCAAGTTCGGACTGCAGCCAAGAACCTCAAGGTCCACACTGTCTCATCAATTTCACAGCTGAAGCAGATGTGTGTGTCTTTGAGTTTTTGCTCCAGAGAGCCTGCAAGGCGAAGCCTAGCATCTGAGCACAGATTTGGGTTCAGACAGAGGCGCTAATAGTGAAAGGAAGTGCGCTGAACCCGGGGCAGGGAGGGACCCAGGCGTATTTCAAACGTGCCTGGCGTGATCCAGGAGGCCCACTCCTCATTAAAATCAGTTTCCTTCCTTTGAGTTGGAATTGAGCAGAGAGTCGTGGGTTCAGGGGGTGCCGGCCACTGTTAGACCGCTGGCTCGTTTCCAGCCATTGAGCTGGAAAGAAGAGCTAATGCCAGTGGATTGAGAACGCCCAGCCGGAACCCTGTCTAAAAGCAATGTGCAAAAGCACTGCAGGAGCAGCTCAACGTGCAGGCCGACGCTCAACACTAGTGTGTGCAACATCCCGATTTGAACTATTGCCTTTCAAGCTGTTAATTATATACTGGTATTATCCTTTGAACTATTAGTTTTTACTTAACTAGTAAAGCTCCCAATGTTCTTTCTGCTGAGAGGAGAGTGATATGGTTGGTAAGGCCTTGTAACTCTCCATGTGCAGGAGAATACCTGTGTCTGGCCTACATTTCCCATTTTTATTCAACAGAAGGAGGACTTATGCCATTACATTTTTTAACATTTAAAATATAGCATTAATGTCACAATAAAGGTGGTAAAGGAGACCGTGTTTTGAAGTACTATTTCCTGGAGAGACATGCATCTTTTCCTGTGTGTCTGACTGACATGGAAGCTTCACACCTGCAAAAACACTTTGCTCAAGCACAAGAAAATGGCAACAGAACCGGAACTGACAAAACAAAATGTGTACTGTGAAGGACCATTTATCTCTCCCTCTGGAAGCTGTTTTCACGTTGTACCAGAGTGAATGGCAGCAAATGTCTTTGTCTGAGACCCTGACAGCTGCAGCAGTGTTGACGGTGCGCACAAAGTTCAATGCCACCGTTTCAAAATTCTTTCTTTTCTTCTTACATCTGTGGATGGTTGCTACACTATGGTTACTGGTAGGGAGTGACTGTGGCTGTAGCACTTTGGCAATTAAATAACTTGGTTAAGGTTAGCAAAAGATCAGGGTTATGTTTAAAAAAACAAAATGAAAAAACGTGACAGAACACGAGCTATGATCTCCCACATTTAAGTCGGACTAAACCCATCCACCACTACAGCCTTCACACCCTTACATCTTAACAACGTAAATCCTAGCGGTTTTGCGGCAGGCCAAAACACACCGGCAGTGACACATGATACTGATGATGTTGTCCGACACAGCTTCGCTAGTGCCTGCTGGCCTTTTAATACTCCTATTTTCATCAAATACAGAACTTAAGCAAAATGATATTTCAGCATCTTTCTATACTCCTTTTTACCATCTCTAAAATTCAGAATCAACAGCTTCGCTAATGACATGCAGGCATTACATTTTAAATGTGAGGTGACGCTCTGACTCAAAGTCAGTAATAGCCGTTGCAATGGTAGGAAACGCTTTCCAAGATTATTAGCATTAGGAGTGATCAAACAAGGAAAAGAAAAGTCAAAGCTACGACATCCAGAACAAAGCTGCTACAAGCGTAGGACATAATAACTATCATTTTACCATGTTCTCGATCTCTTGTTTAGCATATCTAACAAGTACAGACAGGAGACGAGATCAACAGCAGAATGGGCCCCAGTGTCTGTTTATGATGGTCCTTTCAACAGCACTCCAAGCCTTTTGTTCTCAGGTCTTGACCCCTGGTCCAAGTGGACGCTTTGCATGAGGATGTAAATTCCTGTTGGAGATCGCAGACGGCAAAGTGAGCATCACAAAGGCAATCAAGAGAATTGCTAATAATTTATTGCAGTGTCTTTTATCTCCGGCTCTTGTTCATGGCACTCACCTCTTGTTCCCTCTATTGTCAGAGACTTTTGTCTTTGGTTCAGTCGAGGACAGATTGTGCCGCTCTTTCACTGGCCTGAAAGAGGATTGAAATACAAAGCAAAGTCTATTGAATTATCCAAATCTTAGATGTACCACTGTGCACATCAAATGCTTAGCAACAGCCTAATAGCTAAGATCCATTATGTGCAATTACTGTGAATTGCTGGTGTCGCTTGTTGAAAAATTTCTGTATGACATTTGTTTGATTTATCACTTTTCTGTCTGTCTGTCTGTCTGTCTGTCTGTCTGTGTCTGTCTGTCTGTCTGTCTGTCTGTCTGTCTGTCAACACAAACAACAGGGGCCACCAAAGACATGGGCAAGATGCTTGGTGGGGAGGAGGAGAAGGATCCTGATGCTCAGAAAAAAGAGGAGGAAAGGCAAGAGGCGCTGAGGCAACAGGAGGAGGAGAGGAAGGCCAAATATGCAAGAATGGAGGCGGAGAGGGAAAACATCCGACAGGGCATCAGGGATAAGGTAAAAATATCTCAATACAGCTACTTACGTAGGTTATTAAAGGTAACACTCTTGCTTGCAAGAATGTTTACTCCCTTTTATTCCTTTTGAGCTGCAGAAAAGTTGAGAGGGGACCAGTTCCACAGCACGACTTCACTGGGGCAACAACAACAGTTACAACATATTAATCACCAGTAAAAAAAAATGTAAAAACATATTCATAACGTTACAACTGACCAAGCATTCAACTCTCTCCCCTAATGTTTTGTCTCACGTTCACACAGTTGCGCAAACACTCACATTTAGGAGCTGCCCAGTACAACCACAATCTTCTACTCAGCATTGTCTGCCACATATAATAGTCCGACTATAACAATGTTTGTATCAGACCTTTTTATGCAAAAACTTAAATATCAGCGTTTTCATTTGTTTTCCTACATTTTCCACGTCTGGCAACTGACCTCTAGTGCCCATGTTGCCATGCAGATAGGTTCAGTTTCACTTGTCTGAGATTTCTGACAATGGGTGAAATTTACTTGGTGCTTCTCAGCGCACCAACAAATTACCTTTCTAAACCGTAACGTGTCTTTCCAGAGACAAAGTCGCAGTTAACCTGTCAAAGGAGCCTCACTGTCAACAGTTCAATTTGAACAACTTCCTACTAAAAAAACACGAGAACTGTTTTGCGCTGCTGACTGTTTGTGTGACTGTTTCATGATTAAGTTTAGGGCAACTCAAAGCACTCATTTAACAAACTGAGTCTCTGTAAACTGGGCGGAATTACAGATGTTCTATCTAAAACAGATTAGCCAATGTAAAATAGTTGCATATGAACTTAATGTAGGGGAGACTGGGTTGCTTCTTCTATGTACTTAGTGCTGAAGAAGTAGGTGTATCCTGGATTAGAATATTCCCCGCGTGTATTTATGGCTTTAAACCATTTCAGACTGGTCACGTTCGTAAACGCAAGTGTACTATATGCGGTTCAGTTAACACATGCAGGATTCCTTGGTGATTAGATTCCATTTTCAAAGCTTCAAAGGGATTTTTTTATTTTGTCTCACTGACCTCCTTTTTTTTTGTGTGTGTCTCGCCAAGCCTATCTTGTCTTTGATAATTTCTTGCTTAATATTTAATTAATCTGTAATAAAATGTTAAGTGACTATATCAAAGTATCTGTAACTTGCAGTGAAGTATTGCTCTTGACATTGCTAATATTTAATTGGATATTTGACTTCAACACTCTTGGAGGGCTCTCGAGCTGAGGTTAAAACTGGTCCATGTGTAGCCCTTGTAATGCTAGCCTTGGAGTTTGGGGAGTGGCTCTGCGCTGCACTGAGTCCCAGCGATTCTTCAGTTTAGTTTTGGAACAATGCTGAAAGAACACAGAGGCGGGAGTCAGAGCGATCTGACAGCAGAGCTTCGGAAAGTGTTTGATTATAGCGATTGGAGAAGGGGCTGACTAAGCGTGACTGTCTTCACTTCAACTGATGCAAGTCTTTGTTACTGCGGAATAAGTCTGAGAGAGACGGAATAGGACAGACTGTAGGAGAACAAGACAGAGCAACATGAAGCAGAAGAAGATACAGAGGAGATATCCATAAACCAGTCATACCAATGTTTTTTAGTCAGGAAGAAACATTTCTCAGGTGTTGAACTAAGACTTCTGGTTCTCAAATCTTGTGCAAAAGTGCTTCCAATCATTCAGCCTTTTGTGTTTGACTTAAAGGATGAATCATTGTGACCCTTCATCAGATGTCTCTCCTATGCTCAGTAGTAATCAGTTTTGAGGAAAGACAGTGACACCCAGACTACATTTTCCTTCAGTGCTATGTCTGCAAAATGTTCACGGTCAGAGCTGTTCATTTGGTTATTCCTACACATTCCAAATGCGGCAGCTGGAGTATGGTAAACGTACATTTAATATTAAGCCCGATAACTTGATTAAAGTAAAGATCATTAGCATCTACAAATAATAACAATGCTTATGAGATGAGACAGTAAATATCCATCCACTATTCTAACTTGTGGAGCTGACTATAGTTACTGTATTAGACATGAGTCCAATAGTAGTTGCGGACAAATGCAATCTGTGGCATATTGGGTTGTTGGATAAAATTAAGACGATAATCTACTCCATGTTGAAATATCTAAATATGCATCTTCGTTATTAAAGTTAAATCTGAGAAGCGCGCAGGGCTGGAACTTCCTTTCGGGGCATCACCTATTCTTCTAGGAATCTGGAGAGTCAGTGTCTTTAAATGTGATTGTTTTAGGCAAAATATATGTTTGTTTTTTTTTTTAAATGAAGGGATTTTATATTTCTACGCCAACGTTATATTCCTCAATATGTGAAACAGCTTTTTTAGACAATCATATAGTTGAATCGAATTAACATTAGTCAGAAAATATAAGATTTCTTTATTATTTTTGGTTTGGGATTGCACTGAGGGAAATTTGACTCATGACCTCAGCATTTTAAAATCCTTGCTACGACCCTGTATGCGTGTAACAACAAGTCCTCCAGCCTAAACGACCGTATAGGTCATTTGTCTCTGACCTCTGATATGAACCGCACAAGTGCCCCTACGGCAACAGGAGATATGCCACAGATAAACTTCTAAAAATCCCCTTTGAAAAACAGCCGATTTGGCCTTTACAACTGAAGCATAATGTCTGAGGAAAAACATTTGGGTTAGAAGACTAGGGATCAGAAAGTAGCAGAGCAAAGGGTCTCATCGGCTGCAGAATGAATCCTTCAAATTGAATGTTGAGCAGAATATTATAATATAATTTCCAGCACCAACCAGCAGACCTTTGTCGGTGCGCATTGGCCTTGTTAGTCTTTCATTGTAAACATTCAGCTCCTTACCGTGTGTTCATTTTCAACAAGATCTTTTCATTCTTTGTAATCATTTTCAAGTCTCCAGGCTGCCACTCATACCTCAAAAAGCCCCATTTCTTAGAAATATCAAAGCTTGACAAAAGGATGGTTTAGGCATGAAAGCACAATATTATTGAACTAGATGCAGACCTCAATGAATGGCAAACAAAATTGTAGAATGGCGGAAATAATGTTGATCAGCTGTTCTGCTTGCATACTTTCTGAAGTTGTTATTCCTCCAGCAACCCTACTCCTCCCCTCTGAAAATACACAGAGATGCTGACACTGCCCCCATGCACATCCGCACAGCAGAAATGGACAGTAGTAGTCCTGCTTTAAGATAGTTACTGCTCCAGAATCACATTAACGTGCCCCTGGGAGAGCAACAAAGAGGTCACGGATGAGTCGAGCTCATTTTCCACATCTCTGCCTCGAGCTCAGCCATCACTCAGCCTGTTGACCTTCCTGTGCTCTGCAACCTTTTCCTTGCACTCCAGCTGTATTGATTATGCTCAAACACACACACACACACACACGCAAATTATATTTTAAGTAACATTGAGCAAGAATCCATAGGCTTAATGCCACAACAAAGGCTACACGATCCCGGTTACAAATTGGGGTTAGAACCAATGTGATCCGCTCTCAATCTGTGTAGATTCATAAAAGCTTCAGGTCCAATTAAGGAAGCGGCGTTTAGGCTGACATGCTGCATTAGTGGCAGATGGTCTCAACCTGTCCCGACCCGTTTGTTCCACATCGTTGTCATGTGCAAAAATCTTGCATCTTCAAGATTTGAGCATTTCGCCATAAACAGCTTCACTTTTCAAGTGAACGTGGGGATTTTTAGTTTATCCACTGGGGTTTTTGAAATGGTGACCAGTCCCGAGAGTCCAGAGCCTATACCAGCCTGGTAGCACCAAATGGTGTAAGAACAGCAGGCCATAACATATTTCCCAGCAGTTGTTGTTCTCTTTAATGTTTTTAATTGCAATTTTGTTTCTCCTCCAGCACACCTAATGAGCACTTCTGCCTGTAATTGGCACATAAAATATCCAGGAAGGTCAAATTAGACCAAGCAGCAGTTAAAGCTCCCACATTAAGCCACAAACAAACAAAACACAAGAACGAAAACCCATATCTATGTTCAGTACCTCTACATCTAACTGCAAAAATCGATGACTGCTGTTACAGTATACACTGTTCTCAACTTGACGTGGGAGCAGCCTGAAGCTAATTTGTGCAAATGAAGAAATACAAATTCCTTTCCAAGAGTACTAATCATTTTTCGACCAGTTTACCTCAAATGCACGACACATTTCCATCCTTAAGAGTTACAGTTGCCCCATTTTGAAGTCAGTCACTGTATTCACAGAAAGCTTCTCCAGCAGATCAGGGAGTGAGCACTCGGCTTCCTGTTTGCTTTTGAAGCCAGGGGCAAAGTTGTTTAAGGTACGAGCAGATTTTTTTTTTTTAAGGTGCCTCACGTCAGCAATTTTCAAAGTTTTGTCATTGAATTGGGAAATTATAGTTGGACATAATCAGACATGAAAGGCACCCAAGGTGGCCAGAAGAGCACTTCAGAGGCATTACACTGTGCCTTCAGAGAGACAATGAAGCATGGAGGTGTCTTAGCTACAGCATAGACATACCCTGGTTAAATCAAAAGGACATTTTCACAGTTCGAGCGAGACAGGAGCATGATACCGGACACATTGTACTATAGTTAGGGACTGCACTTAAAGGAATAGCACTTTTGGGTCATATGCTTATTTGCTTTCTTGCTGAGCGTCAGATGATAAGATGGATATCGCTCTCATGTCAGTGCAGTGATTATGCATCAGGAGCTAGGAGGTAAATATCCTAGCTTAGCTTAAAGAGTCAAAGTAGGAGAAATAGCTGTCCCGCCTTTCTTTTGTCTTTTCCTGTGTAGTATGGCATCAAGAAGAAGGAGGAGAAGGAAGCCGAGGCAGCTGCTGCTATGGAGCAGGCCTCCGAGGGCAGCCTCACCCGTCCGAAGAAGGCGGTTCCCACCGGCTGCGGCGACGAGGAGGAGGAGGAGAGCATCGTGGATACGGTCATGAAATTCATCCCGGCGCCGCTCATGGATATGTTCAATAAAAAGTAACAGTGTATTGGCTGTAACACGATTAACTTCTTACAACGTTTATCTAACCACTGCCGTACCACCCTGCCCCGCCCCAACCTGCAGCCCCCCCCCCCCCTTTTCAGCCCAACTTCTAAGTGTCCTGGAATTTCGCAGCGTGTCATGACTTTGCCCTTGAGTTATAATATCCCATCTCCGATGGTGTTACGTACTTTTTAATCTCTCGCGCAGAGCATCTTCTCTCCTTGATAACCTGTGATTAACTCCAAATTTTAAAAAGTACGTAACAGCTGCACAGATCCAGTGTCTTTACTTCAAGGCAAACTGATGCCATGTTTTCAGAATGTCCAGCACTTAGAAAAAGACCAGACATCAGTCATCATCCACCCTTTTTGTTTTGTAAATAGACTCGGGTTATAAAAAAAAAAAAGAGAACTATATATGAGTGAAATATGACATATAACAAAATGACTAAGAGTATAAGCCATATTTTTAACTTTTAAGAAATTATCCAAATCATATCAAAATTTGATTGAATTTTCCTGTTATGTTCATACTAATATTTGATACATACGATGTATATAAATACTTGCATTTTTATTGGTTCTCCGTTGTGAGGATTCACCCCATAAACTGTCCCTCATGTTCTCTTTGGTTTACTGTGAATGTGTAAAATGAGCACTGGTAGAGTCAAAACAACATCTGTAAAACCAGAAAGTGAAGGAATGAGACCTTATTTGGTTTTGTTTACTTTTTTTAAGCATGCAGTAAACTTTGGTGAAGTGAAGTACCCATGTGGATACTATTTTATTTGCTATGATGACGCAAAATACATTGATATTTGAGGCAATAACTGGTTTTTCCATTTTTTTATTTAACTAACATTTTGTCCACCATGTACAGTAGGCGAAAACTGACTCTGTGTCTGAAATGTTCTTCCATGGGGAAAGATATAAATGTTCTCCATACCTAGAGTTTGTCTCAAATCAGTTAGATGAAATAAGTGATTACTATAACTATCACTTGCTGTACATGTTTGTGGTTTAAAAATTCAGTTTTACGTCCCGTGGCAGGTGTCGCTCGCTCTGCCTTTGCAGTAGGACGAGTAGAAGTTTGACCAGGCCGGCTGATTTTGACTTGTGTTAACATTTTCATTATTTTTTTATGTAAAAAAGAAACTTCACAAACACAACTATGTTGTGAACACACTTTATGTGAACAGACAGTGACAATAGTGCAATATATTGTTAGAAATGAAGTTGTCCTGTGTCCGTTGGTTTAAATGATGGGAGAGAAGTCCCAAATCAGCAATAACAGACAATCTTCATTGTTGCGTGTTTAAACTTACTCCTTAATGTTTTAGTCGTTGTTAAAGACACGAATGTGTCTTCATAGTGACAGTGAAGCGCTTGTAGGTCAGACACACTTGATGAAAAAAGAGAAAAGGGGGGAGCTGGGACGATTTGTTTCATGTCGTAAAAACTGTCCAGTCGCGTCACAGAACGACGAGGCACAACCGAGATTTGTGTTCGGAATCGCGAACCAAAAGGTGAATCAAGCCGCGGGTTTTCAGAGGCAGACTTTACCGTGAAAGCTCCATGACCTTGCAAGAGAAAATATTTACCCGTCTTACTGAGTCCAGTCTGTCCCGCAGGCAAATGACTGTAATGGCACAAATGTAAAGGGGGTTACATGAGGATAAAAATCTAATTTATCTCCATATGCCTTCTTATTTTTTATTATTATTTCTCCTCCATTCCACGATGTCTTGTTGAAACATTCCAGATATTTCAGACATTCCACCAGACGTGTGCTGGTACCACACAAACTTGGATATTTACAGCGGGCTTCAGTCGAAGCCTTGTTAGCCTACAAGTACATCACACCCGATAACTTAAATTTGATGTTGTTATAACCCGACAATAGACACTAGGCTGAATCTAATATACTCAAAGATTCATAACATGAGCAAGAAATTATTTTAGCTGCCATGTAAAAAAAAAAAAAACCCACATTAGGTCTAAGGGAAAGAATCAATGTGCTATTAGAAGTGATCAGTTAAATCTTGTGATAAATTTTGTTAGAAAATGTTTTTGTGGTCCACATGCGCACAGTAGCTGTAAGTGTAATTAAGGTTTTCTAAACCAACGTTTTTGTCACATTGCCACTGTTTCTATTCACCTAGCTGAACATGAAATATCTCTGATTCTGAACTTGTGCATTCCTGTGAAATAGACGAGGGAAATTTAGCCTTTGCCAGCGCTTTGTGAGCTCCGTAATCATGTTGAATATATTTTTAAAAAAAACCTCCAAGGACACAGTGTGGTAGGGTCGCCTGTAGAGCACATTTATTGAACTTCCTGTGATTTTAATGTACTCGTAAACTGCCTTTGACCGCCTCCGTTTAAACAGCGTGTTAGCAGATAGTTTGCACCCCATTGTTGTGGAACCATGCATCAAACAACACTCAGATCCATTGGAGCATCAGAGCATTATCCAATCAAACCAAAGAATAGTGCTGGTAGTAGTAGACTTAGACAAGACGTTTCATTCTTATTTAGGTACTGCATATTTTATTTATTTTAAAGTTCTCAGGTACTCTAGCTTTTAGTTTTAATAGACGTTTAAACCATAACTAGCCTTCTCTTAGCATATAATTAGCCTACTCATGCTTTAAAAAATGAACAGTTTCATTGCCGGGGGCCTAGCAAGCCTGAACCAACTTTTCTTTATGACTGACGTATCTCTTGTTTGGCCCAAGAGGATTCTAGAAAGCTACGATTACTGCCCCTGTATAGGACCTTCCCAGCGACACGTGTTTAGCAAACGTCATCGGTGTGTGCGGTCCGTCAGGCTACCACTGAGTCTCTTCCAAACTGGTCTGCCCTGAAAGCAGGTCGCCCCTTCGCATCTCATTCACTAGTGTCCTCACAAACCCATTTATCATGATCTTGTAAATGCCAACTGATTGCGCTCTAAATGGCTTATAGACCACTGCCCAAACAAACTGCCCAAGTCATGCGTAATCGATACTTCCTCGCCCAGTAGATGCCGCGTCAGAGACCTACTTCAGTCTGAAGTCACTCATTTGTGCCGCTCATACAGCCATTGATACGATAAAAAAAAAAAAAAAAACTGCCTGAAATATGTGCCACTTAAAAAAAAAAAAAAAAAATACTCCTTTTGATGTGACTTGAATGTAACTGTCTGATGTTTCTCTCTATTTGCATCTGTCTTTCTCTGTTCTGTATGTGTTGAGAAGATGCTTACGCTGCTGCAGTATTTTTCTCTCTTTCTCGTCTGTAGCCGGTCTTGTTTCTGTCCTCTGGTGCTTGGTATTTTGAGAAAAACAAACAAAAACAAACAAAAAAAACAGGTCGATTTGTTGCATTCTTTTGTACTGCGAGATCTTCTCACCCTTCTCCCTCCTTCTCTCTCTATCTCCCTATTTGTTGACAAAATGTATGCATGCTTACGGTGTGCGATGTAGCCAAGGTTGTTGATATACTCGTTTCGTGTCCTCTCTGTGTTTCAAAGCTCCACCTGTTACCCTCACTGCATGCCATTTTAGACAGATATTTCAGTCTGTAACTTTCCTGCAAAAATGGAATCACCGCACACTCTAAGAATAAAGTGATTTCATATAATTTTTCATCGTCTTGTGTTTCTGCATTCAAACAGTTCTGCGGCTGGCTTTGGGCTGCTGCTCCTTATGTGTGTAGAATGAAAAAAACAAAGTTCTCAGAAATATTTATATGGAAGCAGGCGTGCAGTGTATTTCTGGTTTGGGAGGCAAGATCATTTCTGACTTGTGAGACTGAGACGTGACCTGCAGTCATATCCCATTGCATGGCATTCGTTGAGGAAGAATGTGCAAGGACCTTCAATGTATATCCCATGTTACTGTTTCTGTCTTTCATCTCAACATGGCTGTTGTGTGCATTTTTTACATTTTATTTTTTTCTCAGAAGGAATTTCAACATCTATTCAATAAAAGCAAAAAGGGCTGTAAACAGAATGCACTGTGTCGTTCACGTCGTGATTGGAGAGGTTTTCAGAAACAGAGACCTGACTTGTGATTGTGGCACGGTGAGTACACGGCAGGGACAACAAAGTGATGCAAGCGGCGTCTCTCTCATGGCAGTCTGTTTGTCATAAGTGGGGCTGTGATATGGGTATCGGGAGGCCTTTTACATCAGACAAATCCAATGAGAAGATGATGGAGGGATGCCAAGCCAGGATTAGGGAGGGCAAGGACTTCTGAGCTGTTGTTTACTTCCAGCAGGAAAAGGGGGCCGACATTAAAACGAAATTAATTGATTATGATGCTTTGACATTTTGCGGGTTTATTGCTTGTCAGAGTTGGATTTTTTAAATGGGGGTCTTTCAGAATACGCAGTGCTAAACCTGTCATTTACTCTATTTACCTTCCCCTCCTATATCAGTAAACTCTGCTTTTGTAGGTTGCCTGCCACGTCATTCTTATCCGCAGCGCAGCGGAGTCGTTCGTGAAAAGCCACAACTTCTTTTAAAGAAACTGAATGATTGAACACATTAATTTATTTAGTGGTTCACTGGGTACATAAATAGGTATTTTCACTTGCCTGATACAACAGACAGTTTGGGTGTATGCTGTCATGCTTCAAAAAGCACACGTGGTTCGCAGAGCACAGGAGAAAACAAAATCTTTTTCACCGTCTGTTGCAACAGATGTTGAGCAATTTATGGTCTGCCAGTTCCTCAGCACAAATAGCCCCATCCCAGAGACAGGTTCTTATTATTAGCACGGTACCTGCTGTAGAGGTAACAGTATGAAGTTTAACTATTAAATGCAATCCCCAGCCTTCGCTCAAATTAAAAATCATCTTGAGATCTTGTTTATAGCTTCATGTGGACTGCCCATAGGTTCAATGCCCAGAAGTAGCAAGAGAAGTAGAGCTTTTCAAGTTCTTATTCCTTCAATATACAGTACACACATAGCAGCTTTACTATGATTAAGGTTTGGTTTGGGCAGAATCAATTATTGGTCTTATAGAGTCAAACGTGTCAGAAGCTATCAACCACCCTGAACTTCTTATCCTAAAATTTCTCCATGCTGATCAAAGATATGAATTTGGGTTTAATTAGTACTGGACTTCCATAAGGCCGGTAGACTTGTAAGAGACAGATTTTAAAACAGAATGACAAATGGCTACATTTATATAGTGCTCCAAAGCCATTTACCATTTTACCCACCCAAGGTATTGGTCTAACCATCAGGAGCAACTCGGGGTTCAGTGTCTTGCCAAAGGACACTTCAACATGTAGACAGGAAAAACTGGGAATCAAACCACCAACCCTTTAAATAGTCCCTTTAAATAGTCTACCTCCTGAGCCACAGCCACTGCACTGGTCCAAGTCAATGCAGCGGGATGCCTGAATATCCTGGCTTTTAGTTCCTATACACTCAAAATGAAGCTCCAGAAACCCTGGATCTTACCCTTCTCATAATGCAGGTAAATGTCCAGTAAATGTCCATGTTTTTCAAACTCCACACACAGGCTGTCTGCTCTGTATTCGAAGGCTTAAGCCAAAAGGGAGATAACCATAATTGGCGCTGTCAAAATTGGCCAAAAATGAAGTTAGATTATTCCCTCTAAACTGGAGACATGACATACTTGGGTGCATATTTTCGAAATGTCCCCTCAGGTTGCTAGCGCTGGAAAGACAGGCCAACTGTAGCTCACACAGCTTGCACACAACTTTATCTCGAGGTTCCATTCCATTTTGCCGTCTACTGACCAATAACCCGAACCGTTTCCAAACGGGGCTTTTTAGATCACTCACTCCGATTGCACCTCACTCTCTCTGCGGCCGAGTTGAGTTGTGAACTCTCCGCCATCTTTACCACACGGTTGTTGCTGAATTATTCACTCGTTTCAGCGTGACCTACATTTTCCTTTTCGAGCGGTGAAAGTGACATTGTGTTACTCCTGTCCATCATGCAGTGCATTCAGTGCAGTGGCCCACATGAGATCTCACAAGGCAGAGAGCTGTGGTAGTGCTGCTTTTTTTTCCACACTGGAGAGCACACAAGCTTATAAATGTGGTGAATACCAGCCTTATCCAGCCGGCTACTTGGACTAATTTGCCACTATAGCATAGGACCAAAACTAAAGGATGACAGTTCTTTGCCCGAGAAAAACCCATTTGGATCAAATTTTCCTTATCAGCACATCTTCACTATACCTTTACCAAATTGAGAGATACCGTCAGGTATCTTTTCTTCCAGCTTGCTTGTGTGCCATTAAATTCACACAGCCATTTCTCCAGTGGACATAATGGCTTCTAGCTGCTCAGTTTGTGACAGAGCTGCAGAGCCTCTGAAGGTTTCGCCGTGCAGCTGCTTTTCCTCCAATTCAGGCTGCTGAGCACACACAAGGGTCTTGGCTCCTCTTTTGCAATAAAAGCCCACAGGTTTCACCGCAGGAAATGGAGGTACAGTATAAATCAGTTCCACTAGTGCTCATGCTCTGAGGTGGCCTTTTCAGACCAAGCTCTCCGCCACCTACTTTAAAATAGCCATACTCAACCCTCTCACCAAACACAACGATGATGCCTGGTCATTCTTCAAAACCCCGGATTACATTAAGTGGCATTAGCGATTGGAAATGGCTTTATATGGCGTTTTACTTTTGACTCTAAGCAGTCAGAGTAACCACAAGTGACAAATTTCGGGATAATGGTAAATGTTAAAGTCTTCAAGTCAGCAAACAGATTCTGTGTCGTCAGTTACACAGCAATACTGTATCTACCTAAGGTCTGCCAACATTAGCTAACATTAGCCACCGTTAGTTACCTGTCGTACCAGACCAAATCAGACAGTAGCAGCAAAGCCCTGAATGTTTTTGAAATGATCAGAGGTCGTTTTATTGCTTATGAATTTATGCTAAATAGATGAATTCTCGATCTTGGTTGGGACATGTACCCCATTCTCTGGTGTCTATTTCAAATGTGATATACTCTGTTTGCCACTCATAAATGGCAAGCTACCGGGACTTCCACCACTGGCGCAAAGCCTGTTCCACGCTTTGACATCTGCTTTTATCGATGAGGTCATTTCTGTTTTCTGTCTCTTAGAAAGGTGTATAACTAAAAGCAAAATGTCCTTTTTATCTGGAGTCTGTGGACAACAGACTACTCCTAAAGACAACAAAAACAGTACCCATATAGGGTATGTTTACTTCTTACGTAGCTTACTGTAGCTGTGTGTGGGAACAGTGTGAAAGCTGCAGGTGGAAATGTACAGCGTGACCAGCAGTGTGTGACCAGCGGTACTGAATTTCCATATTGCAAGGCTAATGCACAGAGACAGCCAACCACCCTGAAGAAGCTTTGTTTATTCTCTCATCACACTAAATCCAGTGGACACACAAAATGCTCCAGACAGATATGCAGGAACTTTCTCCCCTCCCGTTTTGCATATTTTGATTATATGCAAATAAATGCTCGAGAGGTGAATGTGATTTTTAATCCATCAGACCGCTGTTTGACTGACAACACACTGGGAATGTCTCCCCCTCCACAGTGCAGTTCTGAATACAGGGGACCTCGATATGTATCACAACATTCTGGAGAGAGACTGATTGACAAGTCCATTGTCATGAGATCGCAGCAGCTGTGGACGCTCAGATGAAGCTATAATAGGTCTGTTTAATGAGTAAAGCAGCCCGGAGACCTTCTCTACCCGTATCAGCGACAGACGCGCGAGCCGCTTCTCCACCCCCCTCAGTGACAAAAGGTCTGACGTATTATAAGGCATTTAATTCCAGCGCAGGACTCCGAGGGGACATTCCTCCATTTCACTGTGTTAAAAGGAGCGGACAAATGGGCTGAAAAGGATTTCTAAAAAAAGTTGAGTTGAAGAGCACTCCTGACCTCAATTAGTGAGCATTTCTCCTCTGAGTCTGAAGTGCTAGCTGGCATATGATGATGTTAAGTCTTTACCACACAACCTCTAAACCGTCTAATCCGGTGTAGAACCCTACATTATATATAAAACTTCCTCCCTCCATAAATAGAAGATGTAGACTGGGAGTATGAATACTGCATGTTCCTCTATAATGATTTGAGCAGAGTAAACAGGATGCTTTGCTCTGTCTATAAATACAGCTGTGCTTCAATAGCATTTCCTTCGGGGAAGTTGTCACTCCCATACTGTTCTGATGTGCTGCTTCTCCTGTCTGGAAAAAAGACATCATCTTACATTTCATCAACCAGTGCTCTCACTGTGAAACCAGCTGTGGTGCAGATTCGGCTAATGCGGCTCAGAAATTCAGCTGTTTGTTTGTGGTGATACAGACCAGAGCATCTTGTAAACGTCATATTCTTGGAATTTTTTCATTTTTATTGCTTCATTGCTTTTCTGTTTGTTTCTGTCCTCATGTATTCAGCTAAGATTATTAAGCGGCATGTTCTTTTTTGTAATCTCTCATGCTTCATATTCATACACACACATGTCAGACACGTAGTTCAGACGGAAGAAGTCAAGGTACAGTCGCCAGGATCTGCCGATCTGGACAGCCCATGTGATAAAATTCAAGTTTTTAGGGGACCTGAAGTGCGTCAATGCTGGGAAATTCGACAGTGGTGTATCTCATCGAGTCAAAGCAAAGCTTGACAGCACGCAGATGATTGGCTCACAAACAGTGTGGTAAAATTGACTGGTTGAAGTGAAAGGTGTGAGTGGGCTTAGCATTAGGATAGTGTTTGTGACTGAACTTTTGCTAAGTCAACAGCATGCACTAAAGTCATTTAAAGTCATTTACAGTTATCTTTCGGCCTCTCCTTTTAATACTGCCTCTATGGGTCGCAAAAGTCAGAAATTTTAAGATCCTATGAATTGTGCCCTGAATGTCTATTAGAAATATTCAATTCCTGGCCCAGCCCTGCAGTCTGATGAGAAGTGAAAAAGCTAAGAGGATGTAGGAAGGGAACAGAGCTGCAGAGGTCTGCAACTCGGCTCATTTTTGCTTACACTCTCTTAGTTCTGAGTTACTGCCCCTCCTAAAACTGTACTCTACAGGTTATGTTAATAAAAAGGCCTATTTGTAATGTGGCATCACAGGCCCGGCGTGGGTCTTTTCCTCAGCAGGCTCCTTTTACCTTTAAACACGATGCACTAAATATTACAGTGCATTTCGCTGGACTAAATCCGGTGCCGTACTTCACAGAAAGTGCTGCTTTGGATTAAGCTCTGCTGATCTGCAAAATTGAACTGCCAGTTCGCAATGGAAATTTGATAACAGAGGGTAATGCTCTGAGTCTGATATCTGAATTCTGACTCTGAATAAGCCGTGGCAGAGAGTGGTGTATAGTATATCACGCTCTCTATGTCAAGTCAAGTCGAATTTCATTTATTTAGCCCAATATCACAAATCACAAATTTGCCTCGAGGGGCTAAACAATCTGTAGAGCATTAGGACACCCTCTGTCCTTAGACCCTTGAATTGGACAAGGAAAGACTCCCCCCCAAAAAAAAACCCTTTAATGGGAAAAAATGGAAGAAACCTCAGGAAGAGCAAAAGAGGAGGGATCCCTCTTCTAGGGCGGACAGACATGCAATAGATGTGTGTACAGAATAGAGCAACAAAGTAGATTTACAGGATGGACATCAGGATGACAACGTTACGCTGTGGATTGTAACATTGGCAAGAATACGATGCGGCAGGACGTCGACGGATACCAACAGATTCGACCTGAGCCACATAACCTCCTCTCCAGCGTAAAGACCTGGAAAGAGGTCAGACTACAGAAACAGACAAAATGCAAAACCAAGCACATCATTCACATGTCTAGGAGAAGGACACAAACACAGAGGGAGAGGGAGGCCGGGACTCCTGGAGGATGAAGATCAGATCCAAAACATCTGGAAAGCGGGACTGACAGCCAGGTCCCAGAACGGCTGATGGTCCAGCACAGAGAGCCTGAGTGAAAAGAGAGGACAGGGGGAAGAACATGGGCTACCAGGCTGTGTACCTATCTCTCTCCACCCCCCCTATGTGCTTGATGACATTAGAGAGATGCAGTGGTTTTCAGAAAGTTCAGAGTAATCTTGCTGGCAGGACAACATGGACCATACTGTCCGTAATAGGTTTGATGGATTCATCGAGAATGGTAACAAGTAGCAGGCCTGAAGTAATCAAAGATTAAGCCACTAACTGAAAGTTAAGGCATAAAGATGACTTTTAAATTTGGATTTATAGGCCTCAGCGCAGTCAGACAGTCTGATGTCAGGTTGTTCCAGAGGAAAGGGGCACGATAGGAAAAGGCCCTGGAGCCAGCTGACTTCTTTTTTACTTTGGGGACGGACAGGAGCCCTGTATTCTGAGAGCAAAGAGCATGGGATGGAATATATGGCTTTAGGTGATCAGACTGGTATGAATGGGCATGTATGAAGGGGCATGCCCGCTTAGGAGTTTGTAAGTCATTAGAAGCACCTTTAAAATCTGATCTGACATGGACAGGGAGCCAATGCAGGGAAGCTAAAACTGGTGTAATGTGGTCATTTTCTGGATTTAGTTCAGATTCTAGCTGCGGCATTGTGTGACCCATTTGAAGTCTTTAAGTACGACCACATGGCAGGCCTGAAAACAAAACGCGACAATAATCCAGTTCGGATGAAACAAAGGCGTGAATCAGGGTCTCAGCATCTGCCATGGACAGAAATGACCAAATTTTAGCTACGTTATGTAGGTGGAAAAAGGCGGTCTTGGTGATGTCTTTAATGTGCTGATCAAAAGAGAGGGTGGGATCAAACGTAACGCCAAGGGTCTTGGCTGCCGGACTTTGAGAAATCACACAGTTGTCAAGGGTTACTCTTACTTGTTCAGAGTGCTGTCTACGTGGGGCCAAGCCAGTGACCAGCAGCTCAGTTGTATCTGGAATCAGGGGCAGGACATTTTTTTTCTGACATCCAGCTTTTCACAACAGACAGGCAGGCCTCTAATTTCATAATTTGGAAAGGGTCATCAGCTTTTATAGGAAGATACCAGTTATCAAGGCCTCAGCCATGTAGTGAAGCGGGGAAAAGAGAAAAGGAGGAAATGCAAATCTGAGAAAAGACTGTACTGGTTCCCAACGGAACACTGTGATGTCTTATTACCAAACTGTTTGATGAAACATCTGGGACTCCTCAGCCCAGCCTCCCTTGTTGCATCTCTTAGTCCGCCCACATTTCCTCTCATCCAGGCCCGAGTTATGACCGTTTGATCCATCCAGAAAACCAATTACATATAGCAGACAGCCTAATTGTCTCAAATTTAATTTAAGACACTCATTTGTTCCACAGTCAAGAGATGAGCCAAGATTTCTGCGGAGGGGTCCTGTGCTGCTTCAAGCAAATGGGCAGCTTTGAAATTGAAATGCTGGCTTTTGTGTTCGGAGAAGCACTGGGCAACTCATGATGTTCAATCTGAAGTCAGTGGCTTAAAGAGAGGGTCATCTGATTTGAGATTCTTGTCAAAGCACGATATTCTAAGAGATCTGTGTGCTTGAAATGCAGGTTCCCAATTACTTTAAGTAGTGTAATGTGCCATAGCTCTACCTTAAATGGTTAACTCCACTGAATTTCAACATTCAAATACAGTATTTCATTTTGTATGCTCTGGGGCAGCTCAGTATTAATGAATATTTTCAAAGTCCACAGATAGGAGAAAAAAATCCCTTCTTTTTGATCTGCAGCGAAACTCCAAAAAGCTCTAAATCCATTGAAAAAATAATTATCTGGATCATAAAGTTAAAACACAAAGTTTTGTTATAACCTGAATCTAAAGTTACCTTATTTAACGAATGCTCTACTTTTTGAACTATGAAAAAAAGTTATCTCAGTATAAACTAGGACAGTCCACTTTCAATTAGTGAACACTTGTTAACTTTTCCAGTTGGAGATGAAAATGGAACAGAAGGATGTTTTATTTTATTTTTTTATTTTTTTGGCACACTACTTATGTGGAACACCATATGGATGTTTAGCTCTGGCAAGAATCGACTGACAAAGGCGGAAAAGATGGCTGTGGTGATTTTCCAGAGGGTTTTCTGGGGATAAGGGTGGATTTTCTGACCCAGGACTGATAGGGCAAATGAAATGGACATAATATGGGTGTTAAGTCACCGGTCACAGAGCTACAACATGCAGTAGTAAAGCATACATCACACCTTAGGTTTTTGCCTTATTGGGGCCCAACGAAGGTGACAGAAAGTGTACCTTTTCTTTAATTAAACGCAAACTTAGAGAGGTGGCATAGTGGCAACATGGTTTTTCATTAAACACATTCAAATATGCGAGTATTATTATGAGGTGAGGCTAAGACTGCTCATTAAGCCGGCGAGTCAGAACCTGCTCGAGATTGCTTGAATGCTTCAAATGGTGGTTCCTGCACCTGAAACACATGCAATTTTCTCAGCAGATTGTGCAACAAAACAGATTCTCACAGTTCAAAATGGACCTAAAATAGAAACAGAGAGGTTGGGGTAGACCGCGTGAGCACTGTACCAAATTATTAAGCGTACTGCCATGCAACATGTGAGCTGAGCATACACGGGGCTGGGGGGGAGTAAGAACAGCTATGCTCCACTTGCTTAACTGTCAACAAACTTCTGGAAAGGAATGGTGTGAGGGGTTATAATTGGGATCTGGAAAAAAGCAAGTCATGGCACTTTAGCACTTACAGCCAAAAAAAAAAAACAGCAATGGGGGCTATTCTCCATGTCATGTTTGACAGCCACGTTGAAGGTCGCACAGCTACTAGACAACAGACTTTGACTGGATGAATTGTGCGTAGTCCAAATTAGCTTGTTTATACGTTAAGAGGCTTGCAGTTGCATTATCATTAAAAGCTCCTACACAGCCATGGTCAATCCACACAGGTGTTGCCACCTCTTGTCAGGACTTTATGGGCACGTAGCATACAGACTGTGCTTGACTGACATCTTCCTCATGCTCCTCCTAGATTAATGAAACTCGCTCCCCGTTCCGTTGAGGAAGGGGGCAGGACATATTCACTTCTAGCCAGAATTTCAAGCGCTCTCGATGCCTGAAAAACACGTGCCTGAGTGTGCTGAGCCTTTAGGTGAATCAACCCCGGTCGATCTGCTAAATTAGCCGGCCAGTCAGCGAGTCATGTGCTTCTGAAGCTACATATGTTGAAATGCTCATAAGCTGACTTACTTTATTTTCTATATCCTTTCTGTAACGTTGTTGTCACGTAGTACTTTCAAGTACTTATTACTGCGTGTCACAAGGACCGCCTCAGCCCTGTTAATGTTGTCTGCTCCTCTGTCCCTGTCCGTCATTTCGGACTTCCCCTAAGGTTCAAGCATTTCTTCTGCCATCCACAGCCAGTCCAACAGATGCCCTCAGACTTTCCCACCCTTATCTGTCGCCTGTCTCTAACCTTAATTAAAGTGTGTTTGTTGCCTGTGGATGACTTTGGATGACTGTGGACGTGAACCCTGGTGTCTGGTGTCAGAGTCGAGTGTGCTTTGTGCACCTGCCATCGACCCAAACTGCCTCTGCTTGGCTACTTTTTATTCCGACGAACATGGCGAAAACTGATTTTTTTTTATGGCTGTTGGAAGTATTTTCGTATTCATGGAGTGATAAAAAGAGTAATGTAAGTAATCAACTGGGGAAGTTTCATGGTGATAACTATTATTTAAAAATTTTACCCTGTTCACCTGTTTGTGTCTTGCCTCAACAGGCAAGAGATGATGTAAAAAGTATTTCAGGTGGTAGAACAGTTTCAGGTCTGGTCTCTGAGATGTTCTCAGTAAGAAGCTGTTCCTATTGTGCTACAGTTTAATTGTGGTCCTACTATGGTCTTATCTTATTCCTTCTGTCGCCTCAGAGGTAAGATGGCAATGTAACCCCATCAAAACAAACTGGGCAAATAAACAAAGAGTCCTTTTGTCAGTGCAGACTCCACATTTTTGCTGCACAAAAGGAAATGCTGACTTTTATAATACCCTCAGCAACTAGGCCCTATTTCCTCAGGTGCCATGGTGGGAAAATATCCTATTTTTCCTTGTACAGAAGCAGTGTTATACAAAAGATTCCCCGCAAGCGTTTGTCTCCTTAGTGCTGGTGTTTTAATTGGATTTCTTTGAAAGTTCAGATTAACCTTGAGGGGGCCTCTGTCTCCGGTTGTGGCCTGACAGCCCAGCTTCAACCTGCCTCTTTGTGCGGCTGATTAAATCGCTCCGTGTTTCTTGGGGCTGCTATTCATCATGTCTAGACTTGCTTTTGATTGATTCTTGTTTGGCAAACAGGAAGTGTTGCGGGGTCACAGGGGATCCATCCGAGGATCTGCATCCACAAGTATTTTCCTGTGGACTAGAAATAAACTAAATAAATTTTACAAACCGCTAATTCATGAGTGAAGAGCGGCGTTTCACAGCATTTTTCTCAAGTAGATTGAAATATGGTTCACTTGACTCCAAAGTCTTAATTCTAAGAACATAAAGCACATAGTCAGCATTTGAGAAGAACTATCCAAACTCATTATGTTTTGTTTAGTATCAGTGCAATAGACCTTGCAGCACAAGGTACATACATACGTACTTAGTACTTATTAGTTACTTAAATAATTAGAAATAAAATAAGACAAGTTTGGCAGTTTTAAAGCACTCGGTGCTCTCGTGAAGACAGTCCTCTTAGATATTTAAATAGCCTGTTCATTTAAATCTCATTTGATACTTGCTTAACACCAGTATCTCTCCATGATGGGCTATTTTTAGGCCTTATAAATATTCAGTTCATCCATAATTACAGCATCTTGATCATAATCAAGTGTTGAACAATCATGTGTAATTAAATGCTGCAGGGGTCATGAAATCCATCCTTCTCTTGTAATGTACTTACAGTATCCAACCAGACTTCTCAAAAGTTAAAAAATAAATCAATCAATCAATTCAATCAGATTAAATTTAAAATGAATTGTTAACAGTTGACAAAACAATCCTACAACAAGGTTCATTTAGTACATGTTCTGGAGCTATCAACTGTATCAAATGATCTTCCTCAGCAACTGGAGTTTGCCCAGTTGAGATATTGATGAGCATATTTCCATTTTTCTGAGCATTTTACGGACTTCTCCATGAGTTTGACCAGTGTCATTTTATTGTTTTTGTGCATATTTCTATTTTAAGATCTTCTGGTCCCTTTGGTCTGACAACTTGAAATGAAAGTTCATTCTTGACCTTGGAAACCGTTGTTGACGAAACGTCACCACAAGGTCGAGGTGATAGCTGTTCTAGAGCTTCTGATCATAGCGCAGGTTCTGCCTCAGCTGGATTGTTTGATGTTTTACGAACGCTTAAAATGAATTATGCAAGTTGATTTTCTCTCTTAAAAAGCAGATTTTTTTTTTTTTTTACTAGATGAGAAAACAACCCAACCTTTTAATGGTTTAAATAAAGGTTTGTCTAATCTGCATGCATTTAAAAATCAACGTTCATCAACGACTGGCAGAAAAGGAGGAGATGAGGATCTGCTGGTCAATAAATGTAAGTCCTTTTTAGCATTAGCTGGTGTGTCAGACCGTGTCTGTGTTATTACCATGGGAGTTCTTTTTAAATTCTTCTCCATATAATTAAAAATAAGTCACTGTTTTCATTTTTTCTGTGTGCAGAATGTGCAGTACTGAACATGGTCTCTCCGTCACACCAGCTTTAGAGCTAAATACAGTGTGTCTGATGGTGGCCTGAAGCAAAAAGGCAGCAGAGAGCAGTGCCCTGGCTTCTGAGGGGACCAGTGGAGTGAAAAGATCCTGAAACATTGATGTGGAAGGCACACATGTACTTGTCCACGGTTTTTCAGTCACCTCCAGTGACTCTAGTGTAGTAGAATCTGCCAGAGTAAGACGCCGTCATGCTGAATAAGTCAAAGCTCTGTATTTACTATTTATCCTGTTATGAAATGGGGAGGTGGATGTTCTGGGCTGAAATGAAAATAGCAGCTCCTCTAGCAGAACACTGTTTCACTGAGATTTCGCTTGAATTCCCTTTGGCTAAACAAAGCATGTGGCTAACTGTGGTCATGTGGTGCGCCGTAGTTAGCCATAAATGCACAAATAACAAGATTTCGAGTGAAAGATCCACAGCGAGGGCACTGAACCACTCAGAGTCCAGCTGTGCCAAAACTGTGACGGCGTACAGAGAAGATCTCATTAAATTTCTATCATGGACCCTTAAGATGTCTGGTTCTCCCTCCCTGATGATGTCTGACAGCTGCCAAGTATTTTTTATTTTATTTATTTATTTTTTTATCTTGTCACACGCTGGTTGAAGAATTATCGCTGTGCAGACTAAGGAGGAAACGGCCACGCCGTTCCAAGCGGGGAAGTGACTGTACTGTTTGCTTCCGAATAGGAAACTGGGGCCAAAAAGTCAGGCAAGGCCTCATTTTGACTGGACTTGCCTCAGCAATTATAAATTTTATAAACAGTCTAAATGTCAAGGTACTGCTGGTGTACTTGCTGAGATTGATCTTTTATGAAATATCAGGCATTGCCGTCTCTTTGATGGACCCCAGCAACCAAATACAACCTGGAAAACCAGTTATAATTTTATTATCTCTTCGTTACTGATTGACATACCCATACTTTGACTTCAGTGAGGGGAATTTTTTTTCCAGAACAATAGGATGATCCTTTTGCGAAAGGTGTGTGTTCGCAAAAGTGTTACACGAGTCTGGGCTCGCACCTCATAATGACATAAATATTAACATCCCAGAGGTTTGTCCGGCTGAAAAGAGTAAAATAAATTATCTGATTCATCCTGGAAATGTTCATTTCCAGTGCAAATCAGATTGTTTCATTCCATTTCTGAAGCCCAGTGTCATTTCTCTTGATTCTAGTGCAGCACATCTACTCTTTTTTTCCAAGATATAACACTCATTTCTATAAAACAAGTAGTTCTCTGTTGAAATTACTATGAAATATTCTTACTGCACTGGATTTGCATAGAAATGACTTCTTAAGATGGAGATTCTTTATAGTGTATTTAAAATGATCCCTCCAGTAACCCGAAGGCTGACAACGTATTTCAGGTAAGGTTTGGTTGATTCTACAGTAACCCAAATACTTTGACAACCTCTGTGGAACTAAAAATCCTCATGTTAGTAGCTTGGTAGATATCTTTAGTCCAGCAGGTAAAGCCTGGACCTTTTGAACAGCAGGATGGACGGATCGTCATGTTCACCATCCACACACCGTGCTGGATGATTCTTGACTAATATCACAAGGGCAGAGCAATCATAAAGGCATTAGTGGGCGCCGAATGCCATTAGGATAATACCCATATTACTATTACTGAATGAAACCCACATATTATGAAAATAGTAGACGATACATTATATTTAAGTAATGGAAATGGAGCAGTGGAGTAATGGAGCTTTCCCTGGGTAACAGAAAAGCTGGTTTCCACTTTTATGGCCATGTAATTTAGGAAAATAAAAAAGAGGTTCGGGGGTTTCATTTGCCAAAGGCGCCTAAATGATAATTAAAAGGAAAAAGGGGTGAGAATATAATAAATAAATAAATACACCCATGCAACAAAATGGAAATTTAAATTAGGTGATAAATCTGTCTTCACAACTCTTTAACAACAACAAGCAGAGAGACCGAGGGGAGTTTCCGTGACAGTGAGTAACAGACTACCTTCCAGCTTGTAATCGGTGTCAGTTTTTCTGGCTCTTCACATCGGGGATGATTTTTTTTTTTTTCCTGATCCACCATCTGAACGAAGCACTACTGCCAAACCAGCCTTTCGCAGGCTTCTGTGCTCTGAGATCAAAACGCTGAGCAGACCGGGCATCAAAGCCATGGCTGCAGAGCCGAAAGACACCTAGTTAAAATCTACTGCTATGAAGCTTAATGCACAGAATTACCACCAGCAGGCAGAAGGAGGTCTTTCACCACACTGTCAGACATGTTGGCCTACTTACGCTTGAGCTCCCACAGGAAAGATGGTAAATAAATTATTTACCAGACCACTAGAATGGTTGAAAGGGCATGTGTGCTGCTGTCTATGGAAAAAAAAAAAAAATCCATACGCTTTGCTCCGAAATCAAACATCCTGAGTAGCCTGTGACCATGTATCACCCAGAAAGTCAATATGTAGTGGGTGTGGGAAACATTTGGAAACCCGAAATGATGGATTTCTGCAGTGCAGCTCGTGACTCCCTCGTTGACCAACGCCCACCGCTCCTCTCCCATCGATCAGTCCCATTCAGGAGCCTTTGTGTAGCCTGAGATACCTCTTAGTATCTCAGCAACGACTGCACGATACCGTCATCACATGTGGGTTTGATCAGTATTTGAAGTGTGATGACAAGATGTTTTGTGTAGAAGTGCCCAGAAAGCTGGGATTCTCATCCTTACAAACCGTATACAAATAATTACATAGTATATAAAACCGTAACATGGTTCTGAGGGAGTAGCTGCAAAGGATTTCAAGGAAGCAACAATGAATTGATCCTACTAGTATTTTGTGTGTGTATCTTGCACTGGGTGACATGTTCCTTCATTACTATGATCAAAGCAACGGTAGTTTATTTTGAGTCAGTTCCACATATACTGTGTCCTGCTGCCAGAAATACTTCCTACAGCACCAAATGTGGATTAGTCTGTATCTGAAAATAGTCCCCAACAAATGTGGAGATTTGTTTGAGTTTGCTAAAAAAAAACTAGGTGCCCTGCTGCTTTAGGAAATTACTGGACCATTTTTAAATTTAACTGTAAAAAATGTGAAATATGTGACCCATTTTTAAAGGTTTACATCCTCAGTAAGAACGAACGGGCTTTGAGGCTGAGAGCCACCGGCAGGGAGAGACAGACCAACCCATTGGTGGTTTTGGTCTTCTCATGAGTTTTTGTTGATTGTTATGCAAAATGCAGAACAGAAGCTTTATCCTTGAACCAAAATACTGTTGGTTTAAAAAAGATAATTGTTTCAATTCCATTAATCATGCAAGGAAATGGGACTGAAATGTCCTATTGGGAACAGAAATGTATGTCAAAACTATATGCAAACGCAAACAACATGTTTTCAACAATTTTCATGGTAATATTAACTCAACAAGTGGATGAATGTAAAATGCATGCACACTCCTCTGACTGTGTTTGAAGTAGAGTGACATGAAATACATGAATATAAAAATGACATGAAATATATGAATGAATGCACATTTTTATGAGGCCGGTGAAAACCGTCACTAGGCAAACATGCAAAAAAAAAAAAGCCTTGAAAGCAGTGGAAAGTCTTTTAATCAAGATTCTATCATTTGATCAGTGACTTCACTACCCTGGCAACGGCAGCGGAAAAACAAGATTTTAAAGAATTAGTAATGAGACAGATAAAAGCACAACTGTGGATCCACCCTGTAAAGCCTCATATTTTTCAGCCTTCTTCATCCCATAATGCCCTAAAAATGAAGGGCTGGCATTGGGCTCAGAGACATTTTGGGTGACGGTGACAATATTGAATTTTCAATTATTCATTTGAATCATAACGGGATAATGAAGAGGAGGGAAATTAATGATAAGGACCACCTTTAGCTCAGAGTATCAATTTGTTCCCATGCATAATTTAATCGACTCCCTATGGAGCACACTCAGTCCAAACACAGGCAGGGAGATATGATTGAGAGGAAAATGGGAAATTAATGTACCAAGGCTCTTAAAATACATGTTGCCTCATTGTGGAAGGGTCCCTGAGGCGGCTGTATAATATTGTCTTCCTCTTCCTTTAAAAAAAAAAAAAAGTTAACCTGTGCCGACTAAACAGCAGAGATGGGATGAAGGGATGGTTTTATACTGCAAGTCTCGAGACATAAGAGTGAAAGTCAACCAAAACAGATGCAAATAGAGAGAGATCACCAACACGGAAGCTTTCTACTCCACCAGGGCATTTGTCTTGCACTTCACAGATCACGTGCTTCATCTCAGCTCAAAACACTCACTTTGATGATGACGCAGCACGAGATCAGACACAATAGCGAGTCCACTATAAATATAAGTGGACTCGCCATAATGCGATCCACCTATGAATATAATTTAGACCAGGTTGGGTCTGGGTTACAACTAGACCTCTAGTTCTCCTCCTCCTAAGTTTCTTCTAATCACGGCTTTGATCTTCAGTATTGTAGTTGCCCAAGCGTAATTAGATTTTGAGTACAGAGGTAGATCAGAAAACCCTTGTGTGAGTCAGTGGAGCGATCATTTGGGTCATTCTGGGGCACTGACAGGTATAGGTGTGAGGGCTTGTGTATTTGGGTTTAAATATTAGCGTCAGTACTCCACTGAGGAACTGGGAGACTCCTCAGGAACTCCTCACAAGCCCTTCCAGCTGGACTATCCTGTGATGACACCTAGGTCAAGTGACACAAAAGTGTGGGCATAGGCCGCAATATAAGTAGTAAATTGCTATTCCAAAAAAGGACAAACACATTGTCCCAGTCTGAAGTTTTTTGAATTTACTCTTAAACCATCATCAGGAGGAGGTAGATGTGTCGGGAAACAACAGCTAAATAAATACCAGGTTTGCCAGGTGGTTGCAATTAGGCTGTCACAGGCCTACACAGCATGTATGATGGAGCAACACATGCCAGCACCCAAAGCTCTCAGCATCATGACGTTGACATCTCTAGTGTATTTCCTGATGTCCGCTAAAGCAGCAATTTATGCCTTGTCACCGTTACACACAAAGTAATTTCGGTTGGCAACGGCAGCCTTCAACTAGTAATTAAATACTTTGTTCAAGGGCACTCTGACGGTACCAGCTGAGGGAGAAATCCTCATTTGGGATTCAGCCAGAAGCATGTCTTTGTAATCTCAAGGCTGTCGTTCACCTCTCATGTCTCTCTGGTGCTTTGCTGTATGTAATAGGTACTGGAGAGGTATTTTGAACATGTAGCACATCAAACTCAGTACCATTTGGAATAGTACATGTCCACCCGAAAACCAGTCAGGCCCAGTTATTAGTACAACGGCAGAACTTCAGTTCACTGAACTATGTCTGAATTGCTTTATCAGACTGACAGAGGTTACTCATGCATCAAAGACTCGGCATTAGAGGAAGAGCGCTCATTTAAAAACCGGGTGCAGCTGCTCTGTTGGCCGGCTCTGCTTTTGATGGGCAGGATATCCATTCAGCCATGTGAGGCAGTGGTACATGAAGGAGAGGCGTGCATCAATCTCCCCCAGCTTTTATTCGCACGGAGAGGAGTGCGCAGGGGTTTCATCAGTTTGTGCTGGGTACCAAAAAGCTGCAACGATGTGCAAAAGGATATTTGACATGCCGTTGTCCACACACGACACCCAGGAGGCTAAAAAAGTTTCAGACTCTCTGACATTCAACTCGTGACCCACTCGCCGCCGTTCTCAAAGCTGCTGGTGAACTCTATTTCCCCAGATTTTCCTCCTACATAGTTATGAGAGCGCACTGAAAGGTCATCCGAGAAGTTCATGTTCATTATCTGTTGATGTCATAAAGGTTAATAAATATACCAGGAGGGCACTCAGGTGGAGATGGCTCTCCTGGGGCTTCTGTTTTGCATTCCAATTATACACTTTCACTTTCTGAGAGACAACATTCAACTTCCATTTTCTTTTCATTGCCTTTCAAGTGCCCAATTAGTTGTGTGATGTTTGATGTGGGGAGCGCAGAGGTACCATGAGGGCTAATTTATTTGTGGCAGACCTGCACGGTTGACTGACACTACTGGCCATGGATGACAACCCCAGTTAATTGCGTATTTGGATGAGGGAGTCAGAGGAAGAGGGTGCACTGAAATGGGCAACATCGTATTTCCAGAGGAGGATCTTGGACATGCAGCCATGGCCAACTGGGGTTCCTGAGGTCTGGACCTTGGCAACTTTTCCTGAAGGCTTTTTTTTTTGCTACCCCCAGTGGACATTAAGTCTTTGACACCTGTAGCGGAACAGACAACAAAAGCAAGAGAATCCACTGAGGCACCTGTAGATTTGTCCACCAGTAAAAATGCATACCTACCCGGGCAGATGTCAGTGACACGAGTTGATAATAACAGCAAAATGACTGACCAATGTTGGGCATTTAGGCAATCCCTAATAACGCCACCTAACCTCGGTCAGAAACTAGGCCTGCCTGTGCGGCCCTGCTCTGGCATGGATGTCTTGAAACTAAGTGTAAGTGTCAAGTTATGCCCAGTACAAACATTTAACGCCAATGCAGAATGCAGTGTGTCCTTTTAAGTCGGAATTTAAGAAGTGAGGATGTTGAGGTTTGCGCGGTGGATGGGTTTGAGTCCAACTTTCATACCTCAGTTTACATCCCGTCTCAGACCAGTAATTCATACTGGCCATATTTACCCACAACCTCAACCTTTTCCTAAACTTCACAAAGCGTTTTATAGTTTCCCAACCTAAACTACCTTACCCAAATTGTAATTACCATGCGCAAATATTGTATGATTACCTAATTTAAAAATCTTGGTACCGAATATTAACTTTGTGGTTCTGTATGTCAAGTTCTTGGTACACAGGTGTCCAAGTGATTTCAAAGAGGGCCGTTTCTGAAAAACCCACGTCTTTGATTTCAAGTTCACTTTTTATCACTCATGACAATATCCACGCTAAAGTATTCTGTGGATTTATCTGCTGCATCACGTGGTTCATCCTGTTCTCAGTTAAATGCTTCAGACGTTATTATACTATATGCTGTTAAGTCTCCCACTGAGACCAAGCAGATGCCCTGTATCATTTACTGTATCTCAAAGATTTTCTCATGGATTTTGCTGTTGTAAAAAAACACATTCTGTGACACATTACACATAAATACAAAAGCACTGCTAGCCATCAAACAATTTTAAGTTACTCTTTAGAGGAGTGATTTCAGTTTTGTCCTTCATTTTAATCATAATTGCTTTTCATTCAAGAAAGGCTCATAAATATTACACGGATATAGTTTATAAAGACAGACGGACTCACATCAGTATGATTTTGGGTTTGCAGTCTGTTGGAATCTGACGGCCACAACCTCACTTAACAGTTCCAAAAGTAGGACATTTATATTCCGGTTTAAATTCACCACTACCTGTGTAATTGCGCCTGGCAAGATATGTGTCAATGTCGGCTTGAACTCCGTGCGTCACGGGTAAAGTGAGCTCATGCCTCCAGGAGACATCTGGGTTGAGAAGCCGGTGAAGCAGGGGGTCCTCACACACCGAGACGTCTAAGAACTCTTCTTTTTGCCTCCACGGTTTCTTGAAGGCCTAATTTCCATAGCCTCCGGGATAAACTGGACTTTTTTTTGCCCTTTTCGCCTCTTCTATGTCTTTCCATTGAAATGCTGTAAAAGGAAAGGGGAAAAAATGAGCCTCTCTCCCTCAGAGCATAGAGGTATAAAAAAAAAAGTAATGAGGTGAGAGAACAGATAAATCAGAATTAGCCCTCATGGGTTCCAGCTGCAAATGCTGGGATCTGATTGAGCAGCCACTACTAACTTTCACAAAGTCACGGAGTCAAGGGCTTTCAGAGGGCAGCAGCAACATCCGAAGTTGCTCTGGAAGGCTACTCAAACCCCGCTCTGCGCCACAGGACAGTTAAAAAAAAAAAAAACGAGTGAGGCGGCAGCTATATCACATCAGTGGTCACGGTGCCAGTCGACTGCTACCAAGAGGCCTGAAGGCAAAAAAAGCCTGGTGAGAGCCATGGCTGAGTTTTAAGGATTATAAGAGCAGAGGAGCGGGAGAGGGAATGGAACTAGAGTCTTCAATTTTGAAGTCTGACTTATTTTTAACCCCAATTTATAGTTGCATCTGTCAAGTTTTATACATAAAGATACACTGGCAGGCTTATTAGCTTCAGTCACAAAGTGTGGCTGCATCCCATCTATTTTAACCTCTTCAGCCCTGTCGTACATACCTGTAAACTCATGATATGAGGGGCCACTCTTGGTTAAACCAACAGAGCTTTACTTTAAAGTGGAGCCAAGATGCCAAAGTTTTCACAGATACCAGATACACAGTATGTTTTGCTCAATTTGGGGGGAAAGGATGCAGAAAAGAGAGCAAGAATATCTCCATATGATGTAACACTGCAGCCATAAAAAAAAAAATATTTTATACAATAATTGCATTATTTTTAAATGGTGTCTTGGTGTCTGCTGGCTGCCGATTTATTAGCCAGTTTATCATTGTCACTCCCCGATGTGCTTAACGTGCTGTATACCTGCAAGAGGTTGCAACAGTACTGAAATCCATTTCACAAGAGTTGGCTGATTGAGATTAATTTCTGGTGTTGGTTTTAAAAACTTCTGTCTGAAGTCGACAAACCGAACATTAATTACGTGAGTCCCAAAAAATTTTTATTTTTGTTTGTTTTTTTTACTTTCTTCTCCCCTGTTTAATTTTCGGTTTTCTTGTGTGTGAACCATCATCAGCCGGCAGGGCTGGTAAACATGAGTCTATTGTGTTTACTTAAATGACAACATATGACAGGATTTGATGGCGAGGGTTATCAGGTGCCTGCCAAAGGAACCAAGTGGGGGCTTGCCGTTACCACCACACTCTAGCGCAGCTGTCCACTGAACAGCCGCGCTGAAGCATCCGAGACGTCACAGTCCACCATTTTGTCTTGCTGCTCTGACCTTCGGGCTGCCATCACCCTATTGGCTCGGCCCCTGAGGGAAAGGCTCTTCAACCTCTCCAGCTTAGGAGTCAAATGGGAATTGCAGTCTTTTGCCCCTCAGGCTCAGATGCAAGAACAAGAAAAGTATTACTTGACTAGGAATGACTGGAAACACATTTTTTGGTCCAGTGCACATTGTACTACTCTTTTTCTTCTGCATTTTGCATCTTATCTGCTTTAATACATCACTTTTTTTTTTGAATATATTACCCTGTGTAAAACATGGACGTAGTGGACTGTGAGATCAACCACAAGCTTCTGAAGAGGCATTTTGGATCCCTTGGGTTTCGTTACGGGCCACTGTGATCTTTTCATTTCTAGAGCCAGAAAATCCTAATTCTAAAAACACAATGGAGCCTGGGTGGAGCTGAGTTTGAGCAAAGAAGCGCCACTCACCATGGCTGAGTTTGATAGGCGGAGACACCTGTCAGTCAAGCAAACACAACCCCAGACTTGGTGAAGTTGCCGCCAAGATGCACATAAGGAGATAAATTAGCTATTTAAGATGTTCTAAAACATACTGATTATTTGTAGTAAGAACCCAGGGGTTGAGCCCATTGGTCTCAGTACAGTCATGTTTTATTTGGAGCAAGCACGTAGTGGCCATGAAAGGAACTTCATCTTAAGGCACACCCAGAGTGGGTCCAACACTAAGCTGTGGTGGTTGCTACTAGATTCTGACACAAACTATTAAAAAATCATCTCTCACCCACAGACGAGCACTGAATTTAGCAAAGACAGGAACCTAATGGAGAGGTCTTTATGTTGTAATTATTAGATCCATGTTATCTAAAGATGAAAAACAAAAAACATAATTAACAATCATCTCACAAACATGAGGTCTTTTGTAATTATGAATAAACAAATCTCATAGTCAAAAGATACAAAAGTTATCAATACAAGTGTTCCGTTTTTTTGTCTTTTGCTGAATGCAATGCGCACCTAACATACGATGCATGTGTAACCACAAGACCGCCAGTCTAATAATAGATGACCGATAAGTGAAACAAATGTTAGTTTCCAATACATTGGCTTCTCTGGAGATGGAGCACCGGTGCCGCTGTAGCTCAGAGGTGTGTAGTTAAACTTTTAAACCGTCGTCATCTGAACTTAGAGGTAATATCCGATATCGTTTATCCTGTGTGTCAGTGGACACTGTGACGTAAAGTTGAAAGCCTTGGACATTGACTTACATTGACTCGAAGGGATTTTTATGCTCTGCACAGGCTTGTGGCCATTGGCACTGCCCTCGACCCCAGGCTACATGAAGAGTATCGAATCTTCTTTGCGCCCTTGTCCTTGATCACGTAATTTAAATGTCTGTTGTCAGTAAACCAGCATGGTACTTTGCAAACAAAACCTCAATCAAGTCATTTGATGGAAAGAAAACAACGTCAGCACAAAGTTTAATTTCACATTAGATATATTAAACAATAAAGTCAGCTGAACTGCTGAAGTGGGATCATTACACTCCTTTTTTTTTCGGTTTCCTCTTTCTCTCCCCCTAGCTCTCTACCTAATCAAAAATTGTTAATATTGCAATTTTGTGTAATATGTTCATAAAATAAAATTCAGTTAACTGAATGGCGAAATGAAAATTCTAATTTACTGCGGTAATTTCTTCATTCCAACCAAACAATTTGTCATTACAGGCTCGATTGCAACCAATATTGCAAGCAGGTCTTAATAGGCTTCTTAGTGACTGGGTCTAAAATAATTCTATGTTTTTCTATGTGTTCTTATATTCATGTAAATGTTTTTGTCCCTAGAGTAATCACAGCTATACAATAGCAGTATAGTGCTGCATATGTTCATTAAAGTTCATGTACCGGTTAACTAACCTCTGTTACAAAACACTTTTGGCTAGTGACTAGCTGTGAAAACAATCTTTTAATATAAAAATTATCTTGTACTCTGTGACTGAAAATTCAAAATGTTTTTTTTAAAATAACAAGAACGGCTCTTTTCTTCTTTCTGCTCCGGTGGGTTTTTAAACGGTTTATTTACTTTAAGAAGTGGGGATAATTTCTGATCTTATAAAGAGACACTTATTCCTTCAGTTTTCTAGAAAAATACAAAAACCCCAAAATTTGGAGAAACCTGGTTTTCACTGGACAGCAACAGTCATGTCCTTATTAGCGACAGGAGATGATTTCTTCCATTAATCAGCTGGATTTGGATCAATACACTTCATAGCATTGGTCGTTTGTAATGTTTGTAATGAGAAAAGGTGAGCCAATCAGGCTGATTTTCTCAGTTTAAGTATAAAATGTAAATGGTCTAAGAATTGTTGAATTGATGTACAGATTTGAGCGGAGGCTAAATGGAAAAGGACAGGGAACAGAATGGATTTTAGTTCTGGACCTGTTATGCAGAAGGAAGAAGCTGTTGGGAAGGAAGAAGAGTCTTCCTGCCCAACAACAAAACAAAAGACCTGAGAACATTTTCAGTTTGGAACCAAGACCAGCATTGTCAAAGTCATTTTTCTATCCAGAATGGCATAATCCGTTATCACTGATAATAACAACATAAGCCTGTCAGGGTCAAACGACATCTAACTCGAATTTTAGCAGAACAAGAATTCGCGTCACTTTATATTGACGTTTTCTGGCAGCTTGAGACGTTGTGTGATTGGGTTCCGTTAAGAAATTCGCCACCATCTGATTTGATTCACGAGCAAACTGATCAATGACACTTTCTGCCCCGGCCTGAAATCGCTTCAGACAGGACCACAAAATGTGCTCTTCCGGTATTAAAACACATAAAACAACATGGATGCATTCACTAATAAAAAGAAACTTGGCAGCTTGGTTAGACTTGAGTGGGTTTGGCCTCAGCGTGCGTTTATCCAGAGGGTGATGTTTAAATAGGAGAGGATGGTCCGCCACGCACTGCTGCACAACATGAGAGGCTTGTTGTTCAGGGTATTGTGTGTGTGTGTGTGTGTGTGTGTGTGTGTGTGTGTGTGTGTGTGTTTTTTCTAATACAAGGCAAAGGTTGTGTTTACATCAGAGCTTTGCAATCTGGTACGTTGAGCCAATTCAAATCAAACATTCACAGTGAGGCAGCACCTAATGTCAACCCTGAAAAATACCAGAAATACCTGCTAGAACTGATCAGTTCACATCAAATCAAAATGCATAGACACTGCTAGAGTTTCCACGACTGTGTCTCTTTCTCCAGTTTATACTGTATCCGTGTTGATGGTTTGTTTTCATTACAATTAGTAAATTTTATCCCGAAGGATTCTTTTTTTTTTTTTTATCATTACTAGATTGCACAAAGTGGATGAAAAATGTGTGGCTTTCTGCTGCAGTTGTTGTAATGAATTTCAAAGATGAAAACAAACTCTGAGGCTTAAGCTTTTGGTGTTACAGTGATTGAGAGAAGTGCCATATGCAAATATATGCAGTGAACAAGTGACTGGGGAGGGACCGTCCTTCATCAGTGTCTTACATCTACTTCCCAGGGCAATATGCAGAGCATCAATGGGTTGTAGAGACATAATTACAGCCCCGATGCATGCGATTAAACTCTCCTCCTTCGACTTAACATGTTCAGCCTTTCAAAATGGCGACTGGCTCTGAAGAAGTGATTCACACAGCCGCAACTTTTCTTTGCACATTGAGAAAAATGTTTCTCTCTTGTTGTGAACCTTCAATCTGAGCCTCCGAGATTTTTTTTTGTTTTTCTTTCATTGCATTTTTGGCCTTTGTCCACCCAAGTTGGAATGCTAAATTCCCTTTGTGCTACGGGTTCCTGTCGTTGCTAGCTCCTGCTGTTGGTCTGGAGACGTAGGCAGCCAGCAAGGAGCTTCCCTGGGGAGATCAAACTCCCTTCCGTGCAAGATCCCTCACTGGCTTCCCTCCGGCCACCTTTCCCAGTCTTGTTTTCATTGGGAAGACTGAGGCACTGCTGCCAGGGATTTAGCCCACAGCTTTTTTGACTTGGTTTTCAACCTTTTTACTATATAGGCTTGCGGCATAGTCAGTACATGTCTTAGCTGGCCATGCAATGTATTGTTATTTACAGCATAATTAGGCTACTCAAAAAGGTAATCATTTCAATTTAAAGTATTTTATTTAAAGTGTTTTTAGAATGCTCTCTTACCTAGATTCAATATATTTTTCATGAAATAATAGCATTTTAAAAACTAGCTATTTTCAGTGATCCTTATCACTCCTATTTTCTCTTTTCTTCTTCACTCTTTGACGCTTCCCTGCCTGTACTTTGTCCCGTTTTCATGACTACTGTCTGTAAGGGTATCTCCTAAGAGATCCCTGCAGGAATAGTCACTCTGCTCCTGACTGACTCAGAAGTCAGCTGTAACCTGTCGGTGACATAAAATTATTTTTTGAGTGCACGGAGCAACGCCCTTTGGAAACTCTGGGCCAGTCGCGAGGAGCGGTGGGCCGATGCAGGCGCTGATGAGCTTCCTCCTCTGTGTCAGCAGCTCCTGTATGAACACAGCAAGTCAAGCGGCGGAAGCTCACCCACTGAGTTGAGGCTGCCCACCAAAGTGTTCTCTGATTGAGAAATGCTACTTGTGTTTTATCTGGATGGCTGCCAGGATCACAGTTGGCATTCTGAACATGCATTATGCAATGACAGAGCATGTTGAATAAGGCGGTCAGCATCTAAGAATATATCTCCTGTGACATTCAAGGTACACAGCATTCCCTGCACACGGCTCTGCACAGCAGTCTGGCTCCGCAAATTTGAACAGATGTGTTTGCGTTTGAACCACCGCATGATCTCGTAGTATAAAAGACAAATACACCCATTTAAATCAACATTCAAGTGATAAATTATTCACTGTCTGTACATCTCACCTTTCTGCTTATTGAAAGCCACTCCCAGTCAAATGTGAAGGCTGCTTCTATATGGGAATCGGGTCCTATATAAATACATAGAAACCTATGCAAATAGGTTTGTCAAAGGAAAGGACATACCATATATGCATGCTTTTGAAGTACAGTGGGCTTTGAAAATGCCCTGAAGATATACGTCTAACTAAAGGGACCATACATATTCAGTAGGTGAATAAAACTACGTAAGGGGAAAAAAGGGAAACGCCAAAGGCTACAGATGGAGAACAGGAGGGAGGCTGCAAGTGTTGACCCCGATTATTCTGCCAATGTCACAAGAGCTGCTGGAATAGGGTTGCGTGTGCGTGCAGAGCTGCCTTTTGCTTCCAAACAGTGGAATATGTTATATTTTAGATTTTTTTTTGCCAGCGCTTCGGGTTAAAGGAGGCGTCTGGGTGAGAGCGCAAGAGGGCACACGGATGACAGAGAGACGGTTTACTAATGCCTGGGCCTTTCAGAGCAAGTACACCTGGTAGGGAATTCTCTCTGATGAGGACACAGAGCTTTGAGGTCCGATGGTGGTTTGACGTTGCGGTAGTCCAGAGCCTACTGAGCCAGGACAACAACCAGTCTGTGCCTACCCCGAGTGCTGTATCATGGACCACTGCCTCCCGTCTGCCTACTAAAAGACAAAGACAGCAACAGCTCAGTAATTGGGGCAAAAATAGGCTCCCCTGCAAGTGCTATACGGCTCCCTGAGCCACATCTCTGTCCTCATTCAACCCCGCCCGCAGAGGCGACCAAAATAATCCAATCAGCTCTCTCCCATGGATTTCATTTGCCGTTAATTGCCTTGCCTGTGCTTAGAGGTCAGTCGCCACGTTGCAGAGCTGGCCAAGGGCGCCACCAACTACATCTCCATAATGGCCCCGATTCCCGACGGGATTACCGGCAACGGCACCGCCACCTTCTGTACACCGTTGATGCCATTACCCTTGGTCGAGCACCCGAGCCCTGCAGCATGTCAAATGCTGTTATTGCACAACGCTCTAGCCATTTAGCACCACTTGCCGTATGCTGTTTGCTCTTTGAGCATGCGTCTATGTTTGTTGTGTCCTGTCAAGCCTTGACAGAGCCGCTATACACAGCTCTCTTTTTCTTCTCTTTACCCCTTTAGTTCAGTTTTCGAGCTCCAAAGAGCTGACAGTCCTTCAACCGTTACACAGTGAACTAAGCTGAAAAGAAACCATTTCAAAGGTCTTTTCTTTTTCATTGCGTGACTTTTTTTTTTTTTTTGAATCAAAGTTTTACTTTTTATGGCCGTCTGTTTGGACTCCATTCAAAAGTTTTCAAGTGATAACAGTCTCGGATGGTGAAACATTTTCAGAACCACACAGTTGAACTGTTATAGGCTCAGCCGCTTTGGTGGATACTTGGTCACGCCTATTCTCAATTTTTTTTCCCCTGAATAAAGAGCACTGTGTTCTTCTCTTTCTCTTTTTTTATTCAACTCTTTTTTTTCCCTCTTTTTTTCCCCGAGACTGAATTTACTGTTTCAAGCCATGTCTGCTTTTCACAGCCTCCCCTCTGCAGAGAAAAAACAGGCAGAAGTGGGAGGGGAAAGAGTAAATGTAGGCGCAACAAAAGACAGAAAGAGCAGAAGAAGAACAGTGAGTGGGGTTTGCTGTCTGCGCCGAGCATGTGTATAAAGATAAAAGTGATTGTTCGGGGGGGAATACATTCATTATACATTGAAGAAACCCTGAATGAAACACAGTCTACCCCTACAAAGAGATAACAGTGCAGAGAGGGAGCTTCAGATGAGCAGACAGTGTTGTGCCATGGTTTCACACATGGGGACTTCATTTATCACAAGTCCTATTATGTTATAAATTAACTTAAATCTTACCTCAAGGTCTGTCTGTTTTGTCTTGAATTAACGTACATCACCTGATTATGTAGATGTTCATACATTTGTGGCACTGAGCTTATCCAGAGTTACCTAGTAAGCCCGGCTTTTTGACATCCAGAGTCTGTATGTAACTGTATGTATGCAGGCTATTCTCAGAGACGCCTGCCAAATTTCTTCTGGTGTGCAACAAATTACTCAGATATCGCATTAGATGTTGCAATTTTAAGAATGGCTAATCCTTTAGGTTGTTTAAATGCAATAAAGGGTAACATTATTAATGAAATGATTCCCAGCCCTTTATGATTGGGATCCCTGAACATTAAGACATGCCCACATAGAAATGCCTTCACAGGTTGCATCTCTATGACTTGTAAGCAGTTCAGCTGTTTTCCCTCATTAGAAGACATTTATTGGCTTGAGGTGATAAAAGTACACAATAATTCAGAAAATAATCAAAGATTCATCCTCACGCATTGATATCCCATCAATGTTACTAACTTCTTCTCTCCCGTAGTTTTGTTCTTTCTCGTTTCTCTCCTCTCTCTCCCCTTGTCGCTTCCTGCAGTTGTTTCTGCCCCTGGTGCTGCAGAGTCTGGATCTGTGACTGTAAAACCACCTACTGCCTCCATGATCCTCACTCAACACCCACTGCTACAATTATTATGATTATCATCATTATTATCATTATATTTAGTCTGTTGATCATTATTATTATTATTGTTATTATCATCATATTATAATTATTAGTTTTATTATTAGTCTCATTATCATTATACATCTTTATGTGGAACCTGTGTTGTGCTATGTTCTCTTTCCTCCCTCCTGCTGAATTGAATAAATTGAGGAGCTAAGTAGAAAAAAAAACAGAGATTTGTGTAGCATAATTTTATTTTCTATCGTTTCCAAGTGGTTGGCAGAGGTTGGTAACCACAGATCCAGTCCAGTCCAGTTGACTGGACAACTAGTAGTGAATAGTTGGCAAATTTGGAGTGTTCTAATAAAAACTGTCCTTGGCCTCGATCTCCACCTGTATAAACCTACAGATCTACATGGTTGTACATTGTGCCAGTACAGTAGATACAGTAGGGCTGAGCCGATCGGGGTTTTTTTTTGGCCCCGATCCCAATCCAGTGTTGGGTATCTGCCGGTACCGAGTCCAGTCCGATATCCTATATCTACGGTACTTAAATGTTTATCAAACATAGTGACATAGTGACATAGTGAAATAACACAGCTGTAGACTAGTTAATCTCACATACCTTATGTTTTATGAGCTTCTTCATCCAAATATGGTCGTGGTTTAACAATATCAAGTTTATCATATATATATCTATATATATAGAGAGATACATAGATATAGTTAGATATAAAGATATATATAGATAGATATCAAGTTCAGTGCCAACCCTGACAGTGACTTGACACAATCCGCTGTTGGATTTGTTGAAACCAAAGAAACACTCACTTCATTCGCGGCGTTACAGCGCTGTTACAGGCTGGAGGTTCTTCCCCCACAGACTATGCTTGACGGATACTGGCAGCGGCGCGCAGAGATCACACAGGACGACAGCAGCCGGGTTTGATTTAGGCCTGTCATCAAATTACTGACAGAATTATCATTAATTAGCCACAGCGGATATGACGTAGCCT